>NW_021167239.1:0-317436 GCF_003724135.2 Verticillium nonalfalfae | reverse complement strand
GCCCCGCTTTTTCTCTTTCTAATAATATATATATCGATATAGTTTAGCTTTTATTCTAGCTAATAGAAGGGTTATAAAACCCTTACTCCTATAGTTTCAGCTTATAGTCGGAACGCGAGCCCTAACATCGATAGCTTTTTTCAGCTACTTGGTCTCATGCCCGCCCGCCTATGCGGGCAATACCTATTCTAGTCTAGGCATACTGTAGTTCGCATGGTTTGAACACAGACCCGAGTGGTCGATGATAAAAGAAATTGCTTGTGCACCCTCAAAAGCTGAGGTAGGTATCTCTGGTTCATCTAGATAAGCCAAAGCAACCACGGTGTCAGAACCACTGGCCAGCTATGGGACGACTGTGGGATACCACTTGTCTGGCAGAGGGTCACAGAGAAGAAGGGCGGGGACTGCGCGTCGCTAAGAGCTACCTAATACATAGAGAAAATCAACATTCATAGTTAGAGAAGGAAGGTATTGGTTTTTCTACTTGATTAGAGACCCCAAGAGACTAATAGTTGCTACTCTTCACTCGGTGCAAGAACTCCTTGACACTTGGCACCACGGGCAGTGAGAGCTTGAGCCTTGGTACTCGAAGCATTTCGGGTCAAGGCGCGGACCATCCACTCCTGATCCTGGAGGAATGTGCTAGCCATGGAAACACCTTGGTTACCAGTGGCTCCAAACATGGCAAGGTTTTTCGCGGAATGTATCATGAAGTAAAAAAGGATAATACAATAGCATACTGAAAACGAACCTTCAACAAGATCTCCGCGGGCCACTTTTGTGTTCCCAATGCAGGTAACTTCATGCACCACAGTCGAAGAGGAAACTTCCAAAGCGATCTGCGAGTGTTTGCGCGACTAACCTCCTTTACAGTTTTCTTGCTACCAATCTAAGCCGATGATTGCGTAAGCCTGAAGGACAGAATTTACCACTTTGGGACTAGTAACCCAGTGATCGGTGGAATTCATGGCCTCCTTGAAGCAATGAAAGCAAACGCAAATTCCCCTTTTCATCTGCTTACATTCCCGCAGTGCTTGCTTATTGAGCTTGAAATATTGTGCTGCAACAAGGTCAAGACGGCGATGGATGTTCAAGGAGGCTCAGTCGATGATCGAAAGGAGCGGAGGAAGGAGAATAACCGGCGAAACCAGAGAGCACGGAGTAAGTCCCCAGTTCGCTACGCTCATTGATAGTATTACACGAAGTTTACCCCAGCCGCAGGAGAACGTCTGAGAAGCCAGGAGGATGCCAATACCTTGACCTCGAAACGTCCGTTCCACGTCCATCGATGGCGAGCCCTCGAGAACGTACCCTCGGTGCAAGGGACTTCTGTTAACCGACGAGCACAGCTGAGCCAAGAACCGGAGCCCGTCTCCCACAGCAGCGAGATCCCTCTGCCCGCAGATCATAAACTAATCAGTCTCATCGCTTATAATGTTTGTCGAGCTATCATCTCGAACAAACAAGCATTGCGCCGCCTTTCTGTCTTTATTGATACAAACGGAATTCCGATCTTACCACGGCCCACCAAGAGCGCTGCCGAATGTGCTATTGCGGTGGTACGACCAACAGTATCAAATATGCCACCTGGTCTCTTTCCTACGCAACTCCAAATGAACTCTCCGCACCCCACATGGATGGATGTCTTTCCATTCCCTAAGATGCGAGATAATCTTATCCGGCGTCAATCTTCGTTCGATCATCAGAGCTTCTTTGTGGACATTGTCGGTACAGTATCTAATGTAGAACCCGCACGCGTGGATTCTGGCCTCGAGATCACAATGCCCATATCGAGCCTGTGGAGGGAGCACAACAGCACAACCATCTTCTTTAGCAACGGTCTCATTCTCTGGGGTGAGCCTCATTTGATGGAGAGCTGGGAGGTGACACCGCAGTTTTACGCCAAGTGGAGGTGGGTATTTCAGGACTGCAGCGAGATCGTTGAAGCTTCAAACATGTGGCGACTCGTAAGGGGCGAGAATCTATTAGTAGATGAGGTTCAGTAGCCCTCGCTGCTTCCAAGGTTCCGTTGACAAAAGCTGAGGCCTGGCCGAATCACAATGTTTTGCAATACTCATGGAATTTGTTATTAATTAAGCAGAAGAACTTCTCATAATTATACTCACGCAGAACCTATCGTTAACTGCATCCAGGGTGCGTCGAGGCCAATCTTGTATAAGATATTGATAACTCCCGGTGTGGTGCTCTCGACCCAGGATGAGATTAACAACGATCTTCTCGGCTGAGTGAGGGAGGCCACGGGCTCGGTCAACTATACGCTTAACACGCTCACAGAGAGCATGGCAACTCGGCTCGAGACAGTTTCCAACGGCACAATGCTCATTAAGCCCATCAAGAACGTCATCTTCTGCAAGATCGGTCTCAAGGTCCATCTTCCCCTAACCTCCTAGCCAGGAAAGCGCTCGCTGTACTCTGTAGTCCGAATTTTGATCTTCCGCGATCTTTGATGTCACCTGCCTATCTCGTGGCACCTGCGAGCAGTCCGATGTATTGTCCATAGGACCCATAACGCCGCGGTTGCCACGCTCAGACTGAAGACTATATTGGGGATCCCGGGGTTGATAATCATATTCATCAGCAGCTTAGCTACCATATGAAACATCATAGTGCCGCGAAATTCTCTGTGATCCTGCCGCAGGTGAGGTAAAAATCTGTCCTGGGTCGTCTAGGGATCTCTGTGTTCTTGCTGACGACCCTGGAGTCTGAAGTAAGGGGCATCTTCATAATTGCCTGCGACCCCGGAGACATGCAATTTTTGGAGATCTCGCGATTTCCGGGCCCTGCTTGAAGAATGAGAGTGTTAGACGTTGCTTCCTGGCGTCGGACCAAATTGCCCTTGACCGCTCGCTGAGCCATGTCCAACGTCCTGATTTTCCGAAGCAGTTATTCTCTGGTGCGGCCACCCCCCGCTTCATCCGAACATTGTGTGAAAAGATTTCTTTTGGATTACTGGCTTGACTTCTCCTGCGCACGCAGCCTGTGGTCGACAGCTCGGCTGTCCCTCGGGGTGCCTTGAAAATCGCCCATATACCGGCCAAACTTAAGGTATGGAGTACTTTATTTGCAGCTAGACTATCACTTCGGGTTCAGTCTGGGAGTTCATGTTCAGTGTGCTACCTTAAGCATCGAACTCTGCAAGCGCAAGTACTGTTTGGAAGGCATTCTGAATATGGCGCCCATTCCACCAATCATGCTCTTCATCCAGGTAGTGATCTCGCGCAACTTTCTCGAAAGCAGATTCGTCAAAGATGAGAGTGCGGCCCTGCTGTTTAATTCATTTTTGTATCAAATCCAGATTCAGCCTGAAGACTTTGATATTTTTTTACTCGTTAAATTCTGGATAGTAGAGGCTCATATGGATTCTGGATGTAAAAGCCTCATCAAAGTCTCCAGAGCGATTGTTTGTAGCATGAGAATACCAGAGTCATATTCCAAGACACGAAGGAATACTGCAACATGTTATCTGACGCAAGGATCACAAACAGTGGGTAGCTCACCAGCAACGAGGGGATTTCGCACAAAGTCGGATCCATCTCGGGCCATCAGAATGACGCCTGCCTCATCGAGATGCAAGATACAGCCCCATATGCTTGCCAAGGCAAAATTCTTCTCAGGTTCGGCTTTAACCTCTTTGGCAGTTGTCCCAAGATTGCCTTGGTTCTTGTCAGCTTTTGCGGCAATCACCAGACGATAACTTCTGACCGCAGGTGATCTGGAACAGCTGCTTCCTGAAGCGCTCAACGATTCCCTCTTAGGGTCATGTCAGTGCTTGTTGGCCAGCTCCCTAAGGAAGTCTTACCAGCGGTTGCAGTCTTCCCAACACCCGGTGCACCACGCAACAACAGAATTAGCCCCTTGCCTATTACTTTGTCAATCAAGCGATCAGCAAGCTAGTCCGTCAATGCTTGTCTTTTTCTCAATAAAATCTGTTTGTTCATCTCTCGTCAAGTGTTGGCGTTTTGGCCTAGAATGTTGGATCACAAGCGACTTGAGCATCTTGCTGCGTCTTTCGGGTAATTCGAGCGTCTCGAACGCGTTGACGGTCAATTTTCTGGCGTTGAGATTCTCGTCAGAGAGGATTCCGAGTCTTCACCCTGCTTTTGACTTCGAGCAGGTCCGATATGACCACTCTGACGATCGATTTGTGGCAAGGCACGTACCTGGTCCGAATGCAGACTCGTCAGCTCACACTCTGTCTTCGATGCTACTGACGCCAGGAGGGCGAACCCTAAGCATACTATCGGGGAAATGAACTTTTGGCAAGACACGTTAAACCAAAAGCGATGGAAATGTTGAAGACAGAACCCATGCCGAATATGAAACTCGCATGGTGTATACATCATGTCTTCGTGGGCCGATGTTCAGGCCCGATGACAGCTGGCTCAAAAGGAATATGACTAGTATCACGGTCCCCAACACTTGAGAAAGGCCAGGAGATGGATGAAAATTATTTTTGAACAAAAATGCTGTCAAATTCTTGCAAGCAGCTAAGATTATTCCCGATGTAAATATTGCTAAGCCCATGATATGTGCAATCCGGATTGCGGTCGATGACTCTCGTGAGAAGACATCGAATGTCGGGACTCCACTGCCCTTTGCGAAATTTTCTGTTCACTGGTTCAGCAGCTGCCTCCACATACCCAGGCCTTTTGCATAATTGACGACATCAACTTGTATGAAAATGAGCATTTCTGGGACGGCATGGACACCGTCATATCGTCGCTGGTAGATCTGCTCATGGCCAGCCAAGGTGAAGGTCAACCTGCGTTCAAGTTACTCATCACGAGTCCACAGCCTACTTTGGACATCCAGAAGGTCTTGCGAGATAATCCCTTGAAGCACTGCTGAGAAGTCTGGAAGAAATGAGCCGCATGGTGCTGTGCTCCATCAGGGAATCACTCGCGGATGGACACCGCTTCAGGGTGACCTTGAAAACCATAAGCCTACTTCAACAATACAGCAGACGCGGTCGTATTGGGCTTCACAAAAAGTGTTAGGGCACAAAAGCACTCGGGTAGTTCAGAAGAAGTTAAAGAAAATATCAAATTCGGGTTTCAAGGTTCCACAGCCGTATTAGAAAGAGAACTTCCGATGGCCTGGCGGATTGCATTCTAGTTCGACCGGGTAAATGGGCGCCTCCAGCTCCCACCGCGGTTCTTCTGCTTTGAGTTCGGCAATGGGTTGCTGTGGGCGATGCAGCGTCAACGGACTTGGCTCCATGGATGCTTGACTTGTTGCCGTCCATGCTGGAGTGTATGCCGATGACGGGGCCGAATGGCCTTGCACTTCGCTCATCAACGCATCTTCTCGGCAGTCTACCGTCTCGGACGGAGCAGTGTCCGCGAAGCGATGTACGGTAATCCCCGACTTGATTTCCTGATTCCGCCGACGTATGCAGACACAAACGATGACGATCGTCAGGGCAGCTACTGTGCCAGTGACGCCCCCGACAACGCTCGCGATTATGGTGATTGTGGACTTCTTACTTGGGGGGGCGTTCCCGCCATTCGTGTAGTGACCTGGGCATGTCAGCGATATTTAGACCACATCAAAGTTAACCGCACCACTAAAGATTTCCTTGACTTCGTCGCTAGACCACTCAACCTGTGTCATAGATCTGTCGACGTTCAGCAAATTTCAAACACCAAGAATAAACCCGGCTTACCCCGCAGCATACCAGTCCGCGATGGACGTGGGCGTGTCATAATCATTGTTCTCGCTGGAGTATATGTGACTCCAGCTCAGGTTTACCAGGTCGAAGACACCAAGTCCGTTTGCCCATGGATCGACATCCTCAAATACAGCCTCCTGGGAGCCGAGTCCGAGGTTGGCACCGCCGATCACAACCATTTGCCGTCCACCCGCCCGGACGCACGCGTGGTCTGCGCGGGGCGAAGAAGATGGATAATCGACCTTGGTCCAGTGAAACCCAGGAATAGTCAGCACGTACAGATCATCGTAAGCCTCTGACAGTTGGCTATTGAATCCGCCGTAGACAAATCTATCAATGTGTTAGTCAATGGCACCGTATTGACCTATGGGAGCGACACGTACATTTCTGTCGTTCCGTTGGTACCGTTGGCAGAGACGGTACAGAAGTGGCTCCGGTTCGAGGGCGGAGATCCCGTTGTGTCCTGCTTGAGCCACTCATCTTTGTGTATGCTGTATATGTGCACCTGGTCAAAGGCGACATATCCTTCACCTTCCTCGTATAGGGACGTTTGACCCGTCTCGCCCCCAAGTACGATGACGATACCGCTCTCTGCATAATTGGCAAGGCACGTCGCGCTGCCGTGATAGTATGTGTCATTCTTGTTGAACCCATTCGTTGACGTAGACCACGTGCCGGTCTCCAAGTCATACATTGATGTGGTTACTTTCGGAATCTTCGTAGTCCGAGGGACATCGACACTCGGATCAGTATCGACATTGACCCATCCTCCAATGAAAAAGGCTGTGTTGTCACACACCACAGCGCCGGACCCGGCCGAACGCTGGGCTGTCGTGCGTCGAGACGTGGTATCCTCGCGCTCCAGGCCCCATGATGTGCCGCTCAAGGCCGGCTGCATGGTCCAGAGATATTCGCTGCTGCTGTTCGCTTGTTCATTGGTCGAGACGCCACCCCAAGAGATCAATTTTCCGCCGTCCGAGGTCGTCAAAATGTCTGGGTAATTGTTTCGCGGTGATCCTGTGTAATATAGTTGGTTGTATGATAGTGAGTCGTTCGACCAGGATGAGTTTGTTGGAATTTGTAGCATGTAAGGACCTGCTACTTATCAGAATATGGGCATACTAGCAATGGAGGGTGTTGCAAACTGGACTCGTTGTAGTTCGCTGCTCCGTTCTGGGTTACCAGAAGGCCGCCATCGACATAGATGTAATCGCCTGATACAGCCGCTGGTTGAGAATGTCAGCCGGTATACCTGAGACGCCATTCAACAGCCAGCTTTACCCCCAGTGGCTATGCGCCTCGAGAATTCACTGTCGTCAGGCGAAGGTCCCGTCGTGCTCTGGCCCTCGATCGACGCCCCCTTGGAGGAGGAGGCGGCAGTGAGCAGCAGCGATGACAATACTCGGGTATGCATTTTCATCAGAGGCTGCAGACACGGAGAGACGATACGAGTTGCAAAGATTTAGAAGAGTTTGTGGGAAAAGGACGAAATCAGCGGTATCCCGCGCGCTGACAAGACGAGTGGTACGTCACGCAAGGCTAGAATCGTTTAACTGGAACACGGAACTTTTAGTCTGAGGCCGTTACGATAGCTATGCCAGATACAGGTAAAAACAAGGAGCGGTCTCCACAATAGTTAGCCAGGCCCAACGCTATCTTCGGGATGTCGGACGTTTCTTGCTGCTAGCGCGACTGATGGGTTCTCCATACGATATGGGGGCCGAGGTTTGGGATGTTCAAGTCGTGCCTGGCTTGAGTAATGCGTCAGCTTGACATCCTGACGAATCGCAAAGTATAGACAAGAAGCAAAACAACTGTTGTGCTTGTAAACATTCATTGAATAGAGCGAGCTATCTAGTTCGAGCCCTATAAACTAGCAAATGCTACTCATCAGTGTTGAACAACCTATAAATGACGTGATCACTAGTCCCTTCTCTTCGTCTTCGGTTTTAGAACCGGTCGGACGACGTCTCCTTCTCGCTATAAAATCACAGGGTAATGTCTACAGGATATAACGCCTCCATTTCTGGTTTCGAAGCAAGATTATACGTGTAGTCAGCTGACGACGCATGCACGGGAGTTCTCGATGACGAAGCGAGGTAAATCTGAGGATACCTTGTATTTTATACACTTTCATACGCGGTGAAGGGATTTGAGATTCTTTTAATAACCAGTACCGAAAATGATACGCAGCACCGTCCACGGCAACCCAGCATCAAGATCACGGACATAATGGGGGACCATGTTCCGCCTGGGCCAGCGTCTATGACTAGGACTCTCTTGGGCGCCGTACCGCCCACGAACGGGTGAACACTTGAGCTCGGCCACGATGTCTCGTAGGAGTCGTTATTAAGGCCTAAAGACGCGTTGCAAGAAACGTTTCCTACGGCTCCACATATTGAGGTAGGCCACAGGATATATATTACGGGCGACACGCTGTGCGTCGACGGACTCCAGGCCATCCCACGACGGCTTCAAGGCCACAAAGTATGCACCTTGGGGGAACCACTATCCCAGGCCCAGTATACTCAGGCCCCAGTATACCTATGCTGATGGTGACGGTAGATGCCAAGCAAGGCGTACTATGAAGCTGTGGTACCCAAGTAGCAATATAGAGGTGATACTGATCCTCAAAGGCTAGACATATGATTCACGATAGGACGGTTGAACGTGTCAAGTCATGCACACGAAGCATAAGATCCCAAAAAACAAGTACTCTCAATATGTGCTACGCCAGGCCAATTATTTGTGATGCTGCTGCTCATACTGATGCTCTTGATATGCGCCATGCTGATCCACTGCGACTCGATCATCTTCCACCCCGCCGTTGGCCTGCGCCATCGGCAAATCGAATGCCCCTCTTGACGGGTGGTACACGTGGGTCTCCTTCATCATCACTGTCGTCGCCCGCAGTTGTTCCCAGTGCTGCCAATCTGCGTTTACGCTCGGCCGGAGTCTCCGGCTCGCCGTCCGCGTCATCCAAGATCTTGACAGGTCGGAGCGGCTCGTCCGTTACGGCAGCTTCGCGTCGTTTCTCGCTGCCGGTGCTGCTACTAGCCTCACCGGAAGATTCACCCGCTTCTTCAGGCAATTGCGGCTGCTGCCGCTGCCGCTCGGGTTGCTTCTCGTCCCCGCCAGACGCGTTGCCGGTCTGCTTAGCCAACGTCTTGACGGCGGGTGGCGCCGATGACTGTTCGACGACGTCGTGGCGAGTTTTGGGGTCAAGTTTACGCATCTCCTTGATAAAGTCGTCCTTGGTCATACGCTTGCCAGCCCCGCCAATGGTGAAACGAACCTGCTTGTCTTCTGCAAGCTCTTGGGCAGCAGCCTTGTTGCCGCTGGTGCCTCCGAAAAGCCAGCCCTTCTTAAAGAGCCCCTCTGCCGGTGCGCTCGGCTCGCCCTCCGTCCCGGGTGTCACAGGGGCTTTGTCGGACGACCCACCGAGGCCAAGGTATCTCTGGCATTGCTGAAGCAGGTCGGGTCCGTCTTTTTGCTTGTCCGTGGGCAGTTCGTACGTCTTGATGACCTCACCGGCTTCGTCTTCAATAACAATCTGCCAATGGTTAACATGTTGTCACGAATATGGCACGGAGAGAGCTTTACTCACAGTGTTGCCAAACTGGTACGCTCGGGCGGGTGCGTGTTTCGGGTCGCTCTTGACTTTGCGCTTCTCCATTTCATCCCTGTAGACACCGCTGACGGTCTGCTTGAAGTTGGTCCAGTTAACGATGGACCCTGACCTCTGTGCTGGTGCTGGCCTCGCTGCTGCCTCGGCATCATCGGATACAGCCTTGCCCCTGCTGTTACTGGGTTCCAGGGCGAGAACGTCGCCATCACGGTTTTCCACCACAATATGGCTGCCCTCTTCGTAAATATTGATTTGCTCGTCCTCCTCCTGGGGCGATTCCTGGCGGCTTGGGTGGTGCTCCATCTTCTCATCGTACCGATCGGCGTCGCCTTCGACCAGCGTCTGCGGAGTGCTGTCTGTTGTAGAGTCCTTGCCGTGGGTGCTAGGCTCCATGGATGACTGCCGTGTCGAGGGAAAGATGGCCGATTGCGACACGGGTCCGCCAGGTCCAACGCCGTAGTCACGCGACTTTCTCCGTCGGCGGTGGGCAGAGGATGATCGACTTCCCTGCTTGACGTTTTCGCCTTCCTTCTGCCGACGCAAGAACTGACCGGTGACACCGACAGGGGGCAGAGTGCCGGGCGGGAAATCGGGCATCTTGAGTTCGTCCTCCTCAGAAACGGAGCGCGCCTGGGACCTCGACTGCGAGGAGATGCGAGGCAGGCGGTTCATCCACGTCGGGCCGTCTTCGGGGGAGGTTGTATAAGACATTGTCAGACTCAGCGTATTGATGCGTTTGCCGAGGGTAAAGACCGCAATAGAAGAGCCGTGAATGATGATGGAAGTAATGACGAGGAACGTCGTAATGGGCCATATCAAGGCAACCACGGTATAATGTGGAATATCGGTTGGAGGCGTGTCGCTCAGTGGCACAGCCGTCTCGTAGGCAAGCTCGGCACGCGCGAGAATGGCGATGAAGATGGCGCCGACACCAATGGGGCCAAAGTGGCCAGCAAACAAAGCCTCTCGCCACGTCTTGATATCCGGTATAAAAGGCTTGAGCGCAAGCATGATGGGGATGCGGCGAAAGAAGATGACGAGAATCGCCAGAACGACCAGACGCCAGGCGGTGAGTCCGCCGGCAATGTTGTTGTACTGTTCCCAAGGGATAATGGTTCCGAGAAAGACAAAATACGCCAGGTTGATCAGAAGATCGATAACGTTCGAGACGTGGGACTCTTCCGTCTTGGCGTGGAACCAGCCATCGTTCGAAAAGCCGACACCGGCGGCGAAGCCTACGAGCAAATCATCCATGCCTAACATACTGCCGGCACCAGCGCAGAAGAGGGCGAGGACAAAGTAGAAGACAAGGAAGCTCTCGCGATCGATGAGGTCGCGCTTCTCAGCCACTCGAATGGCGTGCCTGGCAATGTATCCGACGGTGAATCCAAAGATGGCGCCAAAGATGCACTCGTACAAGATTGTGTACACAAACCAGTGGTAGGTAGTCTTCCTTGCGTCCATGTGCTCCTGGATCAGGTAGATGCCGAGGTAGACAAAGGGAAAGGCCATGCCGTCGTTACAGCCCGACTCGGCAGATAGCAAGTCTCGAAGATGCTTTGGCACTCGCTTGGCAAACTTGCCCTTGCCGACAACCGATGAGGCGAGGACGGGGTCCGTGGCGGTGACGCAGGCGGCGACAACCAGACTGTCAAGCCAGCTGATGGCCGGGACAGCCCACCAGACAAAGAGGCTCACGACAAGCCAGCCAAATGTCATGACGGGAAGGAGGAGCAGGATGACGGACCTCCAGTGTTTTTCCATGTAAAACTTGGGCAGCTCTACGCCGACGGCGAAACATTGGACAACGAGGACGATTCGGGAGAACTCGAGGGTGATGAGGTCGACATTGCCCCAACTCTTTGGGTCGATCAAGTTTGCGGCATGTGGTCCAAAGATGATGCCACAAAGCGTGGCAACGGTGGCTTCTCCAATGTACATACGCTCCTTGATGAAAGAGGAGCAGAGCATGAATATCGAGGTGAAGCCACCAAGGATAATGTATACCAGGTGGGCACTGGTGATCGAGAGGTGGTCCCACGCCATCGTGCTTATTGGTCCGGGGTTTCTTCGTGCGAGTCTTCTTCGGAGTGGTTGCTCAGCCGGAGCATGCGATACCGTCGGCGCTGGTGACGATGCAGCCCAGGACGGGAAGGCAGAGGATACCCCAATCGATATTCTGGGTGGGAATCAGGATGCTAGATCCAGACATTCAGATAGCAGGTGGGCTACGCTGCTTCTCGTGGGGTTGTCGACGCGATAAGAGTGGTAGAGACAGCCCCAGTTGCTGTTCGGTGCTCTCGGCGGTCAGGATATTGCGCACTGTAGGGAATTTTCGATCAGGGCATCGAGACGACGAGCCATTGAAGGGTGGTGACGAGAAACAAAACAAGCACAAGAGAAGAAAAGTCGCTTGCAGCAAGTCGTCGTGAAATGACGGCGCGGCGACACCGGCTAGCGCTGGCGGTGGTGGGGTCAATCGGGGGCAACATTGCGAAAACGAGGAAGGCCCGGTGCAGGGTAGGTAGTTGCATGGGGGTGTGGGCGTGCGCCTTGAACGTTGGGGGTGGTCCTTGGGTTGTTGGCGTCGTACCTCCGAGGCACGCGGAGACAGGTTCCACGTACTTTCAAGGAGGTCTGCTCCTCGAGGCCCCTTGGCCTTTTTCATGTTCATCACGGTCAAGGCGCCGCGCGACAGGGCATTTTGGCGAATGCTCTTTGGCGCCAGTTGGCTCCTTGGGGTATTGTCCGCAACATTCCGCAACCGGCGGGGTGGAATGCATCTCAACGGGCGCTCACCACTTTTTTTCCAGTCTTCAGCCCAATTACCTCAGGTACCTGGCCGCCCAGAGGCACCACGCTGTGGTAACGCTCCTGATGACATCAGCCCCGGACTGGTCATGCCGTACGATGACCCTGGACCCAGACCTAGTCCGGCTAGCCCACTACCTTAAACCTGACTGTTGCAAATAAACACGCATCAGGCCCCTGTCTACAAGACCTGTTTTTCGGTACCGGACACAAGCTTAAATCTGGTGTTTTCTCATTCACTTGCAGCTGGTCTATCTGACTGCAGGCGTTGGCATCGATATTGCCCGGATCCTGACACGGATAAGAGGGACCCTGACAAGCATTGGCAAAAGCTTGAGTGCAAGCTTTTCATCGAGACCATTGGCCTCTCCACAGCCAAGCCGGCGTCTCAACTCTGGGCGCCAAGACGGCAGTACTTCCGATTCTTGTATTCTGCCGAGAGGCCTAACGCATGTCAAAGGCTTGGATCATCATTTTCACCAATAGGCCCAAAGTGCAGTAACAGTGCTGGTCAATGATGGCGCGAGGCCAATTGGCGCTATATACTTTCACAAATCCGACACATTGACCCCCCTTCCCCACGGTTTTGCAAAATACAAAAGTGCATAGACATGCGTATGGAAGTAAAGAGCGCGGTCTGCGGGCGTTGAGAGCCGTGACGAGAATGGCCTGTATCTAAGGTCACACGACGGAAACGAAGGAAGGCAAGAACTTCAAATGCCCTCCTTTCGATGCAATCCAGTGCAACGAACGATACTTCTTTCCCTCCCGGTGCTGTGTTGGTATCATGTTCAAACTGGAATCCAAATGGGTGTGAATAAGGACGAAGGCGAAGAAAGGGAGATGGCATAAGGCCAATGTGGTACAGCCGCGAGTGTCAAGAGGGCACGCTCGGCCCTGCCAAGCGGGGAAAGTCGTCAAGTGGCGTAAGGGTTATCTCGGGCTGGTGAAGCTTTTGTCGACAAAGAAAAGAGGCCGATAGGGCAGGGTATGTAGGTATCACGAAGGAGAGGAATTCGAGGTCATCACTGACCGAATGCGGCATGCGCTTGATGCGCTTCTTGGAGAGCTGGCGCATGTCAGTACACGATCTGATTCGGTAGAGAACTTGACTTACTGTGCAGGACGCTGAGCTGACCCGCACGACCTTCGCACGCGATCTGTAGGCTCGATCCATCGACAAAGTCAAGGACCACGCTGTTCGGCAGCTCCTGAATCTCGACATCTGGGGTATAGGGGTTGCGGAAGTCACTGAGGTGGTATCTTTTAACACCGACGCCGCCAGTCTTGCCCTTGTGCATTGAAGGAGCAGTTGTGGCGCTAAGAAGTAGAAATCCCTGAGAGTCTAGGCACATTGTGCGGCGTTTCCAGAGCAGATTGTCGGGAAACTGGACGTTCACGTCACCCATGTAGGCCAAGACTGAGGACTGTTGCTGGCTGCTCTCACGAGTGACGCTACGGGCAGCCATTGTGTCGGCCAGAGTTTCTTCTTGAACGGTGGGAGAGATCGTTGTGGGAGAAAGGACCTTGCCGCGGCTGGCACTGAGCGACGACGACAGGCGGCGCATGAACCTACCAGCGCGACTCTTTTTCTTGTCGCTGCTCATTGACTTGCTATCATCGCCAGAACCGCTCGTTTCCGTAAACATAGAGGGCGACATGGCACCGGCGGCTGCGTCTTTGCTGATGGAGGAGCGTCGACTGCTGATCGACAAGCGACGTGGGAACCCACTGTTGTGGTGTGTTGACGGTGGGCGCGAAGAGGGTGAGCGCCCAGGGCTGAGCGGAGTTGACCCGCTCGTAAGGCCGTCGCTGGTAGCAGTGGTCAAGGACTTACGGCGCTCCTTGATAAAGTCTTTGACGATGCTGAGGGAAGAGCGGCGCGGCGTTTCGTCCTCATCATCATCCTGTGCCTGGGACATGCGCTTCTCTCGCGATGCCCTCCTCTCCTGAATCGTCTCGCGGGGAATGGATGCGGAAACCAACTCGGCCCGCTGGTGGTTTACCTCGAGTGGAGATATCTTGAAGTCCAAACGATTAAACTCAGCCGGATCTTTCGGCGCTTCGAGCGAAGCAGTAGCTTGGCTAGGGTCTCGCACAATGCGTGCGGTCACGGAAATGGACTCTGGACGGCCACGCGGCATCGAATCTGGTGAGGGAGTGATGGGTCCTTCAAACATGGACAGCCTGCTGGCGACAGACGTCGACCTCTCACGTCGGACCCTCATTTCTGGGGATGCGTCCCGTGACTCTGAGACGGCCGTGCTGGGAGGGCTACCCCTCTGCTGACGGGTCAGAGAGGTGGCACGATCAACGACAGAGGGAGATCTAGAAGGTTCTCGCGTGCTGTTTTTACGAACGGAGAAGAACTGTGCCGACGGCGCGTTGATGCGGGACGAAGCTTCGCTGTTAGCAGAGGAGCCGGAGAGCTGCTCAAGAGCCTTGATACGTTGCGAGATCTTGGAACCCATTTTGCCGGTCTTGGGGGCGAGGTGTTGGTTGCCCAACTGCTGCTGGGTGATCTTGTGTAAATAGGCCGCGCCAGACGAGAAAGATCGAGCCGAGCTCTGCGAAACGTCGGTTGGAGTGAGAAGATTTCCACGCACGGGATTTGAAGTCGTTCGTACAACACTGCGCGGACTGCCCTTCGTGCTACTAACGTTGCCCGCGGTGGTCGCGTGCCTCTGTGGACTGGGAAATACCGGGGTGATGGGCGATTTTGAGACAGACATGGGCTGTGCTTGTTCGACCGTAGCTGACTGAAGTTCGTTCATCAAGGATTCGTCATCGGAGAGATGAACCTCAGACCGAACCTCTGGTGTGTCGAGATCGGTGCGGATGGGCTCGATGGTCTTACGCTTGGAGTGGCGTTTCTTCCCTGCAGTCGTTTCAACGTCTGCCTCTGATTTGATCGATAGCGAGTGCGCGGGAGGGACATCGTCAGAGGGGGGTACGATAGTAGGGACCTCGAGTACAGGTGATCTCGGGCTGCTGTGCTCGCGGCTGGAGAAGCGCGACGTTGGAATGGCAAGGCTCGGTGATTGAGGGGATGTCGGGGTTTTTGGTGGCGCTTCGGATTCCCCAGGTGAGGTCAGCCTGGCAAGCGGCGCGGCGACATGACTTGAAAACTTGGAGATGGGCGGCGTCAGGGGTGTTCCCGAGTCTCGTTCGATTGATGCATCTTCGGATACTTCTTTAGCATGACTACTTTCTGGAGCGCTCTGCTCCTCCGACGGTCCCGAATGGGAGCTGGGCATGGGAGTCATCTCTATCGGTGCGGTAGCAATGTCCGCAGTAACAATGACAACTGCATCTGCCGAGGGAACACCGGTGGCTTCTGGGCTCGCCTTATCCACGTCATTATCAGCTGCGTCGCCCAAATGGATACTGTCGGCTTCATTCCCATCCTTTCCGGCCTGAGATTCTCGAACAGTTTCATCAGTGGACTCGGACAGCGAAGAGGCTTTGGTCGACTGTTCAGGTTCAGAAAAAGTAACGAGCGGAGAGGTGGGCCGCGAGTCACTGCGCGTTGACTCGGATGGGTCCGTCTGCATGGAAATAGCTGAGGCGTCGCCGGCGAGACCGGATTCGTGAACAACCGTAGACAGCTGATGTTCCGCTTGTTCGGGTGTTGTCGGGGTCTCGTCGGCGGTCGCTTCATCGACGGCATGACGAGTTTCTTCCACTGGGCTGTCGGGTACGGGAACCGCTGTAGGCTGCAGGGTCAGTTGTTTCCGCTTCTCACGCATCTGCATGGCCTTCATAAGCCGTGCCTTCTCGGGTGTCATGGTCTGCTTGACCGAAGCGGAGAAGGTGGACAGAACGGGAGACTTCATTGAGACGCCAGAGCTTGTCGCGGGTCGGCCAGAACTCGGAGGTGGGCGCATCAGTTCGTGGGTTAACGTTGGTGACGTTTCGGGCAGTGGGATTGATGCTGCAGTTGCGACTTCGGCAAGCTCGTCGTCGTGCTCAACAAGTTCATGTTCATAATTGTCAGGCATTTTCTTGCGCTTTCCGTCTTTAGAGTAGGAGCGGGACTTGAAGCCTGCAGGCATTTGCGAAACGGGTCGAAAGGTGCCTGCTGTTTTGGGGCGG
The DNA here is from genome assembly GCF_003724135.2 of Verticillium nonalfalfae. Lineage (NCBI taxonomy): Eukaryota > Fungi > Ascomycota > Sordariomycetes > Glomerellales > Plectosphaerellaceae > Verticillium > Verticillium nonalfalfae. The sequence continues at coordinate 301,210 of NW_021167239.1, read as the reverse complement.
CCACTGACATCGAGCGACGGCCGTGGACCGAGTTTGACCTTGGGCTTCCCGTAGGGGTAGGAGGAATAGCTGTATAAGTCAGGGCGCGCCGTCTGGGACGACATCCGCCTTTCACTGTCGCCGGTCGGTGACGTTGGCCGTGCAGCACCGACAAAGTCTGGCGGTTCAGACGACGGAGAGAATTCCCTTTCTTCGGGAGACGACGCCAGGTCAGCGTTCAAGGTGACAGGGGGCACAGGCGCAGGTGTTTTGGGCGTTGTCGACGCGTCTGATGGGTCATCCTCATTGAGTCCCGTGTCATCCTCGTGAACCACCGATTGTCTCTTGCTGGCTCTTTGTTCTTCCTCTTCCTCCTCAGCAATCTCCATTAAACGTCGCCTTCTGAGAGAACTTGTAGAAGACGAGATGGATCCCGAGGCAGCATGCAGAGAGCAAGCAGCCGACAGCTTTGTGTCCTTTAGTTCTTTGGCGGTCGAGATCGAGAAGGTAGTATTGTAAGGCGCGAACCTCTCGCATACGGCATTGAAGTGGACGGTCACTCGAGCTGCAAAAACACTATCAGTCATGATCCTTGAAGAAGTGAGGGGGGGGGGGGAGGCATCGTAGCTACCTTGTATGAGCCGGGAGGTGTCTTCAGGCAAGTACTTGATGATGACATTTCGTCGGCGGTATCGTAGAAAGCCGAACAGGGGCGAGTTCTCCTCAAACTGGGCAATATTGTTTCGCATCTCAACTATGCCACCGTTGCCGCGGCTGAGGACGTCGACTTCATCTCGACTGGCATATTTGAGGAGGAACCTATGAAACTTCTTAGCCAGAGATTTCAACCATGTCGATATCACGAGAACCATACCATCCTCCTGGCTCGGCCGCAGCAGCTTCGTGTGCCTCCTTGATCAGGCTTCCATCAAGCCCGTTCAACGACATGCTTGCTAGGATTGGTGAGCCGAGGCTTGCCACCGGCTAGTTGTCGGCAAGTGGTAGGCGGGATCCAGTATCAGCTCTTCGGGCTAACGTTCTCGGTACAGAGGGAGGAAGATGCCAGACACGTAGCATAAGCTTGGTCCAGGGCTGTTCGCAGAGCACAGGAGAGGGGCCACGCGCATGGGAAGCGGTCGAGAAGCTCGGGAAGGGGCCTCAGAGACGGAAGCTTCTGCAAGTAAAGAGGCTTTCTGTGGTGCAAGCTTCGGAGTGTATCAGCAACGTGAGCGAGTGGTGTTATGGCCGGCGGATGTCGAACGAAGAGGAATGCACTGGAGGCGCTGGCTGGAATTGGGGGGATTAGGGGTGGATCGGGGTGATCTCATCAGATGCAATGTACGGCAGCGTTGTTAGGCAAAAAAAAATGAGAGATGCAAGGCAGCTGGACAAAGAAACAGAGCAAGAGTGATAGAGCGCTCTCGTGATGGAATTCAGACGTTGTGGTGTCTAATGGACATCGAGGGGAAATCGACAATACACGATGGACCAAAAAAAAAATGAGGGTCGTCGGACAGAAACACGACAGATGAAGCACTGGGCAGACAGGTGGATTGGTATTGGATGTCACTCCCCAATCTCCAGAGCGGCGGGCCGGGCTGGCCTCCACTCCAGTTTAGGGGGCAAGGACGGTGCTTGGCGAGAAAGACAAAGATTCAAGGGTGGACTACTCGCACTAGTGCTGTAATTGGCAAACACTCTCCCTGCGAGCTCGGGCCTCCATGCAATGCATGGTTCTCTCATTATGCATGCCACCATCCATCCCACACCATCTTCTCGTGCGCACCTGTCCATGTTTAGTGTGCCGTCAGCTTGAGCCTAACAGTACGAGGCGCGTCCAGCTGGTGCTTTGAAGACTTCCATACCAAGTCTGCATTCTCGCTTCCTCAGTGTCAAAAGAAGGCTTGCGGAACAGTCGTGTTATCGCCAGCCTACCTTTCCTCTCTTCGACGAATTTGCACCACCTTGGCACGTGGCGCATGGTGCATGAAAGAATCCCCCATCCAGGCGTCAACACGAGATTAGTTGTCCATCTCGCATCCCCTCCTCAATGACGGGACCCCAAACAGATCTCGGGGGATATGGAGATTTTCCCAAAACACGGTCGTCTCATTTCTTCAGGACAGTACCGCAATCCTTGTTTCGAGGGAAATGTGAGTAGATTGCCGAGCCGCGCTTGATTGACGATACATGCCACTCCGGGGTTGCAGCTTCCCAAGCTGGTGTCAGCGGGGAGGCGGGAGACATGTTGCTTTTCCCTCCGCGATACGGCAAGAACAATTTTGATCGGCTCCCGCAAATTCGTTACTCCTCGCCGTCAGCGCGTACAGTACTTGGGACGTCTCAGATATTGAACTAGAAGCTGACAAGAGACATGCGTCGCAACCACCCTTCTCAACAATTCTGGTTTTGACACGAACCACCATTGCTTCTGCGTGAACCTTCTCGCGGATGACGCTCTCAGCCTATGGCCATAACCATTGCGCTCGGGCCTTGCAGAAAACAAGTTTCTCCATTATCTTTGGCATTATCCTTGACTTTGAGAGACTTGCTGCGGCTCCACGTAAGTCCACACGCAAGTCCAATCCGCTCCTTGCCAGCGATTCAAACTGCTCCTCGCTCAAAAGAACAGCAGCCGAACCGCTGACTGCGGAAGACGCTGCTCGTTCCCATCATGATGCAGAACTCTCCCGGGAAAAAACTGCTGACGAATCCCAGCTTTGGAAATGAAATCGCCCAAGCTTGCTGTCAGTCCACAAGGACGGTAGCGTCCTGCCGACTAACATGGCTGAACAGGGTTGGGATGAAGACGTGCGGAGAGCAGTGTTGCTAAATGGGGTCAAAGCGGCTTTACAAAGGAGGGGTACACATCAGGGGTTCAGGTTCTCGTCAGGCCGCCCACTTCAATCGTACAATGGCAGGTTCAAAAGTTCAAAATACGCCTTTGGGGGTTAGAAAGCTATGTAGAACGTCTTTACAAGAGCATACTGGACAATACTGAGAGGAGCCATTTCCTTGGGGAATTCCATACGCCGTTTCCATGCCTTCGTTATTTTCTGCTTCACAAATTGCACGGTCCGCTGATTTATTGAGAGCCCCCGACAGCGCCGGGAGGCGGTGCCTCGAGGTCGACAGCCTCGAGCTGGGCACGCTGGTCAGCGCTTGATCTGACCAAGTTGCCGAAGTACTTGAGTGCCACTTGGCTCTCCTTTTTGACCTTGAGCGTCTCCTCTCGGCGGATGCCAAGGTCCTTGACACTTTGGTCGAGGCCAACGCGGAGATTGTCGGCCGGGATACGGAGCACCTTGCGCACAGACGACGAGATGCGTGTCGAGTTGTCGTGGACGTAGTCAAGGGCGTGAAGCTGTGTCGAAATTTTGTTCGACAGGCGGTGGGGGAGGGAATTAGGGATCTGGTTGAGGATATAAGCTGCAGCAGAGATGGCTAGGACACATATTAGCAACACGATGCGGCGAAAAGGGGGCGAGGGTGGGCAAGACTCACCGGCGACAACGAGGCTCGGCAGGATGAGCCTACGCAGGTTGTCATTGCTGACGAGTTTCGCAGCATTGACAGCATGATCCATCCATCCATTCAGTCCAACGACCCGCGGCACAAGGGCACCCGCCAACGTGAGAGCCATACCAGTTCCTGCGACCTTTTCTTGCTGTTGAAACAGTGTAGGCCAGTCAACAAAGTCCCATAGCTCGGTAGGTACATCGACCTGCCTGGCCATGGAGTCGCGTTTTCTCTTGAACATGACGTCTGGTCGGAAGGTAAGGTTTTGAAACTCGTCGCCGACGTGCAAGATGCCAAGTTGCTTGATTGCGTTGACTCCGCCGACCGTCCGATCCCGGGCATGCTGCTCACACAGAGCAACCGACTCAGAAATGTGAGCCATCATGGCCTGCTTGAGCTCTGCCGCATACTCAAAGGCGTTAAAAATGCCAGGGTACTCGACACCATGGTTGTTGTCGCCAGCGTGCTCGATGGCGGAGTTCAACGTGCTCCTCGTGTGGTCATAAACCTCTTTACATGTTTGTTCGATGGTCCGATCAATCTCGTCGCCGACCTCAGACTTGGCTCTCCTGCTGGTCTCAAGCTGAGGCTCAATCTCGCGCAGCTCAGCTGTGACTCGATCAAGCTCTCCTTGTGCCACGTCGGTATTCACATTAGCTAGAGTGTTGACGTCGTTGAGAATATTGAGCAGATACGTCTTGGCCGGCGCCAACTTGGACCTGGCGCGCTTTTCCAAGACGAACCTGCGCAGAGACTGCTCGAGGTGTTCGAAACTGCGAAGTTTCTCCATGTCCTTGCCCTTGCCCTTGGGGTCATCGCTGGGATCATCACCTCCGCCGCCGCCGCTTGCGCCGCCGCTGCCACCGCCGCCACCGCTAGGGCCGCCTGGAGGCGGACCGGTAGGGATAGCGTTGCTGGACACGAAATGCACGAGCTCCGACGCTTCCTTTCCGGTCTGTGGGCTGAGTAAGTCAACTTGATCGAGAATCGTTTTCTCACACCTCGCCTTGTCCCGGATGACGTCGAATCCGTTGACGACCATGAAGAGATAGGCCTTTTCCTTAGCTGCTGCCCAGATGAATTCCTTGGCGGTTATGGTGAAATGGTTGGCCGCTGAAACAACAAATACAACAACGTCAATCTCTTCCTGACGCGCGAAAACGGCTGTGGTTTTGGTTGTGTCCGAGTTGAGGCCAGGCGCATCGATGAGCGCAATGTCCACCACGCCATTGTTGAGCAGTGATTCGTCAATGGTCCGCACGTCCCTGACGTAGACCTTACACAGGGTGTAGGTAACGTTGTCGAGAACAATATCTTCGAGTGCGGCCAGCTTGAAGACGTCATACGTGGATTCGTCGTGTCGATCGTATGTTGCGTCTTTGTGCACGGCGTGTACTTCTTCCATTCCTCCGTTCTCCCTAGCGTCCAAAACTTCACAAAAGATGGATGTGCATGGCTGCTGGTCCTCGGGCAAAATCTTTCTCCGCAACAGCGCGTTGCAAAAGGTTGATTTTCCCGCGTTCAGGTCGCCAGTGACGAGAACCTTGCTGGACGTATCTTCGATGCGATCGCGCAGACTCATGAGGTGTCGGATGCTCGAACTGATCTGACCATCCAGTAACGATGCAATGGAGCTCTTTTCAAGCGAGTGAACGAGCTCTGCCTGGTGCAGCGCTCCCAGCTTGAGGTCGAGCTTTAGGATGGAAAAGTCTTGGGCGATTTGCGGTGTTACCAGCCGTGGCTCGTCTGCTGTCCTCCTCCTGTCCTGGGCCCTGCTGGATTCAGCATCGTCGTGCGCGTCAGCGGCTGTGGTCATGGATCGTCGTAGCATCGGCGGCGAAACGGGCGAAGATGGTTCGGAGCTTCGGGTGTTGCCCATGGTCGACTGGGCCTGAGAGAAGCCAGGCCGCGTGGGACCTCTCGGTGTTGCTGGGACCTCGGTTCGTTGGACAGTCGGGTAGTGCGCGGGCCATTGGGCGTTCATCTCCTGAAGTTCCCTGAGGAGCTCGACGACCTTGCTGATCGAGCGACCGAGCGCCGAGCGATGTGCGTTGTACCATAGCTGGTAGACGGCGCCGGCTGGCGAGCGGCGGTCGACATCAGGTTGCGTGGCGTGGTTGAGGGCAAGTCTTGTGTTGTAGTCGCCATCGGCACTGCCGCCGTAGCCAGAGTCTTGGTCAAGCATCGCCTGGAGATGAGCGGCGTGAGCAGATGTTGAACCTGTGCCAACGGTCATGAACTGCGGTCGGCTGGTTGATGATGCCGAGGATGGCTCGGGCGCGCTGGGGGTCGCCGCATCGTCGCTTTCGACCTCTTGGCCCATTGGGCTCTTGCCCTTCCCGGAAAAGTAATCCTGGCTCATAGTTGTAGTTGCGCGATTGAAGACGGCATTGTCGGGGGCGTTTGTAGGTTGAAGGATGTATCGGGAATGTTTTGCGTCTGGTACCCAGTCCCCAAAGGCATTGCATGATTCTGGGTCCAGAGCGGCAAATTTGCCCCACTATATGATAGATGCCGGTCGTGATTGGTCAGTGTCTTGCGGTGACGCTGACAGAAGGGCTGGGAAGCGTCCAAGCAGGTTGCCAAGGTAGGTTTATCTTATCACCAGCCGAACGCTGATGCGTGCCTTGGCGACCCCACGGTCATTGGTAGAGTGCCCCCAGAGCCAACTTCCTGGCTCCATCGCCAGGCTTCAAGCATACACAACTACCCATCTCGACCGCGCCTCGTGGATACTCGACCTTTGTATTCGTGTTGCCATTCACTCTACTGCCACAATGAATGTAGGACACTCTGCCCGCGCCGCAGACTCTCAAAGGCACAGAGTCGGCTCGATGCTAATTTGGGCTGCATAGATCCTGGAATACATGTTCGGGAAGCGGATGACGCCAGCGGAGCGCCTGCGCAAGAACCAACGCATGCTCGACAAGGCGATTCGCGAGCTCGACCAAATCCGAGTCAAACTGGAGAAGCAGGAGAAGACGCTGGTTACGCAGATTAAACAGAGTGCGCAAAAGGGACAAATGGGTGCTTGCAAGATTCAGGCCAAGGATCTCGTGCGTACGCGAAGGTGGGTTCTCTCGGTATCAAGGCCAGATAGGAATGGGCTAACATTATTCAGATATATTGAGAAGTTCTATTCGATGCGCAGCCAGCTGCAAAAGATCTCTCTCCGCCTACAGGCATGATTACCCCGCCAATTTCACATATCGTGTCAGCTAACCTACGTGTCAGACCTACCGCACAAACGAGCAGATGATGCAGGCGATGAAGGGAGCTACCACTGCTCTTGGCAGCATGAACCGTTCGATGAACTTGCCGGCCCTCCAACGAATTGCTATGGAGTTTGAGCGGGAGAACGATGTCATGGAACAGAGGCAAGAGATGATGGACGATGCCATCGATGATGCCATGGATGTGGGTGAGGAGGAGGAGGGAGAAGAGGTGGTTGAGCAAGTGTTGGAGGAGATTGGCATTGATCTCAACTCCGCGGTACGTCAACTTGATCGAACAAAGCCTTACTACGAAACTGACCGGTGTGGTAGCTCGGCGAGACCCCCACGGGCGTACAGTCAAGCGCAGTACCGGAACAACGAGTTGCGCAAGCCATTGGCGGCGAAGGCGGCATGGGCGGAGGCGGGGCGGACGATGATCTACAGGCACGACTTGACAGTCTCAGGCGGTGAGGACTCTCTATGCATTGGTGGAGCTAGCCAGCAGAGAGTGAACGGTAGTCATGAACTTGCGGGCGGTGTTTTGGAGTACGAGGATTGTGCCAGGTTGCATTTCAGCTGGCGTTTTGCCTGTTGTGCTTGCGCCGAACGAACTGATATTCAGTTGTCTCTTTGCCTCTCATCGTCGGGAATAGCTCAGATCGCTTCCAGAATAGTGGTTGCGCAGTCTTCGGTGATACCGTACAGCGTCTTGAGTCGCCAGGTCTACCGCTAGACGGGGCCCATGATGTGAACCTTGCATCAGCGTTGCCTGGAAAATCTTGAGGGGTGTCGCGGGGGATCAGGAGACTACACAGGGCTGGGATGTGGTCACCTATTTCGGACAGGGACAGAAGGCCGAGGATAACGCCTGAATTGCGCCTTAAGCTCTGAGTTGAGGGCCCATATGCTGTGCTGAAAACTTTCCAGAGGTACAATGCAACCCTGCGTTGGCCAAGCTTTCAAGAAGAGGCACAGGTGGAGGCGTCCTCACCCACCAAACCACCCCCGCGCTAGGCGTTTTGGAGTCAGCGCGTGCCACCGGGGGTCGCAATCTGGCAGCATTCGGAATGACCCTGATTCTGACGTCCATCTGCTTGCTCCCGCCGTCCAGCAGCGTCCTCTTATATGACTGCGATCTTGCCACGTTTGTATTTCGTCGGCAAGCAACTCAAGCCCCCAGTATCATCCGTCGCTGCATTCGATGCTTGCATTCTTGGTGAGACCCAAAGTTGAATGGTTGCGTTCGCCACCTTGTGGCCCAAGCTCGTTGCGGTAAGCGCCTCCCTTGCACAGTCGTGTGAGCTTAGCTTGCTCGATTAGCCATGCCTGCCTTGTACCTGGCACTCGGTTACCAGTGCAATCGCTGCCTACGTCACCTGTGGTCGTCTTCCATGTTCCAGGCGACACACTTGGTCTTCTTCTTCGTCGCCTGTACCATCACGCTGTTATCCAAACATATACCAGTCTCAATCATCTTGTTACGACTTTCAACCACATATTCATAACATCCTCCGACATCGTGGTCCAGAACCTCTCCGGAACACACCTTCCATCTGCTACGTTCAACCCTCCCTACCCCACCCAACGCTAGTATTGCTTCACTGCCACTCCACTACACACCACAGTACATCCCCCTCATCCCTGGCTCTCTACTCCAACATCAGATATAAACCACACACGGGGTGCACTGGTCCTATATCTCATCGGTTGGCTGCCAACCTTGAAGGTGCTCTCTTACTGATCAGACTGCTTCAGAACACTTTTCCCACTCACGCGACACGACAGGAAAGCGCCGACGGTCGGGGCCCCGACATCCTATTCGGACGCTTACCGAAAGACCCGCGTGCCCCCCCCCCCCTTCTTGCCGGTCGGCCACGCTTCTCATCCATCTCACCTCGACACCAACGCAACCCCGCATCCGATACAAACACACAACTTCCTGAGCGCAGCGCCCTCGCCCCGAACGATCTCGCTCTGTCCTCCTTCCGAACCACAAAGCTGGCAGGCAACAAGCGCCGCAGCCTCTCCAACCAGGGAGCTGGTCTGCTGAGCAGAATGTTCGGCGGCAGCTCAAGTCCGGCGGCCTCGAAGGAAACCAAAGACATCGACGGTCAAGTCGACGGCAGTGGTAAGGCCCCCTCGCCCGACGCTGGCCCGGTCAAGGTTGCCGATCAAGCCGCCAGCGGCGATAAGAGGAGCGGCAATGGCAGCCCACCCGGCAGACAGGACACTGGCGGGTCGGCGGACAAGAAGCGTCGTGCCAGCGGTGTCCAAAGCAAGGCTAGTAGTCTTCTGGCATCGGCCAAGCAGACTCTGAACTTTGGCAGCAGTCATTCTGACGCTCCCACTCAGAGTCCTTTGCAGAAGCTCGGCAAGCAGGATCCCGCCCTCGCCGTGCCTCAAGGCCCTCACAACAACTCGGCCGGCGAATCTCACCCTGGTCCCCGATCAACATTTCGTGTAGGCGTTTGGGAAGATAGGAACAGAAAATGCCGTCGGACCATGGAGGACACGCACGCCTTTCTCTACAACTTCCTGCAGACGCCCGCTCCAGCCCTCGACACCAAGATCAGCGAGCTCAAGGTGGATGACAAGCCCACGCATCACGAGGTGGTCGAGACGGATAATGGCTACTTTGCCATTTTTGACGGTCATGCCGGCACCTTTGCAGCTGATTGGTGCGGCAAGAAACTCCACATCCTTCTGGAGGACATTATCCGGAGAAATCCAAACATGCCCATCCCCGAACTCCTCGACCAGACCTTCACGACAGTCGACGCACAGCTTGAAAAGCTCCCGCTTAAGAACAGCGGGTGCACGGCTGCCGTTGCAGTCCTGCGCTGGGAGGATCGGGTCCCGAGTGAGCGGTCTGCCACTGGATCTCAGGCCATTGCTCCCGCCACGGTCGCTGCGAGCAAGGCCAAGAGTTCCGAGGACGCGGCCACCGACAACAAGACGGACGCTGCAGCCGAGGCGACACACGCCAAGCTCAAGGGTGCCGCTTTCCGCCAGCGCGTCCTGTACACGGCCAACGTGGGTGATGCTCGCATCATTCTCTGCCGATCCGGCAAGGCGCTGCGCCTTTCGTACGATCACAAGGGCAGTGATGACAACGAGGGCGTTCGCATCTCCAAGGCCGGCGGCCTGATTCTCAACAACAGAGTCAACGGCGTCCTGGCTGTGACGAGAGCGCTCGGCGATACCTATATGAAAGATCTCGTAACCGGCCATCCGTACACGACGGAGACGGTCATTCACCCAGAGAGTGACGAGTTTATTATTATCGCCTGCGACGGCGTAAGTGGTTTCTGGAATGCCTTTTGAGATGATTGACTAATGAGCACAGCTCTGGGACGTCTGCTCCGACCAAGAGGCGGTGGACCTCGTCCGCAACGTGGAGGATGCCAGCACGGCAGCAAAGAACCTCGTGGACCACGCCCTCAACAGATTCAGCACGGACAACCTGTCTTGTATGGTGGTGCGGTTTGACAAGGCGGCGCTCCTCGAGAGCCAGAACGACAAGGACAACGCCATCGGCGTTGAGCTCGCGACCCGCAGCGGCAAGTCCAGCGAGGCTGACAAGATTGTGCGGGACACGAAGCAAAAGATTCTCGACGGCGACGTGCCTGCCGTTGGCGTTTCGGCCAGCAACAGCGGACGCGGACAGGATCCTGGCTCGGCACCGGATGACTTCAAACCCACGACACTCGACGGAACGGTGGAGGAGGAGCCAGGTCCTGTTGACGCTGCTGGCCCCGAGGAGACCTCTCCCGAGGTGAGCACGTCGGCAGAGAATGCACCAAACACCGCAAACGCGGTCAAGGAGGAATTCAAGGGTAGGACGTAGACCTATTCTGGCCCATTTTTGGGTGCGGGTGATCAACAGGGCAGCAGGACCGGTTCACGTGTGGCAATCCTGCTATTCCAGCGAAGACGCAATGGGGAATATAAAGGGGGCTGGCGGTGTCTGGGCCGAGGGTGGATCTGCGTGCAGAGGCAGGACAGAGTTTAAAGGATTGCTTGCGCTCGTTGCGTGTACAACTTTCACCCTATGACGCGATGACGAATACGGCCCAGGGTTCGTTTTTATGCATACATGCTCCGGGCGCCAGACATCAATGTGACATATGAGTGACCAGTGGGGCTGTCTGCCGCTGACGAACAAGACATGGAAGGCATGTATTTTGCTGCAGGTGATCAGACAAAACATTGTGCTTTTCTGGCCGTCATGTGACCTGTCACGAGGCCTCGAGGGTGTTCCTGCATCAACATTTGGCCCTTGCGAGCTGACTGTTGCTGTTGAGGCTCAGCGAACCTGACCTGGGGAAATGAGGGTCCTCGTGACCAGGCTTGTCCGGAACGAATGGAACGTGCCAGCTCTCAGCCCTCCTCTCCTTCCTGGGGTCGAGCAGACGTCGGGCCCGTAGTCCTCGTGATTGGATACGCGGGGATGTTGGTTGGAAGGTGGAATGCCGATTACCTAACACTGCATCCCGTAACGGCAGGTGTCATGCAAGTGCATCGTGCTTGGCTTTGAGAAGGAAGGCGCAGAGCAAGAACCACAGTCCGTGGTTGCAAAGGCTACTGCCATTGGAGGCAAGCGGCCGACACGAGAAGAGAAAACACACACCCTGCTTTCCTTTTAGCTCTTGCTACCTACTCAGCGACTTGCCTTGCCTTGGGCCACAATCTCTCAGCGAGAACACGGCTGGCTGGTTGACTCCTAAACGACCACGGCATCCTTCGATTGGGGAAGGGCCCTCGGTCATCAAGACAACGGGAACGCGCCATAGCCATTGGGGCGAACCACACGAATCACACGCGACCGTACGACAGGAACACTGCGACCCCGCATCAGACCGACAAAAACCACTGCCCGGCGCTCGGGTCACGCTCTCTGGGGCCCTTCGCTACAACAAAAAGCCCATCGTCTCCCGCCCCAGACCGACCCAACCCCTCCTTAAACCCGCTGCAAACCGATCCCCCCCGACTCTCGCGACTCGCGACTCGACTCGACCCTACCATTACTGCAGCCATTCCGACTCCTTCCCACGAATCCGGAGCCTCGTACGCCCTGTCTCTTCTGGTCGCCCTTGCTTGTCGCCGGCCCCATTGATTGACCGGTACCCGCCGTCATCATGGCCACCTATGGCGCCCAGGCACCCAATGCGACGAGCCCGGCCTCCTCATCCGGCCCGTCGCTGCCCGGCGGGAGCTCCTCTACCGCCGCCGCCGCCGGTGCCAGCGCAGCCAGCGGAGCAGCCGCGCCTGGCAGCACCCAGGCTGCCCAACATAAGCGCGTCTATCAGGCTTGCATCCCCTGCCGCCGGCGCAAGGTGCGGTGCGACCTCGGCAGCGTCGATAATCCCCACGAACCGCCCTGTGTGCGTTGTCGCCGTGAGAGCAAGGAGTGTTTTTTCAGCGCCACGAGACGCAAGCGCAAGACCGAGGATGGCATTGACATCAACGACGACATTGACGCCGACGATTACATTATGCGCAATGGCCGAAAGCGACTAAACACCAACGATAGCCAGCATGTTCCCGTTGACCGCTCCGTCTATAACGATGTGCCCCTGACCCCCGGAGGCAGCCTCGGCAGGGAAAGGCCGTTGTCGCGTCCCGATGGTTCCCGCCTCGCTGCGACTCCCAGCACGACTGTCAGTCAGTCTGGCAGCAGGCGCGTCGGCGAATATGCCGCGGAGGAGGAGTCGAATGCCCATATGGAGAATAGAGAGGCCCAGGACGTGCTGCGCACCGGTGTTTATGGCCCGCATGATGCTCTAGACCTGCTCTATAAAGCGGCTACAGACAAGTAAGTACCGCACCTCCCCGACACGGGACGCCTCTTGTGCGTGCTTGTGCGTCTACTGACAATCGGGGCAGCTCACTGCCGGCCCACAAACGTCACGAGAGCACGGCGTCGCTTGCATCCATCCAACAACCGCTACCCCTTGTCAACCCCAATGTAGTTGGAAGACCGACACCGCCTGGCCGCCGACTGACATTCTCCGTCAAGCAAGAACAGCAGCCAATAGACCCCAATCTCGCGCGGCCTCGCGATCTTTCCGCCGAACCTGGTTATGCCAGCGCCGTCAAGGCCTGGCAGAGGTTCAGGTTTGTTAGAGCTGGCTGGTTCACCGCACAAGAGGCCATTGAATACATCGACTACTACTACGAGTACTTGTCGCCGCTGACGCCCATATCCCCACCCACCTTTCGCAACCCTGCCTCCCACTTGACTCTTCTCACCGAAGAGCCCATCCTTACAGTCACGCTGCTGACCATCTCGTCACGCTACCGAAAGATCCCTGGCACCGGAGGCCACTGCCGTTCGCACGCCATCCACGAGCAGCTATGGAACTACCTGCGCGGCATGATTGAGCGCTGTCTGTGGGGCCAGGAGGCCTTTGGTGGTGGATTTGTGAGCATGACCACCGGCGCCAGTGCCCCCGGCGTTGCTGCTGCCATTGGGGGAGAGGACCAAACCAGCAGCACGGCGCCTTGGCGTGGCATGAGAAAAGGCAGCCTGCGCACCCTGGGAACCATCGAATCACTCATGATCCTGACAGAGTGGCATCCTCGTGCTCTGCACTTCCCCCCGGACGAGGCTATCGACGAACTGATGCTGCCGTCCTACGAAGGCGGCGACCTCATCAGCACAGATGAGAACGGTAATCAACGCCCCTCTGCCGGCATTGGCGGCCGGCGCATCGAGAGTTGGCTCGAGCCGGCGTGGAGAAGTGACCGTATGTGCTGGATGCTGCTCAGCACGGCCAACGGCCTCGCCTACGAGCTGGGTGTCTTTGACGATATCGAGGAAATGTTACGCAGTGGGGCCATTTCGCGTCCCGAGTACGAGGAGGAATCGTACCGTCAGCGTGCGAACCGTATCAAGAGGCTGCTGCTCATCTACCTCTCCCAGCTTGCCGGTCGACTTGGCTGGACAAACATGGTGCCCGAGGCGTTGCGCAAGAGCGACCCAGCCGTCTCCCGCAAGCGGCCTGGCGGCTCTGTCGAGGGTGGCACGACGCCCGGCACAAACCCGTCGTCTTTCTCCAACGCGTTCAACTACATTCCGGACCTGGAGCTCGACGACCAGATGATTCACTGCTGGGCTGGCATCAGCAATCTCATGTTTCTTGGCAACGAAAAGCTTTTTCGCAACCGGAGGCACACAACCGACATTATTCAGAGTGGCAAGTATACGGAGCTTCTGCAGGAGTTCAGGCCTCTGTTGGCGGACTGGTACAAGGAGTTTGAGCGCTTCCGCTTGCCGCCCTTCATCCGCCACGTCCTGACGATCGAGTACGAATATGTGCGTATCTACGTCAACTCATTGTCGCTGCAAGCTGTCGTTGAGCGATCGGCGAGCCATGCAGGAAACACTGTGCACGCGGCCCAAGGCGGGTCCTTTGCTGGCGCAGCTCAGCTGTCGCCCCAGACGCAAAACTATTTTGGAAAGCTGCCTCTCGGTCAGCTTGGCGGCTTTGGTGCAACCGACCAAGAGTGCATCAGGGAAGTCATCAGTGGGTGTCGCAACCTCCTGAGGACTGTGGTCGAGGGCCTGCTGCCGGGTGACTACCTGAAGCATGCGCCCGTTCGGACGTATTTCCGCATCATCAGCGGAGCCATGTTTTTGCTAAAGACGTTTGCGCTGGGCGCCCCGCGTTCCGACGTCAAGATGAGTATTGATTTGATGGACTCGACGGTCGAGGCACTACGAAATTGCGTCGTCGACGATGTTCATCTCGGCATACGTTTTGCGGATCTGCTCGAGTCTCTCACCAGCAGGCTGCGCACCCGATTCATCCAGGCTCCTACTCTCGGGCACTCCGGGGGCGACGGCCGCAGCCCGGAACCCACCGCTCATGGCGTTCACGGGCATGGGGCCAACGGCGAGGGCCAGAACTGGTCTTCCCACGCCAACAGGCTCCGTGATGGACTCAGTGCACCAGGTATGTTTTTTTCCCTTTGCCGGGAGGCTGTCGCTTGTTGCTGACCGCTTCTTGCAGATGACATCGCGGCCAATATCTCGGCGACGCCCTTTGACGTTAGCGCCGGGAACTTTCCATACCCTTCGGGTTCAGCCTCGGGTCTCAACCCCTCGACACCGGCACCCCCCATCGATCACCCAACGGTGGACATGTTTGATTCGTCCGAATGGGGGAACCCGGGCAATGAGATGTGGTACCTGCCGCCAGGTGCGGCCTTCTTCCAGAACATGGAGAACGGCGTGGCCATGACGTCCGAGGGGTTGAACGTTGGCGGGGTCGACCTGCTGGAGTATATGGCCATGGATCCGCAATTCCCAGTCATGGACGGGGCAAACTATGGTGCATGAGCAGATGGGTATCACGTGTATTTCGTCGAGGCCTTCTTTCCGGCGTGGCGTGGCGTAGCGTACTACAGGACTTGGGGTGGCGTTGGGCATGATTTCGTAAAAGCTCTCACGGTTATGAAAAGCGAGGATGGACCGGGACAGGTCGGCCACTAGCGCCAGGGAAATGAACAGTTAGATGAAGGCATCAATCAGGATGGTTCCAATGTTCGGATTCGCAATCTGCTCCGTCATGTTCCCGCCTGAACGGCTGCTGCCCCCACGTGACGCCATTTTGAGAAACGATATCCTTTCGATTTTCCGACGTGCTCTCTACAACAAGCTCTGCCACAGGGCGCGCTGGCGTGTCCTGTCGAAGCCGGGCGCGATCGTTTCTCCCCTCCCACTGTGCCAGTGCCCGGAGAATGACCATCATTATGAATGAGATACCCCCGCCCCGCCCTCATGATCCAGACGCCTTGGCTCGCGAACAACGTAGACTCCCTCCTCCTGTACGGATGCGATCCTCCGACTAACTGATGAGACCCTTCTTGTTCTTTAATCAATGGTTAGCGGGATTGAAGCATGCACGCGAGACGGCCGTGCTAGGCAGACGAACCAGGTGGTCCCAGAGAAGCTTCGTAAGCGTCTCGGGCATGGAATACAGGTCGATCGAGAACTCGCCGGCTGGAATTCGTCAGCGCTGCCTGTGAGGCACGAGAGACCAGGCCACTCACCGTCCACGTCACTCTTGATGAACATGCCCTCGGTCCGGTTATCGTTAATGATCTGGATCACGCGCAGCAGGTCATCCTCCTCGAGGCGTCCGAGGCCATCGGCAATCTTCTCGTAGTCGTACTTTTGGCTGGCCTTCTTGGGGCCGGCGGCACCAGCGGCGCCCTTGCGCTTGGCGCGGTCCTCGTCGTTGGGTAGAGGTCCTGTCTCGCGGAGAATCTGCTGAAGCGCCTGGCTTGGATTCTTGAAAGAGACTGTGTGCTCGGAGACGTAGTGGTTGGATTGGAAGTTGAGGTCGTGTGGGATGGACTGCTTGGACTTCTCCGTCGTATAGCAATCAATGACCATTTCAAATTCTCCCCAGCCTTCGTTTTCGCAGGTGAAGGGGGGTTTGGGGAAGGCTTGTTGCCGATTAGCACAATATGGTATGCCGGAAGTCGCCACAATTAGACATACTTTGCGTTGGGTTCTCAAAGGAAGGGTGAAGGTTATACACGACCTTCTGGAAGCAATCGGCCGTGTGTTCCTCGCCTGCCTCGTCCAAGACGAAGATGGAGACGGACCATTTCCTCATGGGAAAGCCCTCGACCTGCGCCGGTTTGTCGGGCCTGTCGTGGTCGCGTCAGTTGTGTTCCCTGGCAGCACTCTATCTCGATGAGGAGACTTACATGACATTTTGGTCCGTCACGAGGCGGATTTTGCGCTGCGACACGACAAGACTTAGCACTCTCGGGCTCAACCATGAAGCGGGTGGCTTTGCGCGTCGCGCGCGCCGGTGTGGGATGGGGCGACTGGGACTCGGAGGGAACGGGAACGCAGAGAGTGAGGTTCAATGGACTGAGAGGACATGGTTAAGGATAACAGTCTCCTGGGCGTGTTCGCTCCAGTGAAGCGGCTCCAAGGATAAGCTCCCGCCCTGTGCGATGGCGCTTTGCAGAAGGATATCGATCCATCTCAATTGGGCCGACACGGCTGTGCTTCACTGTCCACGGTTTCGTCTTGGTTTGTAGAGTGTATCGCATGCAGCGGCAGGAGGTAAGAACACCGTGGAAAGTTCGGCCGCTGTCGCGGCGCGATGGGCGCTTACCTCTACAATCATGTTGGCCGCGTTGTGACCTTCCCTCGGAAAGCGCGTTCTTGTGTAGGGTTATTGGGTGGTCTAGCCACAAAGTCTTGTCTCGTCGTGGCGTCGTAGATCGTATTCGCTTTCGTGATATGGAGGGCGTGGGTGATGCGGTGGGATAATCGTGTCGTCGAGAGGGAGAAGTTGGCCGGACAGGTTGCGTGGTGACGTTGGAGGAGGGAAGGCTGAAGCCAAAACTGCGCCACTATCGCCACACCCCCCATGACATACCAACCGCCACACACCCCTCACCATTTTTTACGCCAGAAATACAAGTCAACGCATCAATTTCACAATACTTGCACCTCAGCGTGCGCACTGGCTTTCTTGTCTTCTTTTTATTGATTCAATGTTCATGGGGAATGGTGTCATTGGGGGGGTGGGGAATCTATCTACACTGCCTGGTGGGCGGCAGGTCCGGCTGGTAGGACAGGGTTCTGCCCCACGACAGCCAGAGAGCCTCACCATGATCAGTTGTGTGCGCATCTCGCAGAGCTCATTGGCACCCCATGGGAGTCATTTCGGCATCATCGATGGTCAGGGTAAAAGCCTCAGCGATTGTGTCGACTCGCAACGGTACGTGTGATGTGTGTGTGTGTGTGTGTGTGTGTGTGATGGGAGGGTGTCAGGGGAATGTTGATTCTGTGATTCAGGGGCCTCGTCCTTCATGGACCATCTGAGAAGAGTACGAGGGTTTACGACTGTTCTGCGGCGGGGGTCTCGGTGGAGGCCTCGCCATCCTCGGCCTTCTTGAAGAGCGCCTCGTTGTCCTTCTGCGCCTGGAGGAAGGCGTCCTTGAAGAGGTTGGCGTCTGTGACGATTAGTAAGTTGCTTCCAAGGTAAGAGAAGAGCACGTCAACATACTCTCGGAGTTGGCAAAGCGGATGGCAAGAGTAGCGGCCTCGGGCTCGCCCTCGCTGACATCGGCGGCAGCGTTCCAGACCCAGCTGCGGTCAGAGCCGACGTTGGGGGAGAGCTTCATCTCGGGGACGACTATCGTATCGTTAGCATAAGCAACACAGCGAGGTGGGAGCTCGACTCGACGCACTGTAGTGGTTGGCGCAGACCTTGAGGGTCTTGTCGCGGCGCATGACGAGACGGGTCTTGCCATTCTCCTTGTGCTTCAGCAGACGGACGTCGCCAGTGCCGCGCTCCTTCCACTCGCTGGACTCCTTGATGAACTTGAACAGCTTGGCGCGCATCTTGAAGAGCTGTTGCTCAGACTCCTCGTTGGTGGCCGTCTCGACCTTCTCCGTCAGCTTGTGGACGGGCTCAAAGTGGACATCCTCCGACTCGGGGGCCTGTTCGTCATCAGCGGCGGCGGCAGCGGCCTCGCGCTGAGCCTTGTTGCTGCCAGAGTTGTCGCCGCGGTCCTCGTCCTCGGGTTTCTTCTCCTTCTTAGCGCCTCCTCCAAACATGCTGAAGACGGAAGACTGGGCCGTCACGGGCTTGTCGGCCTCGCCGGTGGACTCGGTGGCGGGCGCATCGGCGGTGCCAGTGGCGGGGGTCTCCTCGGCCTTGGGCGCCTCGATCTTAGGCTCCTCGACCTTGGGCTCGGTTGCTTCGGGCGCAGACATGATGTTCGGTCGGGGAGGGGGGGGTTGTACGTTCGGAGAGTTTGTGGTCCTGCGGCGCGAACGAACGTCAGTCTCCAGACTCGGTAGCCATCACCGCCAGATTTAGGCGCAGTGCCCCTCCTTTTCACCCCAAAATGTCTGATGGTGGGGGGGGCAGAACGTGTATCGACGTAAATAAGGAGGAGCTTGCAGCATGGGTAGTATCTGTGCAATCGAAACTTACTGTGATAAAGGTGATTCGTAAGGGTCTCAGATAGCTTCCGCAAACGTGATGGAGGTAATCGCTGCAATGTTTTTCAAATGGATGTCAGGTCGAAGTGGGCGAGCCAAAATGAGGCAGCGATCGAGCCCCTCATTCACAACCTGCGATTAAGTGGGGCCTTGCGTCCAGCGCACTGTCCCAATTACACCGACCCGGGTTCGAGTGACACACCTTTCGAGCAAGGTACCTACCTACCCACGCTCTCACCACGCGGGGCCGCGACTTGTTTTCCCTACTAACAGCAGCTATCGTGGGGTCGCCGATGGACCTGCCCTGCCCTCCAGTTTGCCACCCCGATCCCCCTTAGTGAGTCTTGTTAGTAGGTGGTCACTGGCAATCACGCGATTCAACCAACGGATCACATTTCATTGCTTTATTAACTGCCAACGAACCCATACTTTAGTCTCGCGGCCCAGAAGCTAGGCAAAACTCGAGGAAAGACGCCAGCCGTGAATGAGTTCCTTTCCATGGGTACGCCAGGGCAGGCATCCGTAATCTTGCCTTCAGAGTCCACTTTCAAGCTCTGGGTCCCCTGCATCGACAGAGGAGGGGTGGGTATGAGAGAAGAGAAAGGCGGCTCGAGATGGGCCTTTCGACAAACAGTAAAGTGGTATGTATGGAGTGACAGTAAAACCTCCCATATTGCAAAACCGAAACACGTAAACGCCATGTCGAAAATCCTAATCAGCTATTTCGCCCAGCGGCCCTAATTCGTGTAATCATGTCGACCCTCATCGAAAGTCGTGTCAGTCACCGCACTTTTTCGACCACCGGGAGCCGCCTGGTTGGCACGCGGATACATCGCGATGTGTCTTACGGCGTGACTGACCAGCCTTCTGGATCTCGTCACGCCTTTTGGCGAGGAATACCCTCGCCTTCTTCTCGTACTCGGCGTGCTCTTCCATCTTGCCTTGAATGCGGAGCCACCAAAGGCGCGACTGAATCTGAGCAGTGACAACAGAAAGATCAAGCTTGTCGGAAAAGTCTGCCGTCCTGTGCAGCCGTTCCGTCAAGTCGGACTCAATCTCGTGCCACTTTTGGACAACGGTATACTTGAGGCTGTCCGAGGCCCCTGTTCCATAGTCCGAGACTTCCTGAGCCTTGACGAGGGCCTGCTCTCTCAGGCTGCTCGTTGCCTCCGAGGCTGTGCTGGCTAGGTCAAACAGCAAACGCCTGCCGCCGTGGAGTGCTTCTGTGAGGATTCCCCTACCAAAATCCACCTCGAGTGTCTCGTTGATCTTCGGCCTGCGGTTTGTGACGACGGTGACCGCTACAACACCATAGGCATCGCGCTTGGGAATATCGAGCACAAGACCTTCGTCGACGGAAGAAAACTTGGTCTTGACTATCTGGCCATCACGAAGGACGTCAATCGTAATGGAATCCTTGTTGAGCCAGGTAGTCTTTGTGCCGACGGGTATTTTAATCAGGATCTCGTGCTGGCCATAAAGTTCGGCTGTGCAGACAATATTCCCCTTACCAGCGTCGGGAAGTATGTCGGGGAAAAGGTTGGAAAATGGCATCAGAGCAACATTCCCGGGTGTAGCGACAATGCGTGGAATGTCAACAGCTGTGCTTGACGACGTGAGATTGATGACGCTCGTGGTTTCAGATGTAGAATCAGGAACCAAGGTCGTGAAATCGGGAATCGTGGTTTTGGGCAAGCTCATGTACGGCGCGGGGCTATCTGAATGGTTCCCGTAGAGATAGCTGTCGAGACCATACACCAGACCAAGCACGAAGATGGCGCTTAGGATTTTCTGCAGGATACTCGCGGCCTGCGAATCGGCGGTGATCGAAGCCTTGATCACCTTCTTGCCGGTCATCACCACACGGCTGTAGAGGCCCTTTTGGATTTTGGACCGTTCCGCTAGGCCAGTGAGGTGGGCGAGATTTCGATTCATCTGACGCGGATCGATGGTGAGGAATGAAGCCAGATCGATCGGCATTCGCATCGCTGGATTGGCAGAGTTCGAAGACTCGAGACGGAGATGTATAGCCGCCGGGTCAACATACTTCGACCAGCTGACGGCGGACTCGTCGAAGCCCGGTGCGCTGGAGATGAAGATGCACGGGACACCATGGCGGTTCATGAACCCCCAAGCGGCATCGCGCGTTCGGAGGGTAGCCTCACCAGCCTGATCCGTGATGTAGAAGACGGCGATGTGGGGCAGGTCGTACGTGGGCTCAACGATGGGGCCGCTGTTGGCGGGGTGGGCCGAATTGTACGTCGTGCCATCCTCAAGGGCCATGGTGAAAATAGTCTCGCCGGGTAGCGAGTCGGAGACGTAGACCGTCTCTTCTGCATGCGTGCACGTTTGAGCCTTTATGTTTGTGGGGAACATTTTCACAAACTCCTCATAGGGCGTCGAGAGGTTGCCAGGCATTGTGTTGGGCACTACGTTATAGATGCCTTCGCCGCCGCCGACGGGACGGATGAGGCCTGGGCTGTGCGCGTTGAGGGCAGTGGAGATGCGACGCAAAATGCGGTGGCGCGGGCTCGTGTTGCCGACATACAGCACATGAAGGGGCCTTTGTGCTGACATGGCCAAGCAGTCGTGATCCATGGTCTGTCGGATGCTGAGTGTTAGGCGCTCGGGGATCTTGGGGAGGTGCATGTTCTTGGCGACAGTGGCGGCCTCGCCGATGGTCAACTCCCGAATGGTGTGCATGACCTCGATGTTGGCGACTTCATCGGCACCGGCGTCGGTCTCTGCAAAGTTGATCTGCCTCCCGATGTTGGGATAGCGGCGAAACTCGTCGTCGGCAGTCATATCGCAGGAAGATGAGGGGCTGCTGAGACTCTCCTCCACATATGCGTGTGATTTTTTCTCCGCCTCCTCATCGTGTTGGTGTCGTTCCTCGTCTTGCTCTTGCTCCTCGCCATCGCTTTCCGAGTCGGTATCGAGGCCCTCGCTCGACTGTTCCGTGCCAGCCAAACTGTGAACGTCATCGGTCTGTGTGTATTCATACGAGTCGAGAGACTCGGCAGGGCCGTCCGGGCCGTCATGGCTCTCGTCGTCGGTGTTGATAAACTCATAAGCGGATTCGCCCAAGATGGTGTCCTCGGCCTCGTTGGCCTTGGTGCTCATTTCGGTGGGCGTCATGATGTCGGGATGGCTGGAGAATACCCAGCTCGCGAGCTGTCGGTTTACTTGAGGTCTCGGGAAACGCAGTGATGGCTCGGATGACGACAACGTGGTAAGACGGCTCTGGAGGTGCGGCGGGGCGTTAGATACGTGGGCTTGGCTTTCAGCTTTCGGCTCGATCGACTGGACAAAGGCGTCGACTTTCTGCTCTTCCATAACGAGGTGTCAAGGGTCAGCCCTCGCGGCCGTCACGTCATCCCTCAAACAGAAGAGGGCGTTTGATGGTGGCTATTGACGGAAATGGCAGACGTGACAAGGTCGCCGGGGGGAGCGCCACAGTAGAGTCCCTCAAGACTTGTCAGAGAAAGAAAGATGAAAAGAGGGGGAGAAGTCAAGGCGGTACAAAGTGAAGCTGGGAGGGAGGGAGAGGGTGAGAGAAAGGTGGTCGATGGTGGGGTCGCGGTGGTGACAGAACAGCCTGGCTTGAGGTATGCTTACAGGCAGCGGTTTCGGGGCGGAGGGGCAGGGTCGGAGAGGGGTTGCAGGTTGCTTGGCTCGTAGGTTGTTGTATGGGAGGGAATAGAAGAAGAAAGGCAGAGGTTGAGGCGAAGAGGACGGAACACGACTGACTATGTGTCGGAAGGTTGAGAGGAGGCGGTGGTCACGTCAAGGTTCTGGTCCCTCAAGGTGCAGAGTGTCGATGGAGCGAGTGGTGTCGGTGGAGGGGCGTTGGCAGCGGTTCGTGTTCACAGGGTGTTGCGTAAGTGGTGCGGACGTTCAAGTGAAGCGTGTTGCCTATTGCCTGCCTGACGCCGAGGCGACGGGAAGGTGAGGTACCCCTCGATCTAAGGCCGCGCAGCACAGCTCGGTGCAACGCCAACCAGGACAATGTTGACGCCTTGTGCCCAGCTCAGAGCCAGCCAGCAGGGCGGAGGGGGCGGATATGGTACAAGAGGGGCAGCACACCTGACCTGCTGATGCGAGATGGAGAGGTGCCCGAGCCTGTAGGTAGGGCGGGGAAGCACGGGACGAGCGATTAGAAGCTTGTCTGAGCTCTGCCAGGTAAAGTGAGAAGCCCGCCTTTTGATGTCACGCGGTGCCTCTGGTTGGGCTGGCTGGGCTGGGCTGGAGACGGACAGGCGGGAGAGATAAGGTGATTCACGTCGCAGCCATGTCTCTTTGGTCGGACTGTGCAAGGGTCCCTCGGAAAGATGGACACGGGTGCGGCAAGTGAAGTATGCGGGATGCACAGGTAAGTTGAAGAGACCAGAATGAGGTCGACGGAGAGAGGAAATGCGGGCAGGAAGGCAAAGGAAGCATGGAAATGTTAATGCAGTAAAGTGTGCACTGTTCTGATGGTTGTTGTACCTGAGGTGATGCTTATCGAATCCGAGGTACTTTCCCCGAGGCGTTATGCACCGTGAGAGCTTACTGTTAGGCGCTGCAGCTGCCTCGTTCGTGCTCTCCCTCTGTCTTGGCCCCTCTGACAGTCTGACAGTCTGACAGTCTGACATGTTGCTAACAGGAGGGGAAGTCGCATCCCCTGGACTTGGCCTGGTCGAATACCGATGCAGTCAACGCCATGCCTGCCTAATGGCATCATCGAACGCTATCGATAACCAGCTGGCGTTGCCTCGCATGGTGGGGGGGAGGGGGAGGGGAAGGTAGGTGTCTGCCTCCTGCTGCCCCACCATCCCGTGTCTGCCTTTGAAGCGAGCGATGAGGACTCAATTCGTGCGCTTCGTGTGTTGTTGCGCAAACGAAGACCATGTGCATCGTTAGGTACCAAGGGCAACGGTTGGTTCGTCCGAGTCCGAGGCCAACCAAGCTTGCACCATAGAGGCTGGATTGGGGTCCTCAGTGCATACCTAAGGGGCAATGACATGCTTCAAGGGACCGCCCGCGTCAGGCGACATCAAGCGGTAAAGCAAATTTCCATGCAGCCATGGTCATGAAGTATCGCTCATTACCTAAAGAAGTAGCAGGCAGAATCTGCATAAGACAAGAACAGCCAAGTGACAAATCAGTAGCCGGATGACGGACCTCTTCCCTCGGACCTCGCCAATCCATTCCTCCCAACGCCTTGTCCACAGCTGGTGAAACACACTACACTGTTGCTAGAATAGCGACGTGCGCTGCCCGCTCGCGAGCAGTATCCCGACTACTACCCTCCAAACAAAATCATGTTCCGTGGGGGGGGACGATACCAACGCGCTATCTATGACATGCGAAGGAGTTACAGGAAATCCGCAAAAGAAAAGAAAAAGACGAGAAGCAGGGACAGACCACAGCGAGTGTGACGCGCCCAGTTGTGCCGGCAAAACGAGGCGCCACCCGTGTCCGCGGCTACAGGGGGTATCGTTGCGGAGGAGAAGGAGGTAGCCAAGGAAAGCATCAATGCATCGCAGTCATGGTAGTACAAGCGGCGATCGTCAAGACCGTCGCAATCAGACATGGAAAGGCCTCAGAGGATGGCGTGCTTCTCGAACAGCCTCCGCAACGTGTCGCGGCCGAATGGCTCGTCGTCGGGAATCATCTCGATGATGCCTGTCAGGTTGGCGAACATGTCGCCCTGATTCCTGTAGGCGAGAATAGAGGGCACTGCGGCGTTGTCAAATTCAATATCGAGATAGTGCACCTTGACAAAGTGGATGGCCGTATGCTGCCGAACAAGGGGCCGCAGAGCTGATTCAATCGTTTCTGAGACGTCCGACTGGGCCTCTGTCAGTATGCGGCTCGGCACCGAGCCTCGAGTGAAACGGATGACATACCTCGTGGTCATATACAAAGACGACAACAGTTGTGTCGCGTCCAACCTTCTCGATCGCGTCGAGGTACCCAAGTGCGTCGACCTCGTCCAGTCGCCCGTAAATCCTGACGCTAGGGCTCGTCCTGCGGTTCCTTACGGACTTGCTGGCATCGCTCTCCAGCTCGCGCCGTCGGCTCTCGCGCCACTGTTGTAGAAATGCCTCCTCGTCAGGCGAGTCGCTCGCATGGCTCTCGTCTTCGCTGTCCTGCTGCTGTTGTTTCGGGGTCGGGGCGCTCTGCAGGCTCTCGAGACCGAAGATGGATCGCCTGACGGTGCTCTTTGCGCGCGTGATGAAGGAAGTCTTGCGAGCCTCTTCGTAGTTGCGCGCATCAGCAATGACGCCCTTGACACCGGTGGTTCTGCCAGCGTCGAAGCTTGCCGGGGGCAGCTTGAGGTCGCGATCAGCTGGTTGAATGCGCATGGCGGCGTCGATTTGGGAGGCGCGGTATGAGTCTTCTTCGTCTAGTTCGTGACTGTCGCGCGGATTGGTGTCGTCGCGGTCTTCGGGGTGTACACGACTGGTCTCTCTTGCGTTCTTTGCGACGAGGTCGTTGAATTCTTCTTGGGCTGGGGTCAGGTCGGCCATGACGGGCAGGTGGGCACGGGGAGGAGGGGAGGATCTTTTAATAGGAGGGGGCCTGTAGGGTGTGGCAGGAGCAGAGACTCGTGGGCGGATGGTCCGACGGCGAGGTAAGGGGCAGGACGGTAAAGCAAGGTGGTGGGAGTCGTCTTGTTTCCAACGCAACAGGACTTGGACAGGATGGCCATGCCAGCGGGGGATAGAGGGGGAAGGGTGGGGGCCGCCATCCGGGCAGAGCGCCGCCGAAGAACTTCTCGAAGCAGTGGAGCCGGCGGTGACCGAGAGTGCAAAGGAGGCAGGGAGGGGCTTCAGGGGCTGTGAGAGAACCCTGCCCCGAGCGCGCGCGGTGCGGCGGTGAGGTCGAGAAAGTTGTTGCAAGCGGCGATCGGAGGCGCGCGGGAGTCAGAAGAGGCGGGGCAAGGATGGCAGCCCCTGCGCTTGCGTCAGGCTGTTTCAGAATCAAGGCTCTCATCAGCCGGCGACAATGGGATCTCGCTGCTCACTCAGTTTCTCCTCGTCCGTAAACTGTAGATCGTACCTTTGTCCCCTTGGATCTCATGGAGATGCAGGGCGGCCAAGTCGGCCTGGCCAACCCTGCTGGCTCCCTCGGCTTGCTTCTCGCCACCGCATTGCCTCTGGGTGGGATAGTTTCATGTGGTCTATTTGGTACCTGGTCTGATCAGGGGGGTGACGTAGAGTACGAATGATGATGAGCTGCCTGACCAGCCAAGCACCAAACATGCGTCCAGCACCTCACCATTGTGAGCGAGAACCAGGTGGCCAGGCCGCCGATCTGCAGAGGCTGGGGCATGTGCAGTACTTGGCAGGGCCCCCGGCCACAGCGCGTGGTCCGCTGGGATTAGCGGCCTCCAGTTCCATGTGGTTGCGTCTGGCTTGCCTGCTTGGGACCTCCTACTGGTAATTGCCAAGCTGCCTCCTCGTGGCCTCAATGCCGATTGGTGCTGTCCTTTCTTACAGCATGTTCCTGCCTTCGAGAGTGGCCTCGTGTTGCGTGAGCATCTTATTCTCTAGCAATGCACGCTGATGTTGCAAGCAGGCTAGTGGCAGCATGGGACACCGATCGAATTGCGCTCAAATCGCCATCCATTGTCGAGTGAGGAAGCCGAATTTCCATACGCTATGTATAGACAAATACCCGGCCATTGCTTCTCAGGCCATCTCCGGTGCATAGATGACGTCTATGCAAAGCCCTGGCTCGGTGAGGATCTGCTGGTCTTCTGTTAACGACCAACATCCAGTAATTGGGTTGTGCCTTGGCTCTTCCTCCGTTCATCTCGCCCTGTACGCCAGAACAGGCCGACCAGCCTCGCCCTTGAAAACGTCAGAGTCGTGGTCGCATACAACGCGATTCGCTGTTATCATGCCTTGATGACTTGTCCCGGATATACCCCTCCGAGTCATGCGCTGCTGTCGGTCATCCGCAACTTCGGGTCTGCCCCAGATCGCCAGTCCCAAAAAGGGCCCCTTCGTTCAAAATGATGTCCTCCTTAAACCCAGCAAAACATCGGACGGGATAATGGAATGGCAGAAGGCAGAACGCAATACCGATATTGTTGGCGAACCAGAACACGTTGCCGTGTTTCATGCCTTTGTTTCATGCTTTCCGTGTCGGCCTCCATCAGCCATCTCCAAATTTGTTCACCTCGCATTCACTAATGGACATCTGGTCTTTTGACTCGCTCATCACCCCTGTGGAACAGCCACGGGCCTTACAACAAGGGTGTTACCCCATTAGTCAGTCTCGAAGCCTGCTTCGCCCTATACTCTGCACTTCTGAGCGCGATCAACGCGGTGAGCCCGACGTACCCTGCATTGAACAATGGGTCGGCGTAGCAAGATAAAATCAGGCGGAGTACAACCTCGCCGGCTTGCTGTCGTTGATCGCTAGATGCGCCAACTGCCTCTGTCAATATTGGGTCTATGGGACTGGCAAAATTCTGACACATGTGCTGCATGTAGCTGTGCCACGCTGGCTATTGCTATACTTCTTTTTAGATGTTTCATAGTGATGATCCGTCTGGTGCTTCGATACCCATGATACCCATGTTATCCAACCAAGTCCATCGCCGCTTCTCGGGGTAGATATACTTTCGCTCATTTGCTGGGATCGAGCACTACGCGACTTGATGGACGGGACCAAGCCAAGCAAGCTCACTGGAGCCACTGCACAGGTCGTTAACAGGTCGCTTCACCCGGGTCAGAAACCCAAACGTGACTCTGACCTCGAGACGGTATGACGTCCGGTGCAGATGATCGCCTGACCGACATTGGGATACTCATGCTGCCCATGCGTAGGTTGATGCATCGTGCCAAGTTTTCGAAAGGTAAGGAGTTATCTCTGAGCGACGTGATCCTAGCTGCTATAAGCCCCCCCTGTACCCAGGCATCGGGAACACGTAGTCTTGCACCCAGTGGGATGACTTATTTGCTCTCCTAGCTTTATCCCTTTGAACCCGAAATTGATCTCAGGTACAAAAAATACGTACTAGAAGGACCCAACTAACGTGGCAGAAATGAGCTTGACAGCTAATCAAATTATGCACCTAGCCCACAGTACATTCACAATAAGCTATAGTACTGCAGCCTACCTAATGACATCAGGCGTACTGGGTTTATAGCGAGGACCTCAGATGGATTACGTTAGAATGAGGTAGACTCTAGGTACTGGCAAGGTTAACAAATGTAGCAGCGCTAAACCTGATTATGAAGGCGGTATACGGCTTGTGGGGCGCTTGCTTGTACTGAGATCAAGTTCGGGTTCAAAGGGATGCTTGGGAACCTTGTTACACGAGGCTTGAGGAATTTTTCCTGGAGGTGTCTAGTCATCTCACGATCCTCATGACATGCTCATTCTGGGCGACTCTTGATACATGGCATACGTCGAATTATTCATGGACGGCTGTCGTCTTGTTAATGTTCACAATATTTATTCGTTTGCGTCTTACGTGGACGAGGGAATCAAAGAGAGGGGAGGGGAAAGTTAAACATCAGCCGGCGACTTCGAGCGGTTGAGCTCCAACGTTATGCGCTCAAAACGTTGGAACTGGCGTGCTTCCTATTTTTCTGTTCTTTTCTTTGACTGATAACATGTCATATTTATACTTGGCATTGAATGACACTGAGTATATTCTCCAGATGATTTTCAAAAACTAAGAATTCAGAGTCTGCGGTATTTTACCCGAGGTTTTGTCCATGGTCGATGCATTTTCCTATAGAGGTTGATACTTTTGCGCCTGGATAGAAGAGTGACTTGTTGCATTGTACTTCCTCCCTGTGGCTGAAAAGCCGAGCAACGAGGATCTCTTTTGATGCGACTTCATCTTTCAAGCAGTTTGTAAGAGAAAAGGATACTCATAGCGCAAGTTCTCGTGGTAAACATATTACTTCACAAGGTCAGCTTCCCTAAAGAAACGAGGCAAGGACTGGCTGATACCAACTTTTGAATCTGGGCTCTTCTGTAGAAGAATGAAAATTGAAGGAGAAACCAAGACCTCCGACGTATTTATATTATAACATCAACACCATAGAAGCGTCCTCTCTCCATTCTCTGATATCAATACGTGATAACTGACTTTGCGACGAGAAGGTACTCGAGGTGGGCACCTCCATCATCACATCAAGTCGTTGGTCCTGCAGAACATGCAATTCACAGTACCCACGATATTTATCTTTTCGTATATCCACCACTCAATTTGGGTTCCAAGGTTGTACCAAGCCCTCTAACATGACCGGGAGCACCCCCGAGAGTCTCACGAGCACAACCTCTCGGCCACCTACTTCAGAAGCAGCAGTTTAGGTTGGGTGCCCCGTTTGGCCCCGACGGCAAAAAAATGAACCCCACCCCCCTCTTCTATATGCTCCTGTTCCACAGCATCTACCCGACCACGGACACGG
Organism: Verticillium nonalfalfae; assembly: GCF_003724135.2. Classification (NCBI taxonomy): domain Eukaryota; kingdom Fungi; phylum Ascomycota; class Sordariomycetes; order Glomerellales; family Plectosphaerellaceae; genus Verticillium; species Verticillium nonalfalfae. The sequence goes on along the minus strand of NW_021167239.1, from coordinate 272,087 downwards.
CATAACTAGAGTCCTCGTGTCTTGCAAGCGAAGTAAAGGCATCGTCATCAGCATGGCATCACGCTGGGCCGACAAAACATAGGAAGCTGGTCAGTGACGAATCAGGCATTTAGCACGAGCTACTATAGTACAGGCAGACATGTAACGACGACAGGCAGACGGCGGGCGCTTAACACCAAAACAAATAAAACAACAGCACAAAACAAAACGACTAAAACATAGGCTGTCTTCCCATCATCGCTCTTTGTCCCCCGTCCGTCACGGGCATTCCTTCATACCCGCGAGCTGGTGTTCTTCCGCGTCGTTGTCGTCGCCACAGCCGCCTCAACCATTCCGAGCCGCCGTGCCTGTCGTCCATGCGCCAACCCTATAGCCACGCCGAGACCAACGGTCGGGTCTCCCCCCCTCCTCGCACTAAGCAGCAGGCCTTCCTTCGACAAATCGCAGAATAGCACCTCTTCGTCTAACGGGCATTCAACACTTCTCCGGAAGAAACAGTCAAGGAAATGCCGCATGGCTCAGCACACTGTCTCGTGACGCGCAACGAAGAGAATCGGAGTTGGTTGACCTAAGAGCCACCCATCGCAGTTAGGGGATCCGTGGAAGAGGACTGGTAGAAGCGTTTGAGGGATAGGTGTAACCATTGACCCTTGTCGTGCTAACTTGCCGATGCGCGTGGACAAGCCCAGGAGAGGTCGGAAGCGCGAGCGTCGGACGTGAAAGGGCTGATTTTGGTGAAAGGGGGGTATCAACGCCTCGGTCCTGCAATCTCCCTCAACTATCCCATCGTCGTCGGCGACAGGCATAACGGGGAGACTTATGAAGCGTACATGGATTGAAAAAAAAGAGAACATGGGAAAACCTCTCAAGTGTGATACAGTCGTCGATACTAGCGGTCTGAGTGCTAGTAAGGGAGAGAAATATAACTATGGTGCAGAGGGTCGCCAACAGTGCAACGTCAATGGCGGAGGGTTGCTGCAGCCGATAGCGTTGTGGAGGAGGAGAAGCGAGAGGCGGTTATGAGCAGGTGTATCGTGACTTCGTCCCGGCTGCGCCAGCACTCGCGCATTAGAAAGGGGGGGTAGGTGGCGTAGAGGTCGGCAATTAGGTGGCGATGGAAAAGCCACTCGTGTTGGGATTAGCAGGGAGTTGCGAGCACTGGGACCGGTGTTTCCAGAAAGTATTTTGTGGTGCTTCCGTTTTGTCGAGGCGATTCTAGTACGCCCAGATTTTGAGCTACGCTGAGGTTAGCAACGTAGGGAACAAACATAGTTTCATAGACACAACACTCACAAGAGAATCCCAAGAGCCTGTGCACAGACTGATGCCGTCGTTGCTGACACCCAAGCAGCTGACACGGTTCTCGTGGCCGACGAGCGAACCGACCTTCTCGCCTCGGGTGATGTCCCAGACCTTGCACTCAAAGTCGTCGTAGCCGGCAAACAGCAGGCGGCCGGAGACGGAGGTTGCGACGGAGGTGATGCCACAGAGGATAGACTCGGACTGTACGTGGACGATTTGTCAGCAAGGGTTCGCGTTGGAGGGAGGCCATCGCTGTGGGGAACAGGGTACATACGCCGTAGAGGTTCAACTCCCTGTCGGCACGGATATCAAACAGTCGGCAGGTGGCATCGTCGGAGCCCGTGACGAATGAGTGGCCGTCCGGGAAGAACTGGATTGCGTTGATATCTGACTCGTGACCGGCAAAAGTCTGAACCGCCTTTCCGGCACGAATGTCCCAGAGTTTGGCGAAGGCATCGCAGGCACCGGAGATGAAGGTGTTGGAGTTTGTCGGGTTGAGGCTGATGCTCATGACGTCGCCGAGGTGGTCGGCGAACTCAGTAACCTTCTGTCCCGTCTCAATGTCCCACTTCATGCAAGTCATGTCTCCAGAGGACGTCAGTATGCTCCGGTCGTTGATGAAGCGGCAGCAAGAGAGATAACCGGCGTGGCCAGAGAGCTCGCGGGCGACCCTCGTGGGGCCATCGCGCTGTTGGTTGAGGTTATAGATGGAGCAGATATTGTCGAGACCACCGCAGGCGACGTAGTTGCCGCTAGGGGCGTAGGCGCAAGTCATGACCCATGAGGATCTCAGGGGAATAGCGTGGACCTTGTTCGTGGTGTAGGCGTCCCAGATGATGAGCTTGCCGTCTTGCGAAGCGGAAACGAGGTGCCTGCGGTCGGTCGACCAGTGCATGGCGTAGATTTTGGCGAGGTGGCCCTTGAGGGTACGCTTGGCCTTCATGAGCTGGCCCCTAGGGATCGGCTCGTGGGCTTGTTGGGCGACGGATCGAACTGTTGTCAATTGTCAGTGGGGGTTCTCTCAGACGACGCGACAGAGTCGCCGGGCGGACAGCATCTCGACGGGAGATGGGTATATGAACGACAAGGGGGGGGCGAACTGACGTGTGGTGTCGGCAAGCTCATCCTTCTTCCTCTTGATGCGGTCCTTCAGGGTTTCAGCCTCGCGGCGCGCCTGTTGAATGCGCGCCTGCATCGCCTCGGGCGACACGTCGTTTGGAGATTGCGAATTCATGGCGACGAAGATCGGACGTGTGTGAACGACTCGGAGAGGGTGAGAGATGGGAGGAGGGGAAGGGCGGTTGTTCGTCGATCGTTGGGCAACGGGGGGGTGGGCGGCGGAGGAGGTCGTCGATGGAATTGAATTGGCGAAGTCTCAGTGGAGAGGACAGGAAAGAAAAGAGAGGTGGTGGTTGCGGCGGTGGGTGGCCCAGTCCACACGGTCCAGTGTTGGCTGATGGGGGATGAGATGGGAAGGGGGAATGCAAGCTCAGGGGAGGGGGGTTCGCGCGCGAGCCAGTAAGATCAGCTTCTGGGCAAGAGGGAAATGATTAGCTGGGGGTGGCCCTGGGTGGTCTGGTGGCCTGGCTGGCTTGTCAATGGTGGAGAGTGGGGACGGCTCGGGGGGGACGGCGTTGGGACTGGCTGGTGCTCGCAGCTGGGGGTTGCGCTGGGAGGACACCCAAATCGAGGCAAGCCTACTGCACCTGCTGCATGCCTTGCTCGGGTAGGAAAAATAAGAAAAGGTCCCCGAGTGCGTGCGTACAGGTTGTCAGGACGCCGGGACGTGGGAGATGGGTACGCGAAGACTTGCGGGCCTCGGATGGGTACCCAGAGCTGTCTGCTTTGCTTCTTAGGTACCTAGGTAGTCGAGCCAGCTTGAAAAGCAGAGACGACAGCTCTGTCGAAGCAGGGTTTGACAGAGCTTGCCGGGTTTTATTTCCACCCCTTGGCAAAAAGCCAGCGACAGCCTGGACGCACAGGATAATTATGGTCCTCCGCGATGCCTGCGGCAGGTAGGTAGCTTCGGTTCCTTTGTTCCCGCTGGAGCTCCCATGCGATCAACGCCTACCGACCTGCTGCTTCGCTTGTTGGCCAAAAGGGGAAGCGGGGGACTGTCCAATAATTGACTGTAGGGCCGCGCACGATGGCCCGGATGGTGCCCTGTGTCTATCCCCTGCCCCGGAAAGACTCCAAGCTCGATGCTCTCGCCAACAAAAATGACGATTCGTCTGGCCAGTGCAATGCTTGCTGCAATGGTGTGCTAGGGGCAATCGTTCCGTCAGGACTGCACACTCTTGTCGTATCGTAGAATTCGAAGGCCTGATGCCCGATGGAGAAGACGGGGGCGGAAGACGAGACGAGCGTAAAGCACAAGCACTAAAGACATCGAGGACTGGAGACGCAACGAATGACGACCCAGCAGGAGACGAGGCGGGGCCGAGCTTGGTCTGGAAAGGTGAGGGTAACGGCCAAGCGGGTTTTTCGGTGGAGGATCATGGAATTTTGCGAGGGGGGTGAATTTGGTTGCGACACGGAGAGATTGGCATTGCTAGCGTGGACAGTGCCGGGCGCCCTTCTCTCCCCTCGATGCAAGCACTCCAGCGGGCTGCAGACTGGCTGGAAAGTCGCAGGCATCACGGTTGTCAGCAGTGCGTTCGTGGTGCTATACACACTGTAGGTGATCTACCACATCCCTGGGGCAGGCACTAGTGAATGGCGGATCGTGGATGACTTGCCGGGGTGGGAGCTCCATGGTTAGCAGGTACGTGGTACCTCAAGTGTGCATTCGGCACATCTTTGACCCTATGTAACGCCTCTCGAGAATGCTGACTTGGGCGTGGAGCAAGACCTTTCACAATCCAGAAGCCTAACGCCTTGCAGAGATGACGCGGGTACAGTCAGTCACGGTTCCCCGCGCATTTCCTGGATAGCAGTACTCGTGCAACGGGGTCCATGCCTTGAGAGCCGGCCTCATCGGGGAGATGTGGAAGGTGGGGGCGTTTTTTTTTGGGCAAGCTTGCGTCGGTAGCGATCAACTCAAAAGGAGCATGATAGATTCAGCCAGGGTGCCTAAGGTAGATACGTGTAGTCTTGTTTGTAAGCAGGCGGAGGAGTAGTAGTAGACTGCCTTCTTCCGCCAAACCGATCACGACGAAATTGCCAATGGAATCCCTCCGGTACTTGTTTTTTCGACAATGCGCTCAAATCCATTGGAGGCGAGCATCGCCATTGACTGAGCCAAACCGTCTGAGGGCATTATCGAGCGGATCCGGACTGTGATTTGATCCCGACGCTATCACCACCGAAAGACGGGTGGCTTCAAGGTTTCGTGTGAATCGAGCGGGCATGCTGCCACCGTCGCCCGATGCTAGCAACCTTCAGACAGTGTCAGGCAGACTTAGCCCCGCGTCTCGCAGGCTTTGCCTGACTCTTGGCTGCCACTCCAAACCCGCCGTTTCGTCATTCGGTGTTTTGCAGCTTTCTTGTTACTGCTCTGCACCAGCAGCCTGGATCCGCAGGTTGCTTTTCCTACCCTGTCTGTCGTCGAGGGCAGGAAGCGGCGGCTACACACCCAGCCGAGACACCCATCTCACACTGCAAAATGCTCCGTTGCTTTTGTTTGACGGCGGATGGCGGGCGTAGCCGTGTGCTGTGTGCCACTGGTATTTGTATCGCCATTCCTCTGTTTACGTCGTGTGACCGTGTCCATAATGTCATCACAGCTGTCTTGATTGTCACACGAAGATGCTGTCGAGAAGTACAACTACCAACCAGCCACATTGTGACCTTTCCAACTGCTGCTCTTTATGCCAGGCCTCGTAGCCACTGGGCATGGTTTGCTGGTATCCAACTACGGCCCTGATAAGGTCTGTTGCTCGACTAGGAAATGGTCCAGCCTGTTGCTTCGTGGCTTGTAGATCGGCTGTAATTGCGTCAGAAAGGACGAGCCCAACTATCTTTCAGCGCATCACCCTTAGCATCTGATAACCTTCGCCAGCACGGCAGACGTTTCGGTAAGACAATCCAGAGTCCGCCAGCATGCCGACTAGCTCCCTGGCGCTTGTATTACACAAGTCTCGCTCGTACATTTACACCACACCGTGCGTCCGTCTGTACATGCGCATACCACCGCACCCGTGTCTTCATCAGCACTGTTGACTGACGGGGCTTGCCTTCGCTTTCGCACAGCGCCACAGCGCATTCACATATATCGAGCTTTCAGGCATCTTGCCAGGACGAGAGGCTCCGGCTTGCGCCGATCTTTCGCGCCGGTGGCCTGCGTCTGTGATATGTTGTCAGATCCAGGCTTTCATGACGAATTAGCCATTGAAGCCATGACGCACTTCAGTCAACATGTACAGTGCCCAACAACGTCCATCTAGCCTATCCTGTAGATAGGTTTAAAACCCGCTTTCAATGCAATCCAACCAGCAAGCCCAGAATCGCACGCACACATTTAAGACAACCGTTAAAGAGAACGGTTATGCTTCCACTTGGAAGCATTCTGGGCTGAGTGTCACAAGTGATAGCCTATGGCAGTTGTACCTGGACATCCAGCGCGTACCAGTAAATCATAAATCGGCATAGGAACCTGATCTCTTCACCTTCGCAAGCTGCTGCCGCCAGCCCCTGATGCTGGCAGCCTGGATGGAATTTTCAGGCTGGGACGTATGCTCAATTTTGAAACGTCCGTGATTGGTCATAAATGCTGTGTATGCAAGTCACGGCCTATTAATATAGCTCGTAGGATAGGTGTAGTTTATTCATGTTGCCAGTAGTAGGAGACGCGGACTGTCTCTATCGCAGGATATTGGCGACTTCAAAATCCGACGTCTCATGTGACCTGAGAAACAGCAGCTGTTGACCGCCTTGTCCCGGACTTAATAGACGATGCCAGTCATAGTTGACACTCGCATTTGACATTCGAGCGGAACATTCCACGCAACATTCGATGTGTCCGTGCTTTGGATATCCCAGTTCTGGGCCCCAGCTGCCACCTTTGTCCGCTGCACCACGGGTTACATATGCAGGGCAAAGCAGTGTGTCCATGATCGTGAGCCTACATCATGCCATGGACTATCCGGTACCCTAGACCATAATCTCGGTCGACCTGGCAGAATACGGCTTAACATGGACTCCTCCCTGCCCCGGTCTCCACTGTCCCCGCCAGTCGGGAAACTGCAGGGTCTGAGCGCCGCACTGTGTCGCCTCCACGATTATTACGGTGGGGGGGGCGGTCCTTGTCGACAAGCAGTTGTTGAGGCCATTCGGACGAAGACTTTGACGCTGGCAGCCAGGGCGAAGACCACTGCAAGCACAGGTCTAGGGAGAAGATGTATGAGAAGAACAGCCTGTTACAATTTGGCGGAAACCGCGGTGCCTTGTCGGCCTGATGATGCCACCTTCATACAGTAGTCCACCTTGTCGCCCTGAAATGGGCGGAGTTCTTTACTTCGGACTTGGCAGGGGCGCACGGCCCGTTGAATGCTCCCAAAAGATCCGGCCAGCGGTGGCACGGCCGCTCGGAACATGGATTTACGACAGATGACTCGCATCAATTCAAGGCCTACTGAAACTATGTGCTGTGGCAGTGTGCAAGCCTCGATGCTGCCTCGTATTAGCTCATCCAAGTCTGTTGTACGCGATGCTTAGCGGGATAGACATCTCCCATGCTTACGACTGCAATCAATACAGTAAGTGGCCTTGTTCGGCACGTAGATGTCGACTAGCGATTCAAGGGAAGCCGTCGATCTTTCGGGTTCGACCTTGCTGTCATGGGAGGCCATACCCACCTTGGAAAGCTGTCCAGCATCATGTCTTCAACATCAACTTTCACCAAGCCAGAAAATCACAGTGACGAGCAGCGGCTATCATACTTCCACGTTCCAAAACTGTACCATTACACCTTGTACACTTGGGTTGGCAGCTTGTGCGCTACTGCCACATCTATAGTTCATGCCGCCAGCCGGCCGACCGGGTCCGGCTATCTAGCTCCAACACCGATGAGGAAAAAAGAAACCATAAGGGAAAGGGGAGGCGGCATCCACATTCTTTGTTGCTGAAGAGGATTTCTGGGCATCCGTTACTCCCGGGAGACATCACGGCCAAACGCCTTGGACTTGAGCCAGTCAATGATGACGAGGAGACGATTACGAGCTGCGAATGTGTGAGCAAGTTGCAAGTTGGAGGTCGTGCTGGTAGGAAGGATCACTTACTGCTGAAGCACATGGAGAGGTAAGCGCTCCTCCAGAAGAGGAAGGTCAAGCTGCCACCGCTGGCAATGTTGCCGTTCCACCAGCTGACGTCGGCGACAGCCTTCTCGCTGCCAATATAAGCCAGGCTGCCCTGGTGGGTGTAGTGGAAGGGCTTGACGTCCTTGATGCGGCGGAGCTGGCGCTCGCAGGCCTCGATCTCGCGCGCCGCCTCGGCCGAGTTACCAGGCTTAACGTTGAGGTTGCTGCTGAGCTCACGCACCTTGCTCTCGAGCTCCTCGGTCTTGGCCATGTTGTTGAACAGGCGGGCGAGGAAGCTGCCCTCCTGGCCGGCGACCTGGGCAGTAGGGGCGTAGCCGGCGACAGCGCAGTCACCAATAGCCCAGATATCGCGGGTGCCCTGGACGACGAGGTACTCGTTGACGGCGAGACCGCGGCGAGAATCCTTCTGGGCGGGGATCTTGCTGATGAGCTCCTTAATAATGGGGCGCACGGCGTTGCCGGTAGCCCAGACAAGGAGACCGTAGGGGATGACGATGGTCTTCTTGGAGCCGTCGGGGTTGGTGCCGACAGCTTCGACGGTGGTGTCGGTAACGTTCTTCACCATGGTCTTGGTCAGGATATCAATCTTCTCCTCCTTGAATGTGTTCTCAGTGTACTCGATCAGCTGCTTGGAGAAGGACGGAAGCACATTAGGGAGGGCCTCGATCAGGGTGACTTTGAAACGATCAGCAATATCGGGCACGAGACGCTTGATGTCATCCTCGAAGAAGTCCTGAAGCTCGCCGGCAAACTCAACACCGGTGGGGCCGCCGCCAACGACAACCATGTGCAGCAGGCGGTTGATTTCCTCGTTGGTCTGACCCTTGAAAGCGGCGGTCTCGACACAGTCCATGATCTTCTTGCGAATCGACTGAGCGTCGTTGATCTCCTTGAGGAAGCACGAGTTCTCGCGGACACCAGGAATGCCGAAGGTGGCGTTCTCGGCGCCGACGCCAATGACAAGCATATCGTAAGGGATCTCAGTCTGGGAAGTGGCACCCTTGACCTCGGAGTTATCGGTAATCATGACAACCTTGCGTTCCGGGTCGATGGAGGAAGCCTCGGCTTCGTAGAACTTGACGGCGGCTTTCTTGTGCTGGAGAATGGCGCGAACAGGCTCCATGATGGAACGGTGCTCAATCAGACCCGTAGTGCACGAAGGCAGCAGGGGCGTAAAGAGGAAGTAGTTTCGGGGCGAGATGACGATGACATTGTAGTTTTCGGTATCGAGCTTCTTCAGGAGGGAGACAGAACCCCAGCCGGTGCCTGTTGCGTGTCAGTCAGCTTTGGTCACACGTATACCGCGGACATGGTTGGGCATACCGAGGACGACGAGGGTCTTCTTGGTCGGGTCCGCTTCAAATTGAGGCTGGGGGTTCCTGTCGACGTAGATTGTGTAGCCAACTCCGACGGTCAGGCCGATGGCCGACAGGTAGGTCAATCGCCAGAGCCACTTGAAGGTGGTGCGAACCTTGCCGGGCTTCTGGGGAGGCGGCAGGGGAGCGGCATCGGCGTAAGCACGCTGGAACTGGCGCGCGAGGGTCGTTTGCCTGGCGATGGAGGGCGCGTGAGGCCTCGAGGTCGGGACGAACTTGAGAGTCCTCTGTGATGACGTCGCGAAAGCCCTTGTGGTCGCAACCGACGAAGCCGAAATCGACGAGGCTCGGGGAGCGAACTGGACGGGACGCAGCGCACTCATGGCGCGGGAGGAAGAAGCCATGGCTCCAATTGGCAAAGGGGAACGTCAGTCCCGTCGTTGGAAGGGAGGTTAACGATGAGGTGGGAGAAAAAATATGTCCTAAGGAGAGGCGCCACAAGAAGAGGGAATTTAGGGTCACTGGACCCAAGGATAAGGCAAGGCAAGCCAGGTAAGGTAAGCTACCTCAAGGTACCTAAGGTAGGGTGGCCCAGTTAGTGTGACGCCGGGACAGAACCGAATCCTGACTGGACCGGGAGTGCTGGGCAGACAACGTGCTCCAGCAGCGCGGGTGATTCTTGATGACTCTTGCCAGCACCGTTTATCACTGTGACACAGTGATTGGTAGCGCTTGAGACAGGGTCAGGGAAAGGGCCAGGCCGTGGAATTTACAGCTGACGGACCGCCGCGCATGCTTGGCGTGCGCCCTGTTCTTCGCTCTCAATTTTCGCTGTTTAAAATTTTGCTGCAGGGAAGATGCAGCGCGATCGCGGAAGAGCAGGAGCTTTGACCACCGGGCCGGCATTTTCAGCAAGGCTGTACCTGCCACTACGAATGAGCCGGTAGACCGCGACTGAACAAACATGTCACCAGCATTGCCCCGGACCAAGGGGAGCGGCAGCGTGTCGTCGCCGAACAGTTGCTGGTTCCATCCATCCCATCTTGGTTCCTACCTATGCAGGTGCGAAGAAGTAGTAGGAGCAGGTGAGTGTAGGCAAGTGCCACGCCGCAGAGGAGCTCTGGTGGATCCTACTGCCCTGCGTGCCCGCAAGTGTGCCTGCCGCATGACTGGAGCGCTTGCTCTCGCCACTGAGTTTTCAGACGGGTTTGCCGCCTATGCCTTCCTGCATATTCGGTACCAATGCCGGCAATATATCGGAGAAATATGGTCTGGGTCCACCACCTGGGTTCCGAGCCAAGTCCGAGGTCCCTCCTTACATGGAGTGGTTGGTTGTTCACTGACAATGATTTGGGTTCGTGATGTCCCTACATTACGAAGCGTGCTCACAGCTCATCTCCATCTACCTTATCCATCAATGACCACATCCCTTCCGCCGTTGTGTGAGTCTTGTTCTCCACACCCGACGTTACGGCTGAGATCGATCCATTACGTACTTCCCGCAGTTCCCCAATACCACCAACTTACAAACGACCTACCCGACCCTCGCCGAGCCCACATCAGATAAGGTCGCTCACGCGGAATGGTGTGCCGGGAATGGCCTCCGCGTCGCGAGATCACCCGGTCCCGTCCCCCGCAGATCCCACCTGCTGCTGCGAAGGTGTCGCGGGACACCAGTCCCGACGAGGACGGTTGCTACCGCTGCCCCGGGATTAAGGTGCTCATCATGTCACCGAGGCATCAGCCACGGAACATGAGGACTCTGCAGACATGTTGTGCCAGCTTGAGCATCGCAGCCATTTGATACCTCGGTCGTGACGACCAGTCACGGCTGATCACAAGACACGACCACCTACTTCGCACTTTGATGCTCCCAGTCCACCAGTTCTTGGTTGGTTTGCTGATGATCAGCATTACCCGACCTTGCCCAATGTGACTTTACTTCCAGCATCGATGATGCCAAGCTACGTGGGATCAGGACGCAGGGAACTGGACATCCTGTGAATCAATACCGGGACCTTGCTGCGCTCACAAAGCCTTGGCAGTTCGTAGTATCCGCAATCACAGGCCCTTTGTCCTCACGAAACGAAACACGCGCCTTTTCGTCTTCTCAATGAATTCCCTCTCTGTGCGCCTGCCGTTCCACCCGACTGACGGAGCAGACGCGGACCCGACCTTCGTGAAACATGACCCGGCGGGACAAACGGAAGGTGAAATTCCAGTTGGACAGCTTTTGCGCTACGACTGCCACAGTCATCATCTGATGCTGTGAAGCTGGACGTGGGCCAGGCTGTGCCTCGCCAACAACACGCAGGCGAGTGGCCGTGATTCGGATCGTCCCCACCGTGTTTCCAGACGCCAAGGCCGTACCTCAATTGTCTCGAGGCTTGTCCCGCGAGCTTCAGGTTAAACAGACGATAAACCACACAGGCGCCATTCTGAGGAGCGATCCGGAGCCGAGTGCTGGCATGAAGTGTCCTCCTGGCAAGGAAAGGCCGGCTGTGGCCGCGTGTATGACTCTGCTATGCACTCGGTATTTGGCACGATTTTCGGCAGCATAAGCATGACGTTTGTGAAAGTTTCCCAAATGACGGGTCGGTAACACCGCAGCCATGGTTCTCAGCAAAATGGTTTGCGCCCAGCCTGTAGGGCAGGGCCACTGACAAATAGATGCCAGCCTGTATCGCTTGTTGACTGACTCTCTCTTGATGGTAGTGACACGGACGATCGACCTCCTTGGCATCCTTCCCTTACGTCTGAAAAACACCACTGAATGAGAGACTGGAACAGCCTTTGCCCTCTTGCGTCTCTCGAGAGGGCTGTCGCGGGCGGCTGCTTCCCCTTCTGACAGGCTCGGCGAAAAAAGCAGGCACGATAGATAGGTTCACCAGGAGAGACGACGATATTGAGCCTCGATGCCAGTCTTCCCCCTTCGATCTCACCCACATTCCGGACCACTGGCCAGCTCGTAGCCAATCATGACGCGGTTCTGCGACCGATCAGACACAGACAGCGGCAGTCGACGCTGGAGTGCACGGGAACAGGCGGGACCCTTGCCCGGCGGCCTGGTTTGAAACCCGCTCTTCAATGCTGAGACGCAAAGACCCCTGTAATGGTGCAGGAGAGTGTCACAGCGTTCAGGGCCGGCTGCTTCATGCTCTTGGTTCCTTCATTCCTCGCAAGCAACATCGCTGGACGCTGCTGCAGGCCATTTTTGTTCGTGACGGACGGCTCGTAGCACGGCAAGTAGGGCAGCCCTTCTCAGGAGGTGGCCAAACGTCGACATCCCGGCACATCTGCCTCGGAACGGCCAGCGGTTTGCCTTGGGGCTCCTTGTCTTCGAAACCCCCAGCGCGACGCATCGACGCTGTCGAGCTTCTCCCCCGGCAGCGATCTCGTCGCTTACCTCGGCCAGGGCCGACCTGGAAAGGTGAACCTCGCGACAATTCGTCATTTACCAGCGACACTCCCGCTCAGCGGTCGCTGTTGAAGCGAGTCAGCTGTGGCACTCAATATCGATCCCTCACTGTACTGCAGACGAGTTGGGGTCTTCAATTGACAGATTGGGCCAAGCTAGCTACATGCAATCGAAGCCATTGATGGCATTGGCCCCACGAGCCAAAGCTCTCTCCCTTCTGAGCAATTCGCGTGCCAGAGAACGTTGCTGTTCCACAGCCATGTGCTTGAGCATGCCACAGAATCCACAGAAACTGATGGGAGGGGTGGGCAGCGAGCGACCTAGACGGGGACCTCGACAAACCATCGGCGGATCCGCGTCCGAAGAAGATGAAGCCCAGACGTCAAGCTGCAACCCCTTCGCTCGTGCGGTCCAACCCCTGGGAGCCTAAGGTCGCGGACCATGCGCCCTGCACCACGACTCGCACCCGTTCTGGCGACAATGGTACCTGACTTTTTGGGTCAGTGCCCCCGGACTCTTCGCTGTGTGGACGCATCCCTGAAGCACCACGACTTCGTGCAACAATGCTCTAGATCGCTCGACCAGTAGTTGGCTTCCCCGCGCGTATGATGGTGCACACGGGCCCGCGATGTTGATCTGATACAAACTGACGCCGCCCTCCCACCGCACCCCCGTCTACTACTGTTGTCTTGCTCTTCTTCCGCTTCCTCCCTTCTCCCTTCTCCCTCCTTTTCCCTATCCACCAAACTCCACTGGGTGTCTGTCTTTTCTATTGTTTGTCCGTTTTTCTTCACTCACAAGGCCGGCCTTCGTTGTACTCACTTTGTCTTCTTCATTGAGACGCCCTTGATTGGGACTCATCGACTCCTATTTACCATACGCCTTTTCCTGGTCTACATTTTTGCTTCTGCCTTTCCTTCTCAGTCGTCATCGGGTGCCTCGAACAAGACGACCAACCCCGGACACAACTTCAAATCGACTTGACCGACACCCGTGGTCATGTCCTGTGCCAACCGGTAGCACCAACGAATCACCATCTGCATCTTGAAGGCTACGGGAGGCCCGTAGAGCATGATCGAGGGAAAGGAAATGGCACCATTCATTGCAGCGAACGGGCAGAGGCCCGGTTGGAAAAGAGGATCGCCCCCTAGCAACATTCGTGTGCCCGCTAGGAGGATACGGCAGCGAGTCGACGTGGCCGATGGCGGCGGCAACTCTTCTGACGACGAGGCCGGTCCTGTACACAACAAGAACCGCCGCCAGGTGCCCGCCACCAAGACAAGGGACGTCATCTCCACCCGCGACGACGACCTTCCCACCCCGGTACCCGAAATTGGCTTGGCCAACGACGCCGTTGCAGACGGCTCGGACAGCGACAGCGGGCCCGACAGTCCAACATCGCCAACGTCGCCAATCAACTCGCCTGTTGCTTCTGCACCTCCGCCTGCCGCAGCCCAGCCGCCCGTCACTCTCACCCCCATCAAGCCCCCCGGCCCGAGGCCATCCCTACCACCACCCGTGAACCCGTCCCCACCTCCGCCAGCGGCCCCACCGTCTCCCACCACGACGCCGCCCGTTGCCCCCCCTCCAGCGGCGCCTCCGGCAGCGCCACCGGCAGTACTGCCCGATTTTAGCAGCCAACCCGTTCCGCGGCCCAATCTGCCCATCAACGATCAAGCGCCCGAGCAACCTATCGCCGCACCCATTGAGGCTCCCACAACTCCACCCATCACCGTAACAGCGCCTCCCGAGATTAGGACAATCACGGCTGCACCACCCGCGGGGACTGTGACAGCCTCGCTCTCGACTTTCAGCTTTGTGAGTAGTTTGCTACCGCTCTCGAGACTCGAGTCTGACAAACAGCTTCAGTCTTCCACATCCTCCCTGTCAATTACAACCCAGCCGCCAGCCTTGCCAGTGTTCGATCCTACTGCACCGCGAAAGGAATTGGAGCCGCCCTCGCCAACAACGAGCAAATCCCGGGATGATTCCACCACAAGCTCCACCAGCAGCAGTAACCTCATCACTGGCACCGCTCTGCCTGTCGAGGACAATGACAGCGCCAGCGGCCGAGGCCGGATGGACCCCAACACCGAACATGCCCTGATTGCTGTCGGGTCCATTGGTGAGTGACGTGCATGCCACCCAGGTGAAACATGTCAGCTGACCGCGACTAGGTTCCTTCATATTTGCAAGCTTCATCATCTGGATTGTTTGGAGGACTGTCAGGCGGACTCGCAAGAAGAGGAGAGAGCGCGAAAGCCAGTTCCCTAACCTCGGCCAGGGACCACCCCCGCCCATCCAAAAACCTGGCATCGGCATCAGGTTTGCGGCTAAGGTTCCATTCCTGCGTAACATTGCAGCAGCCCGCGGATGGCACAATCTCGATGACGGCGCCGGGCAGCCCCCTCCGTATGAGAAGGGCGGCCGCGGCTCGCTGCGTCTGGACACGGACGTCTATGCCGGCCAGCCTAAGTTCCAACAGCCAAGCAGCGCGACGTACAGTCTACCGCAGACCAGCGCCAACGGAACGCCTATAACTGTCAGCCCCACGAGCATGGCTCTGCAGCGCAATGACACACTTCGCGCTCAGCAGGGCACCTACCAGTCCGGCAACGGAACGATCGACTCCATCATGGCGAGGTACGGCAACGGTGGCGACATGAGCTCGACGCTTCAGTCCGTTGGTGGCGGTCTGTACTACGTCGAATCGGAGATGGAGATTGCCCGTCAGCAAACAAATGCCTATGGGCGACCAGCCAACCGTGCCAGCGCGATTTCGTCTCTTTCGTCTGGCTTCGGCGATGGCGACATTATTGTGCCTGGCCTGCAGCCGCCGCCTCCCGCTTCGCAGGCTTTGCGATCTACCCAGAACGTCGTGGGGCGCTACTCTTGGGTCAGCAAGAGCGAGAGCAGCAACCGTGAGACGATCTACACGGAAACAAGCGAGGACCTGCCCCCGCGGTTCCGTACGGTCAACAGCTGGGTAAACCAGCAGACGGGCCGCGTCAAACGGGCCCAGGGTCGCAGCGACGATGAGGAGGACGTGCCACCCGTTCCCGGACTGCCAGCTGCGCTGGGCAAGAACATCATGCCACCCGAACAACAGTTCAACATGATGATGCCTGACGGAGAGGAGCCCAGGCGCCCCGACGACTACCAGCTGCGATGAGCTGGGCCATCGTGTTTTGGGCCGGAGCTTGCTGCCCGTTGACACTTCTTTTTGTTCCTTTTTCTTCTTCTTACACACACACACACACACACACACAAACACACACTGCGAGTACATTGGACCTCACACGGGGAAGAGAGGAGAACCTAATTACCAGACCCGACATGATACCACTTCGGATGCCAGGACAAAGACGGATGCACTGGAACGCTGTGCCGAGACGCGTGGACGTCTAGGCTTTTCCGTTTAATGCCTGGGGCATGGACAGATCCTGATGTCGTCCACGTCGATCGGCCAGACCGCCGTGTCCACCAGCATATACATCATACAAATAGCATAGCATGGCGCGAGGGGAGGATAGCAATGTGTATACGGTCGAGAGATAGCAGCAGACAGATAACAAGAAAAGTACATGACACACTGCTCTAATTCGATTGCACTGTGATGCACGTGACATGTTGGCAAGCTGAAGCCCTGCCTGAAAGACAGCGGCCCCAGGTGAACAAGACACTGCACAGCAATCGTGTTTCTACTTGTGCAGATGCACATGCGTGCCGGCGCAGGGGCAGTGAAGTCACTGGCCAGTGAGGCCAACCCTTGCTCTGACGGCTGGCTACCTTTTCTTTGAGACTGAGAGTCCCAGTGTTTTTTGTTTTTTGAGTAAGGAAGCCCCACTGTGAAACGCGGCCACGATGCGGCTCGAGGCTGACGGCTGCACCGCCTCTCCAAGGTTAGTGAACAGGGCCCAATCAGAGAAGGGCGGGATGCGCTTGGCGCCCACCCAAGCCTCGTAATGACGACGCACCATGCATCCCAGGCCGCGTGGGTTGGTGGGCTGCACCTGGATACACCATTTGACAACAGAACTGAAGTTGATAGCCTGACCACTTCCATTTTATGTTTCTATTCATTCATTTCTTCATACCTCACCGTGCTTCCATATCATATCTTCCTATATATCTAGGTCACGACTGGGATACTCGCGGAAATCCGTGGTCAGCTGCCTCGAAACCGATAGGAGCCGACATCAGGCTGCAGCAAGCACCAGACCTGCTGGTCAACGTCATCCGACAAGAACCTCGAACCGACAACCTAGACTTGAATTAAGCTGACATTGTGCAAATCGCCGAGTCTTCTCTTCGCCATGCTCGACGAAAACTTGCCGAGTTTCCGCTTCCAACCCTCGTCCGATTCGCCTCTCAACACAGTGCTTTACTTCTCCCACAATGGCTCCGATCCAAGTGCGCAGTATCTCCTGATGCGCGCCGACCCGGCAGTCCCTGCGTCCAAGAACAAATACGCTGTCGCCCTCGCCGACGTCTCCTCTCAGTCCATCATCTACGCCGAGGTCCTCGTCGAGCCGTCGTGGTCGCAGCCAACGCTCTCGACGGCCGAGATTCGCGCTCAAAATGGCCAGCCGCCCCCACCGACACCGATCACCCCAGACACGATCACGCTGAACCTCTACAACCCAGACTCACAGGTCGTGATTCGCTCGAAGCCGGGGTCTTGGGGCAAATCGGATAGCTGGGAGTTCGAGCTTCCCGAGCAGTCGTTCCGCGCGCCCAGTGCCAGCAAGATCGACCTCGACGCTGGCGAGCCTCCCATCAGCGACCTTGTGCCCAAGGCCGTCTTTCGTTGGAAGAAAGAGTCGAGGCTCGGCAGGGAGATGACGTGCTATCTGGTGGGCAAGAGCGTCGGCGGCAAGAAGAGCAAGGAGCCTGATATCACGGTGGCCATGTTCAAGGAGGGACGTCACGACAGCACCGTCACCATTTACGAACCGAATCTGCGTCGTGTCGATGTACAGGATCAGAAGGGACTCGACATCGTGTTGCTCCTCGGGGCCGAGGTCATTCGTGACCTGTATCTCAACCCAAAGATGGATCCCTTCAACGTTTCTGGTGCGCCACCCTTGGCATCTTCCGGACGGCGAAAGGACTCTCGCGGGGCGTCGGCATCTCCCGGTACCGCGGCACCAATGTCTGGGGCCATTGGTGCCCCTCCGCCGCAGCCCACCTCCTACCAGGCGCAGTCCAACGTGGCGCCATCACGCGACGCTCGCCAGCAAGACATTGACGCTGAGACGAAGCGACTTCAGGCCATGGTGGCTGAGGAGGAACGACAAGCTCGCGAACGGGAACGCCAGACGCGCGAACAGGAGCGCCGCGATGCTGAGGAGGCGCGACGCATCAAAGACATGCTTAATCGGGAAGAGGAAGAGCGACGCCGCAAGCAGGCCGAGGTAGACCGCGAAACAGAGCGCCTACGGAAGCAGTACGGCGTCAACGCGCAGGGGTTTGCAGCCACCAGCAGCCTGCCGCCCGAGGCTCACGCACCGCATCTGCCGCCGCGGCCGGGCCCTGGTGGGCCACACTCTCACGGTGCTGGCAAGGGAGGGGGCAGCCCAGGACTGTCGCCATACTTTTCGAGCAGCGCACACGGCCACGCGCAGCCCCCGCCAAGACCCTCGAGCGCTGGCCCGCAGACCCCCGCCATGTCGGGGGGCAGCAGCGGATGGTGGAAGCCTGGGCCGTCGACGCCCGGAGGAGGCACTGCGGCTACGAGCGCAGGAGGTGCGGGTAGAGGAGGCAAGAAACCGGCCAACCCGCTGCACGGTTTACTCAACGGGCACGGGCCGTACGGGAACGCCGCGGCGAGCGTCAGCAATTTCTTCCACGGCGCGGCATCGAAGCATGAGAGCAAGCTGTCGAAGAAGCGCAGCATGTGAGAGATGGGCGCGAACTGTTTTGGGGGGTGGGATGGACTTTTGGGCAGCGTTTTGGCTTACCGCATGCATACATGGCTCAGCGTCGTTTGATTTGGCAGTTGCACACCCTACGTTCATGAATAACGAATTCTATTGGAATGACCCGGGTCTTTTTTAGCTACCTAACGTCGGTTGTATCGGCAACGTGATCGTATACGTACGGTTGGGCCTTGGTCAGAGGCCTCTCCTATTGCGAGGTTTGTCTTATTGATGGAACTGTGCCATGACGAAGCCAAAACACAAGTCATGTTGGCCCCTACGCATTGCTGGAACCCCCCACCTAACGTGTCGAGCGACCCCCGAGCTTGAGCCCCAACTCATCCAGCGGGGAGTGGGCTCTGACAGTGATGGGAAGGGGCCCACTGGGACAGCAACTGTGTCGCAGGCATGATCGATCACGTGGGGCTGGCGTGCTCGCTGGGAGATGAATCCGGCCTAACTGACTGCCCGGAGACTATCCGGGGCACATGGACATAAGAAACTCCGTGGCATTTCAACGACTTGGTGAGAGGGCCCAGCGAGCATGTCACCTGTGGACCTTCCCCTGCCAGGTACCTGGGTACCGTGCCACCGGTGGTCAGGCAGGCAGAGAGCTAGTAAGGCAGGTGTGTGTGCCTGCCGCCAGTATCGACCTCAATAAGTTTAGGTAGTATAAATTCAATAGGAAGGTTCGAACAGCGCCTTGGAACACGTCGGTTTTCTTAGCTTGGGGCCCCTTTGCCAATGCTTAATCCCTAGGCCTCTCGCATTAACTTAGTGTTCAATCAAGAACATCATCATTGGGGATCGCCCAGACATGAATTTTCATTTCCTCCCAAAACACCTTATCCCCATCACCCCTCCCTCTTCTCCTCGCCTCTCTTTCTCTTTTCTTCCTTCTTCTTTTTTTTTTTTTTTCTCTCTCCCTTTGGTCACCCCCCCACCCCCTCTCCCAGCATCGCGCCATTGACCCGTACAATCACCGTTCATGATCCACGGAACCCGTTCAAAGATACCGCGCTACATTGCACTGCGCAATTGAACGACGCTACTACCGACTACCCGTTACGGTACCTACGTATCTTTACGCGAGCCTGTCGGACCGAGGAGAGCACCTCGCTGCCTGTGTGCCTTGGTGTGGGTGGGCTTATGAGGCTGCATCAAGGAGCTCGTTGCGCCCCATGGCAGATTATCCTCGATAGCATCAGCTCCTTGTCATTATCTCACTTCCCACCTCGAAGCCGCGCCGATTCTAGCTTGTTTATCGCCGCCTGACGCTGGTACATTGAATACATCCCACAGTGGCAGCTCCACCTTTCCACCCGCCGCCCACTGGAGCGAGTCCCTCACACGCCATATCCTCCCCACCCAGAGACCCTGTTGCGCGCGAGGTCATCAGCCGCGTTCTTGAATCAGGCCTATATTCTACGCCTTCGTCACTTACCTCAGCTGACGACAAGAAGAGGAAGAAGAAGAAGAAGAAGAAGAAGAAGACGAAGAAGAAGAACGACAAACCTGACAACACCTTTTACCTGCCGAGGCCGGTGCTACAGCACAAAATTCTGCCAGCCACGCATCGTTCCGAAAACAATTGCATTACGGCTGGCTGTAAACTCGTAACCCGCCCAGACCAAGGAAGGTAATGCAAAGTCCGGCAACCTGACGCCTTCACGCTTCACCCTATCCGTGTCAGCCGAGAATAGCGTTGTCAATGCTATCCTATCGCACGCCGCTCTTCCACCTCCCACCAACACCTCCCTGACTAGGGATTACCTACATGTCTTCTCCTGCGCCATAACACCCCGACCACCAATTTGTCTTTTTCACCCCTTCTCCCCGTCCTTTGCGCCTAGACGACCGGCTGACGCTTCCCGACGTCTCAACCCCCATCGGCCACCAGAGGCCTCGCAGCGCGCGCTGACCTCGGACTGCCATCGTGCCCGCCACGTCGGCCTCATCCTAGCCCGGCCATTTCTTCACCCGACCGGCGGCTGGGTCAACCCACCCACCCACCCACTCGCACCCCTTACCAGCAGCGCAACTCCGGTGGTGGCGTTTCGGCCAACATCTGCTTCCGGATCCCACCCAAAACCCTCCGGAACTCTCAATTGCATTACCAATTCACCTGCATCCTACCTCACACCCTTTCAACGCGCGCCAACCATGGCCGCGGCCGCAGATGATGCACCCCCCAGCATGGAGGTTGAGGGTCGTTATTGGGAGTCTTTCAATGGCGCTATTGCGGAGGAAGACCAACGCCTGCTTGATCGGTTCATCGAAGAGACCAAGGACCTTCGCAATGAATTGGCGAGCATGCAGCGCGACAAGGCGCGGGCCGAAGAAAATCTCCGCCAGATCAATCTCGCCTACCAGAACTATGAGGAACGGCTTGAGACGAGGCGTCGTGAGTTTGAGCTCCAACAGAGAGCCCTGGCGGCTGAACGCGCAGTCCGACGAGCCAAGATGACTGCGTGGTTTGGCTCGCGCGGCACCTCATCACATCCCAAACCACCCAGCGAGGAGCACGTCGATGTGGCCCATGGCGACATCCCCAATGGTATCGTCGTCAGCACCCGGCGCATCAAGGACGGCAGGACCAGCCTACCTGACGGACCCCAAGCCGCCGCCGCCAACGGGGCCGCCCCCAGATACCACCATACGTTTGCCGCAGCCAACAATGTGGGCGCCACCAACGATATCGGCCAGCTCGATGATCTCACGGGCGTCGAGGTTTTTGATGGTGACGGGAATTTTGTCGCGCCCGTGAGGAGCATCCCGGCACAGAACGCAGTGGTGTCGCTGCTGTTGGGACTGCCAGTCAAGCGTCGCGTCAACACGCGCCCTGGCCGCACCTTTGATCTGGACAAGTTCAACTCTATCTACGACAAGCGGTACACGTATGCCAACGGCCCCAATGCGAAGCCAGCGAGGTGGACCGCCGTCATGCTGCAGGCTACAGGCGACGTGCTCGAGGGCGCGAAACGCTGCCTTAACTGTACCAAGAACCTGGGCCCCTTCGATACGTGCATCATTCCACGAGGGCCCAATTTTCGCAAGTGCGGCAACTGCGAGTGGTCCAAACAGCCGTGCCAGATGCCTGCGGAAGAGGCCGTGAGCGACGAAGACGACGACGAAGCTCATTCGACGCCAAAGACGGGCGTCCAGGAGGATATGGCCCAGTACGCCGCGGCCGCACCCCAGGACGACCTTGATGATTCGCGGGATGACAGCCCTGCCCCCAACGCGCTGCGGAAGCGACCAAAGGGCGTCGCGACTATTCAGCAGCAGCATCAAAACGTGTACCACTGGCAAGGCGACAAGACGCCCAAGCAGACTTCTCCCGAGGATGACTCGACCGAGGAAGACATGGAACCCATCACAGCCAGCAATCTCGTGCTGCGTCACAACGGCGTCACGTACACCCACCCTGAATGTATGCAAGGCGTTCCTCTCGTGAAGATTGACCCGAGCCATCCGTACTGGGAGCCCGACTGGGAGCCTGATCTCGAGACTGCGGCTATCCAGCCCGCCCTGGAATCGTGGCGTGTCAAGCACGAAGCTGCGCTCAAGGGAAACACGAGCAGCAAGTTTCAGGTCGGACGCCAAGTCAACCGTGGCGAGACGATACTTAAGTTCTTGAGGCAAGCCGACATCAGCCCTTACCAACTGCTGAGCAAAAAGTATGTCAACTCGCGCCTGGTCGGCTACGATACGCTGTTCCGACTCGCCGATACCTATTTCGTTCTCGAAAGTTTTGGCACAATGGACATCACGCCTCTGGAATGGATCCGGCACCGGCTGCACGAAGTCATTCAAGAGGAGGGCTCGCACTTCAAGCTCTACGCCAAAGTACACAATTTCTACCATGACCGCAAACTAGAGGCCCTTCGACTCGCAAACGGAAAGAGGAGTATCGGCCGCCCTTCTGGTATGAAGATGTCGGGAAAGAAGAGGAAGAGCTTGAATGATACGCCCATCAAGGCTGTCGTACCTCCGGCCGGGGCTGGCCCTATTTCGGTAGGGCCCCTGCCCGGTTATGATGTAGTTGCGCAAGTATCAGCGGCGGCGATGCATCATGCGCAGAATCTCAGCGCCGAGTCCGAGCAGGAACGGCCGTATAAACGGAAACGGAAACCTCTCGTCAATAGTCGCAACGGCACGCCTTTGAATGGCGAGGACGAGGGTGAGGGCGAGGGCGACTACGACTTGCAGTATGACGGATACACCGATACGGACGACTACAGTGGTGATCAGATTAGCAACCACGATTTCTGCTTGAGCTCCGTCAAATCGCGCATCAACACAACGAGCACGTCCGTCACGCAGTATTGGCATTGGGTCGATATCGAGGGCGGCACAGACGATGTTTTTGAGCACCAGGTTTTATCTGACTGCAATCCGCCGTCGTGGGGGTTGTACTCTAACCCGGTCAACTTTCACTTCACGCCGCAAGACGTTGTGGACATTCAATGGGCGGCCGACACGCGCAAAGTGGTTGTACGTTGCCGGCCTGGCGTCGAAAAGGACGAGCAAACCGGCCAAGAACGCGGTGACATGATTGCCGATTTTGCCCGCGAGCGCACCAAGCGGCGCTTCCTTGTGTTTTGTGAGAAAAGGGGAATCAAAATCGTCAAGACGACGAGGTTCGTGTCTCCTTCTCCTGTCATTCCTGTGCTCTTTCACTAACCAGACTGTCTGCTAGTGACGCGATCGAACAGGCGTGGGAGACTACCAAGTCGCCCTTTGTTGATCCCGTCGAGGCTTCTGAGTTGGAGATGGTCTGAGAACACCGTACCTCACCGCTTGACTTGGACCGGGCAGCTATCTCAGATTTAGGGAGGAATTTTCATACTTGTTTCTGGTGGAGGAGATACCCGAGGCGCGCAATCGATGGAGGACAACTTGCTTGCGACCGGCGTTGCCATGGGCGTGATTTACTTGGCGTTGATGGTTCATCTCAAGAGACAAAGTTCTTTTTACAGCATTTGTTCATTCTGCGCTGGACTCAAGTCAAGCAGCAGGGACACGGCGTCAACATGGTTATACGAGCCTGGCTCGAGAATGTATGATTAGGGCAGATTGCATGATAGTGACAGCAGGCAAGCAAGCCAACTAGAAACATGTACAGCGACGCGTATGCATTGGCCCGAGTTCCTATGTCTCTTGGCGCATCGGAAGGACGAGGCATGCCGGGGTGAACATCTCCGCGCACCATCGCTTGGGGCAAATGCGCCGCGGCATCATTGCCAATGGACCCCCCAGCTGATGTGCGGCGCAGCAATAGGTTTGCCTTCCCGACCAAGGCGGACGAGGCCCAATTGACGACGACGTACTTACTACCTAGGTTGTCGGTCGCTCAGTCTACTTGACGCGGCTGGTGAGATTTGTCATTGAAAGGTCTCCAACACAATGGACACGCTCAGGATTCAATGCGACCGCCTTGAGGAGGCTCTCGAATCCACTGCAACGAGCGTGGAAGAGTTCTCAAGTACGCACACGACATCACATGCCAACCTGGAGCCGCTCGTGACTGAGCTCTCTGAACTACGACGGTCCACCGCAGCTCTCCGCGACAAGGCTGCTTCTTTTGATGACGGCGCCACGCCCATCCCAGATGATGTGTTCCGTGGCATCAAGATGGTGCCGGCCAACTGCGTCGGTTAGTCCTTGCTGTGCGGCAGACGCTCGAGGACCCGACCCGCCAGCGACACGACTGGCAAGGCATCGTGCCAATGGACGCTGATCGACTGGTGAGGCCGCTCGAGACCGGTAGGCGGGCCTTGGACGTGGCCGTGGCCGGGCTGGACATGGCGACGGGCGTCAACATGGCCGAGCAGACGGGTGACTCGCCGCCGTACGCAACGACGTCGATTGTGCCCGAAATCCTCTACATCAAGGTCCGCCTTGCCGAGGACCGCGACCGCAACGCCAACACAGTGCAGACTGTGGTGCTGACCGAGTTCCTCGAGGCACTGCAGCGCTTCGCCTCGCAGCATTCGGGCAATCTCGTGCCCCCGCCGATCGAGCAGCACCGCAACAGCAACGTGGCTTCATCCGACGCGGCCTCGCTCCCCGGTGGCAGCGGCAGCGGCAGCGGCAGCGGTGGTGGTCCGGACTCTTTCCAGGCCCCGGACGACTCTACTCGTGCGCCTTCGCCTGGCCTCGACGGTCTGGACGCCGGCGACCTCGGCCGCCCGACGCCAGCCTACTCGGCCATCAGACTACCCCCGGCACCGCAACGTATGGACCTCCGCCACGTCTCGCGCCTGCCGACCCTCGAGTCCGAGATCCTCGGGATCGCCTTTGACGCCACGGCCCGCGTGCCCCGCGTGGCCGTGACAACGTACCACCATCGCGTGCGCTTCTTCCACATGAAGGTGCCCGAGGGACGGGAACAGATGGCCGGCCGCTTCAACCTCAACGGCACGTCCATGTGCCTCTCGCCCGCGGGACCCTCGATGGCCGTGGTGCAAGAGCACATGGACAACCTGTCAACATCGGCGTACGAGCGCCTGGAGCTGTCCAGACGGCAGGCGGGCTCACGGGAAACGCTGCATGACGGCCGCACGTTCCTGGACCCTGAGGTCGTCGTCTTTGGCTATGCAAAGCAGACGTATCTCACGAAGCACCTGCGCTGGCCCGGCGCCAGACCCTTTGCCTTCTCGCCGAACGGGGCGTGGCTTGCCGTCAGGGGCGTCCTGGGACGCGTCGAGGTCTGGGACGTCGCCGGTGGCGGCAAGGGGGTCGGTGTCGTACGGAGCCACACTGCGGACGTGTTCGAGGCGCGGTTCACGGCCGGAGGCGACGGTCTCGTGACCATGAGCAGGGACGGGACGCTGCGGGTGACGAGCACCATGACGTGGCAGGGGACAGCCAAGCTCGAGGTGGATGAGTGGAAGAACCCAGTGTTTCTCGCCGTGTCAGTAGCCGGCTCCGTCGTCGCTTCGGTCTGGGGTCGAAAAGTGTACTTGTGGGACCCGGACACGGGGGCCCTCGACAATTGGTCTCTTGATGGGCCTGGGGGCGAGGGATGGCCACTGGCGGCGAGTCCCGACCTGAGGTTCTTGTGCTGCCGGACAGAGAATGGTGCTGATGTCAGGGACATGGCGACGGGGAGGGTGTTGTGCAGGATGGGCTTCGGGCAGGGCTTTGCGAGCTCGGCGGCGTTCAGCTTGGATAGCAAATATCTGACGGTTGGCCGGGCCCTTGGCGGACATCATGTGAGAGAGGCCCTGGGCAGGGTAGACTTTTGGGAAATCATCGAGTAGACACCTTTGATACGTCAAAAGCTGACGGAAAGAAGAAAGCATGATTCGCATTGAGCATTACGACCGTGTCGGATGGTCAGTCTATCGGACATTGAAGGATCCATGCTTCTGCCCCTTTCTCGTCCAGAGCTCCGGAAACATAAATCAGAACCCGATACCCGCCAGGCTTGCGTTTCTTCCATGTACGATCAGCCAGATTATGCGACCTTGACGAATGTCAGAGTGAAGACAGCTTCATGCGCACGTTCCAAAGCCAGCCTGGCATCCTGTCCCACAATGATCTCCAGTGGAGCCGCACCATCCAGCTCTCGAACAGCACGTTGCCCCGAGCGGCTCCTTCGCACAAGTGGCGCTGCCATGGCTCGGGCCACAACGACCATTCGTGGACGGAGGGCGAGCTGTAGTTGTTGGCGCGGGCGGCGTGGTGGTAGTCGTCGCCGCGCTTGGGCTCGAGGCTGAACACGTTCCGAAGCCGACCTGGCATCCCGAACCGCAGTGCGCCGATGAGCTACCACACCAGCCGGCCGATGAGCAGCATGTAGCCCCAGGCTCGCGAGCGCAAGTTTGCCGGCCCTGGTTCACCCCACAGCGGCCATTTGTCGTGGCAGGGGGGTTTCCCGTGGGCTGTGCAACCGAGGTTGTGCGTGTCGTGGACGGCGGGTTCGGGGTGCCGACGGTGCGATACCAGTTGGCTTTGGGGTCACCGAGACACTCTCCGACAGTGACGGCGCGGAAACCGTTGCGCTGGAGCGAGGCAAGCATGTAGTCCGTCAGGTTATAGACGCTCTGCTGCACGGGGTCGTGCTCAATGTGAAGAAACTTTGCGGTGGCGGGGTTGGCGTCCTCCACAGCAGCGTCCCAGATGTCTTTGGAACCTTGTATAGCTGATGGACTGTTGCGAAGGTAGCCCTCCGTGTCAAGGTCAAAATAGGTAATGTGGTAGCCAAGTTCGTTGAGAAGCGTCTCACACGCGCCGTCGCATGCAGAATAGGGGGGTCTAGCTTGTTAGTCAAGCGTTGTAAGGGTCGCAAAAACGACAGTGGTCATACCTCATATACGTCGGGAAGTAGCCGAACAGATCAGCCAGGGCGATCTCAAGGTAGTTCATCTGATTACGGAATTTGGACTCGGTGAGTGTCGTCAGGCGTTGGTGGGACCAGGTATGGCTCGCGATCTGATGGCCCTCGGCAACCATGCGCTGTGATCCGTCAGCTTGGCAACCCTTTGCAACGACACGGGAAGTGGCCTCACCCTAAGGAGTCCTGGCCACGCGGTGTTTGGGTCATTGATTTTGCCCTTTCCCAAGTTGTTGCCTGTCACGTAAAACGTCGCCTTGGCGTTGTAGGCCTGGTTTAATATGGTAAGCGACATGGGTTTGAAACGATGTATCGCAGGTCGCCGCTCAACCTACCTTGAGCTTGTCGAGCAGGTCGTCAGTGTAAATGTAGGGCCCATCGTCATATGTTAGGGCGATGTCACCAGGTCGCGTGCAGCGACGGACCGATGTGCCATATGGTACGCTGCCGACTTTGGGCCGCGGGACATTCTTCGTCTCAGGACCGCTGGGCCGGATGTTGGCATCGCAGGCCGGTCCGTATTCGATCTGACAAGACGGCGCTGAGCAGTAAAGATATCCCTGACCGCACCATCTGACGACTATCCGTTAGGGCCAGCGCCGCGTGGAGGAAAGATGACAGTACTTACCCGGCGCTGGAACAGCACATACCGGCTTCGCACGAGGTTCCAAACTCTTTACCACATCGTGCACCCTGTCGCTTTTCCAAGGTGGCGGTGATCTCCGTCTCGTCGACATCTGCATGCGACTTGATGGTTGCTAACCTGCGGTCCATGGCTTGCCGCCGGCCAAAGCGCGCACTCTGCAAGGTATCTCGTCCCTCCGTTAGGACAGTGTCTAAGGCTTGTCCAGAAACGGGTCCTGCCAGGCTCGCAAGAGCGAGGGCAATTATGTCGCCGCGCATGGTTGTATGATAAGCACTCGCGGTGTATCTCCCAAAACCAATGAATAGAGCAAAAAAGGGGCGACCACGAGATCGAGCATTAAAACAAGTACCAGCCTAGTAACTCAGAACTTTGAGGCCAAGGTGAGAGCATTTGCATCAAGAAAATATTTCGAAAAGACGGGTTAAAGACAATGGAGATTCTCGTTAGACCAGTCTGCTACACGAGCCCGAGTCGGTCTGGCCGAGTCCCTAGAAAAAGCAACAATAGATCGCGGTTCTATGTATAAACCTAGCAGAGCATGGGCCGAACAAAGAGATGAAGGGCGCCATGCTGGCTCATGAACGTGGCAGGGCGGCTGGCTGAAGCAGAGCAAAGCGACAAGGTAGCATCGGCCGAGCAGCGCTGACCGAGGCCTCAGCTTGGTCTCAATCGGCTGAAGATTCTATGCATACTTCAGCGTGCGCTGGGCGCCAAAAAAGAAGCAATAGTCAAGCCACGAGGGTGGCCAGAGCCACTGGTCACCACAGCGGAAAGCCTGGGACGACAACATGGCGAAAAGATCATCAGCCTGTGCTGGCTCTCATCCCGGTTGGCCGTGAGTCAGCCCAACTTGGGATAGATGTGTTCTCAGCCGCCATCAAGGGCGATACGAGCGATGCGGCTGGGACAGGGCTGGGCTATCATGCCGTGATGAAAGAGACAAGGTCGACGAGGGGATCGACTTCGGAAAGAAAACGTTGTTGGCTTGCACATATTGGCTTGGCACTGGCCTTCCAGTGGGTGTCCACTGTTCGTATAGGCGGCTCATCCCCTAATGCCGGCAAGGTGCGCACCGAAGATCAGCGTTCCTCAGCAGCGTCGACCCCCACTACCTACAGGTGCGCTGCCGATTCTGTGCCTGCAGCACTGATTCAAGTGGATCCCGCCCCGGATAAACCAATAGGCTAAGGGTCAACCTAATTGCATCCCCCTGTTCGAATAACTATATCTTGCGCATTGGACCCCCCCTTCTCCAACCCTGGCCCCCCTGAATCGGGTCGTTGCAGCCGCGCCCGCAAACGATCCAACCTTTTCTCGACCTCACATCATTGCAAGCCCTGGCGACATTATCCGCTCGGAAGTAGACAACACATACATAGAGCCGCGGCCGAATAGCGGCCGGCTGGTCTCTCGTCCCCCCTGAAGCTAGTGATGCTGTCTCACCAACAATGCACAGTTCGAAGGGTTTGGTCTCGGCGCCTCATAACGGCAAGTGTCGCACCCGAGTGCTTGCAGCGGCGTGTTGTTTCTGCTGCACGTCCCCTCTCCTCTAACAAGAACTTCTAGCACGTAACGAGATGAAATCTATACGAAGGCCACAGTACAGCTGGTCTCGGAAAACAAAGGCAGAGATGCATGGCGAATGAGCTTCCATTGAGGTGCTGCAGCTGTTGGTCGTGGCTGTTATACCCTCGAGCACTATCTTGCTATCTTGAGCTTATGTCCGTCGCTTGTCGTGGCCTGCCCACTGAATAATACTGTTTTGCAACTGCTGGTCTCGGCGCTATCAGAAACCGGCCTAATTTGGGCTTCTTCATAGAGACATCCAAGCGATCCGCACGAGCGGGAAAAGAAAACGTCTTGAATATCATATCATATTAGACCAAAAAAACAAGCTTTACTGTAATTAAAGGGACCCCGGGCTGTTGCAGACCCCCACATGTTTCTGTCTCGATCGGCCGTCCACGTCTTGGTTCATGCTTCCGTTTTCTTCAGCGTTCCCAGTGCACCCACAGCCTTGTGCGGTGCAGCTTCGCCCAATATTCTATGTAGTGCGTCAAGATAGGGCCACCTACCTTTATTGACATCAAAGAGACACAGCGGGGCCATCAAAATCCAGCATTTTTCTGTACTTTGCGTTTATCAAGTTAATGTGTTCCACGGCCACCAAGGCCGTCCCCCTTTTCGCCTTCCGGATCGATGACCTCGCGTGTCTTGCCCCACTTGAAGTCGTCCGAGTTGAAGAGTGAGTAGACGAGCACAACCACGTTGCAGAAGGGCGAGGTGATGAAGTGGAAAAAGTACCCGACAAAGTACTGTGCCCTCTCGAACCAGTTGCGGGGGAGCCAGAAGCCAATGCAGAGCGAGTAGAACTGGGACGAGTCAGCGAAGCCAAGCAAAAGTAGCCAAGGTTGACTCACATAGCGGCAAGCCAGAATAGAAATGAGAGTCATGAAAACCGGATCTTTGACGAGTTCATCACCCCGCTCGATCAATATGAGGATCAGCTTGACAACGGCTGCCATGATGAAGGGCGTGATGAACCACGTCAAGACTGCGACGATGGACTGAAGACGCTCCACAAGAATGATGCCTGGGCGAAAGATCATGACAAATTCGTTGGTGATGGAGCCCAGCGCCCAACGCTTGCGCTGGGACAGGAAAACGGTCCAGTTTTGAGGGACGATGGTGAAGGCCTTGGCACGGAGCGCCTGGGCTGTCTGTCGCTTGGGGAAAAGGCTGAATATGATGCTCGCATGGATAGAGTCCTCTGAGTAGTTACCCATGATGTGCATAGTCATTATGTCGTTGGGCTTGGGGCAGTATCCGAAGCGTTCGCGCAGAACCTCGTCTCCAAACGTAGCTCGATCAACCTTGATGAGCTGGCAGCAGCCTGGAAGACAGTTGACTTTGCCTGTGATGCGTGACTGGAAGAGACGACGAAGACCCTGGGTCTGGGAGTACTCGACGGACTGGTAAAGAGACCACAGGCCCCAGTTACTCCCGTCATAGTCCACGCACACGTGGCCGCAGACACCAACAAGCTTGGGGTTTTTGCGGATCTCGCGGATCATTTCCCAGATGCAAAACTGGTCAAACACCGTGTCGGCATCCATACCCACCAAATACTCAATGTGCTCCAGACCGTGCTGCATGAATGCGTTTCCAATATACTCGAACAGGTCATTGTTGAACATTGTCATGACGTTGGCGGATCGCACTTGGTAGTGGTAGATGAACGAACGCGCAAAGCACAAGCTGTCGCGCTTTCCTTGGTTGTAGCGTTTGCCGACAAAGACATACGGCATTCCCTTGTAGAACCCCGTCTGAACTTTAGTAGGCATGAACAGGCCATCGCGCGCGCGGTAGCCGTTTTCAAACGTGCGGGAGGGGCCAGGTTCAAGAATGTCCTCCAGGAGATACTGCTGTGTGGTCTTTTCCATGCCAGGACCCTTGACATTGCCATCGACGACGATGAAAATGGTTCGGGGATGGTCGTCGATATTCTTCTGTGCGATGAGAGAATCCAGCGATCTGGTCAGCTCGCCCAGTGTCTCGTTGTAGCAAGGCAACAACATGACGAACCGCTCTGGGCTCTCGGGCTTGTTTTCCTTCCGGAAAATCCAGAAGCAAAAGACACGAGTGACTAATGTGTGCGCAACGATGCACAAGATCATGATGAACTGAAGCATGGTGTTCGAAGACAGAAGTATAATGAACAGGATCCATGCTTGGTAGTATGTGAAAGCGACGTAGATGAGTGCGGCGTTGATACAGCAGAGTCCGATAAGTAGTGACCACTTCTGAACTCGGAGCAAAGACCTCGAGACGACTTTG
Organism: Verticillium nonalfalfae; assembly: GCF_003724135.2. Taxonomy (NCBI): domain Eukaryota; kingdom Fungi; phylum Ascomycota; class Sordariomycetes; order Glomerellales; family Plectosphaerellaceae; genus Verticillium; species Verticillium nonalfalfae. The sequence goes on along the minus strand of NW_021167239.1, from coordinate 241,046 downwards.
AGCTCGCTGTCAGAGTCCCATCGTACCTTGGCCTCTTCCTGCTGTACTGAGGACTGGAAAGATGCACTTGAGTCGGCGCCGCGAGAGAAACATGAGGCAGGACCTGACGTTGGCGTGCGTGCCCCGAGTGGAAGATCATCTGGACGGAAGCCAGGACCAATAGACTGGTGCTATATTAGTGGCCATGCGAATGCTGAAAGATCAATCACTTTTGTCTCACCGAGGCCGAGGACTGCTGCCCGCTGGGAATGTGTGTAGACAAGCTGCGGCGACTTTGTGGATTTGTTGCAGCGAGATAACCGCCCTCCATCTCAGATGGGGACTGCGGGATAGGAGGAAGCGGAGGGCTAGACCTCGCGACAGTGGTGCTAGCCATGGCGAAGGGGGAGCAAAGTTTGGCCCGTAGGTATTGTGAAACCACGTGTAAACCTGTAATCGAGCAGGTACTGAGGATGAATATACTCGTGTAGGAGGAGGGGAATGTGATAAGTCTATGTGAAGAATACAATAGGAGACAATGAGGAGTAACGAGTGTGTATCCCAATGCCGAGGATGGACAAAGAGGGCTCCCTGGCGAGATAGAGAATTCTGGCAGTTTAAGGCGGAGGGCGCGAGGTAATATTGCAACCGCGACGATTCAAAGAAAGGGGCTTTGACAGCACGAGCACGGACATGGTCGGAATGAATGCTGCAGATGTCGCTTCGGTCAAGCGGCTTGAACCCTGCAAGGTGTTGATAGGTATTTGGGCCGAGTCCAAGCCACCGAGCTAAACTTGACAGCGGTGCCTCCCAAAGAAAGCATGGAGGATGGAGATCCTAGACACCAATGCAGAAGAGTGTCTCTCAAGAATGGGGTAGAGTAAATGATCGTTCACAAGTCAAGCTGAAATGAGAATGTCTGGCAAGCGGGTGATCTACTCACCTGCCTCAGCTGAACAGCAATAAGACTTGCAAGGCTTTGTTCTGAACAGGGAAAATTTGAGATCGACACTGATGCAATTGATCGGATAGTAATACGGTCTGTCACATCCCAGTATGTCGGTGAACTCCACGGCTGATCCAACAAGCTGGCCATGCGCTGGCACCCTTCCCGACCTATCGACCATCCAGCCTTTCTACCCTTGCACTGGTGCTGCTACTGCTGATGGCGCTGTGTGCAAGCATCTGCAGTAGTGTCCGAGATGGACGAGCTCGAGGTCCGGGATAAGGTCCGGATTGTGTAAGAGGTACGTAGACCGCGGCATGCGGACGAGGATCTTGACCCTGGGAGACCGAGGACGTGGGCCAGGGGATGCCGGGTATGCGGTTCAGACACCGTTGCATCGCTAACAATTGTCGAGCAAAAGCAAGCCAAGACAAAGGTCACACAGCCCCATGAAACGGAGCAATAAGACTTGCACAGCACAGCAAACAAAGAGAAAATGGTCCATGCACTGGGGTAATATCCCGAAGGCGGGCTGACGTGATGACCCTTTCGGTGCTTCTCCGTGCCTCCCCCACGAACTTGACTCTGGTGTCTATGGTAGGAGTATTTCCCGCAAACAGTGTGGACTCAGTCAGCATTTGCCTGACACTCAGGTGTGCTTCAGACGAAATCATGATCTCATCTGGGATTAAGTGAGAAGATCAATGATGACCTAAGCTCTCTCAATGAGGGGGTGAATAGAGAGACAAAGCAACAAGTATCGTAATTCCCACTAAGATAAATTGGAGTCGCAAATACGAGGCAAAGAGCAGTAGAAATGATCAAATCCATGTGGCCCTCGTGTCTTAGAAGCGCGAGGCTGAAAGGAAGTGTCCATCACAGGGCGTGTGTGTTTGCAAAGCCACGTTTCTTGGAAGCTGCTGAGCTGGTGGTCTTTGTGCAACGATGCTTGAGCTCGAATACGACGCGCCAAGGAAGAGGACTTCAACTCGACTCGGTCCGTACCATTTTACCAAGAACTGTGGTCCTATAGACGTTGGCAGACCCGAGATGCCGTCCGAAGTGGATGCATTTTTTCTTTGTGCTTGTGTAATGTCAGATCGTACTGCTTATTGGCATACGTATTATCAATCACCTCCAATGCATTTGCACCCCCTCTACGTGGGTCTCCTTTACACATCCTTGCATGGCAAGGGACGGGACGACAATGTGTGGATATCCGTGCGCAATTAACCTTGGATCCGCAACAGCTGTTGATGAGCCGTGGTTTCCGGGATGCTTGAGGGCTGATCACTGCCCGCATGGAGTACAGCATATTATTGTCACCCCTTGGTCCTTGCTGTCCCGTACATTGGACTCGCCGGCGTGGAATAATCTTGGCCAAGTAGTGGCTCCCGCAGCTTTCCTTCTCCCAGTATTGGTATCTCTCCCAACGGGTCTCCTCGGATCAGGCTTAGACTCGCTAGTCTGCGGCAAGCATCATCCATGTCTCTTTCGCTATTGTTTCCTTTGCATCCGGCAGGTCCATGGTAAACTCGATGGCCCGATTGATCAGTCGCGCGATCACCCAAGGAATGCCATTGAAGCAACAAAGAAGACTGCCCATGGTTGCTTGTGCTACCAGCAAGCGAGGTTTGTTCTTCTTTGTATACTTGGCGAATGGTTGCCCGTCAAATCATACTCGGAGGATTCATGACAAGTCGGAATATAACCGGTCCTCCGCAAATTGTCTCCTTTCCACTTGTCTAGGGCGTTGTTAACAAGCCATTGGATCACGGTCCAGGGAATGCTACATGTGACCTTTAGTTATGTGACGCAAAGCAGGGCCCGTCCATGGTTCCAAGCCACTACTTGGCGACCACGGCATGCTCATCGGAATTCAATCGAGGTACAGCCAAACAGCTTGTAAAACAGACGTGTGCCCATAGTGAGGACTTATCTGAACGGGCGCGATGAAAGGTGAAACGGAAGTATCGGAATTGTAGTTGGTGATGAGCGTGAAGTCAATCATCTCGCCAAAGCTGGGCCTACCAAGAACCCACAGACATGTTCCAACCTATTACTGTGACCCTAGCTATATTTCGTGTATTCAATTGACTGTCTGATCATGTCGAGGTTCTACATGTATCATGCCGCCTCTCGAGAACAGATTACGGCTTCTTCTCGAGCCGTGAAAGCTATAAACACTCGAACTTTGCAATGTCGAACGTTTCAACCGCAAATGCCGAAAACCTTCTGACACCCCACGCCACAATGCGCTGCTGAGCTCCCGCTGTTCGGTCGCTCGTCAGCAAGCCGAAGAGTAGGGGGATGAAGAAAAGAGAGAGAGCATACCAGAAGCCAGACTGCGAACAGCAGTTCTTGTTACCATAATTTTTACATGAGGCGTTGAATCGTGTTCCACACAGCCCGTTGGTCGTATCACTGAGACCTGCTGGCAACTGCGTGCATGTTCCGTAGCCGGTGTCACATCCCGTGCCGCAGTAGGATGGACTGGAGCCGCTGCCAAGACTATTAGTCTGCCGAAACAACCCAAGATCGACAATCACTTCTGCAGGCAGAAAACACGCGGCTGTGTCTAAGTCCATGAAAGATCGAGATTGACTCACCAGAAGCCGTAGAAAGAGCAACAATTTCCATACTTGGAGCCCTGGCAGGTGAAGCCGGCGGCGCCACCACCGCATGTCTGGTCAGGTGATATTTTAAGACCAGAGTTCGACGTTGGTATGGCAGTGGCGGATGTTCGTGATGAGACAGTTGTGGCGCTTGTCCTTGTCGTGGTTGGGCTCGGGTTAACGGGTCGATACCAATTCGCTCTGGGATCCCCGAGGCACTCTCCTACGGTAACCAGGCGATAGCCGCGTGCTTTTGACGTCTCGATCATGTACTGTGTCAGATTGACGACGGTCTGGACGTGTACGTCGTGGGCAAGAACGATGTAGCCCTTTCTCGTAGGATCTTGAGACACTGCCTGGGAAAAGCGGTCTTTCGCCGTTTGTATCAGGCTTGGGCTGTCGTACATGTAGTCCTTGGTATCAACATTGACGCCAAGTAAATGGTATCCAAGGGTCTTCATGAGGCTTTGACAGCCTGAAGCCGTAGAGCACTCAAGGAATGGAGCGCGAAAGTACGTGGGAAACCAGCCAAACAAGTTACGGAAGGCCATTTCGTTGTAGATGATCTCAGTACGCTGAATTGTGCTGTTCACTTGGTTGAGGTTGCGATGAGACCAAGAATGACTTGCGATCTGATGGCCGGCAGCATGCATGCGTCTCAGAACTGCAGGCCAAGCCGTATTGGTATCGTCAATCCTTTTCTTGCCCTTGTTATTACCAGCGACGAAAAATGTCGCTTGCACGTTGAGATTGTCGAGAATATCGAGAATTTGCGATGTGTAGGAAAAGGGGCCATCGTCGAAGGTGAGAGCCATGAGGCCCGGGTTTGTGCATTCCGTTATAGTATTGCCTAGAAAGAAGATTCAATGAGCATTGGGATCTCGTCTCCTGATCAGTGAAGAATGGGTATATACCGTAAGGGACTGTCCCAATCTGGGGGCGTGAAACACTCTCTGTGCTTGTTCCAGGGGGTGGAAAGCTGACGAAATGTTGAGTCAATCAATTGGTGCGTGAGAGTTGAAGTAGCATAGGATATCTCCTACAAAGTATCACAGCTGTCACTGTAGTCGAGTTGACAGGTAGAACCTGCGCAGTGAGCTGCACTGTTACCACACCAGCCTGCCTCTGAGCAACACTTCCCGGCCGGGCAAGAACCGACTCCAGGTCCACATTCGGCACGCTTTACTAGAGGTGAATTGACATTGGCACCCAGAACAATGCTGACTGACAGCAAAAGGGGCAGGATGGAGTACATTCTGGAAAGTATTCAAAAGAAGACTGAGATGATGCCAGCAAGAACAGCAACAGAAGTCGTTCGGACCTTTACACAGAAAGACCTAGGCTTAGGGAACAGAGTATATTGATATTCTTCGCCCTCATACGAGGGGTAATATTGGCACTGGAGCTACTGAATAGTTTGTATGACATTGCAAAAATAACAACAGCAAAGCCGAGGGCTGCAAAGAACTGCCAAGAACGCCGATGGGGAGCTTGGACAAAGCAATAAGGGACAAAGGGGAGGGAGATATGAGGATGGTGGCTGCGTCTTTCACCAAAGCCAAGAGGTTGGCCAGAGGCTGGAATTCTTGGATCGTATTCCAATACACGGGACGTGGCGGAGAGGCGAAGCTTGGCAGTCAGCGCCTATTGAACAATACGAGCTGATACTGACAGTTCACGCGACTGTTTTTGTTGGTTATGGGCTGCAGTGCCAAGAAATGGACAAAAAAAGGCCTTGGAGTTTAGTTTACTGCAGCTGGTGCCTTTCCGAATTGACCTCGAGCGCACGAGCCCTTCTTTGATATTGACTCGTAAAAGTCACCGGCATTTGAAGAAGGCCAGAAAGTCTGGTGTCGATCTGTTTAGGCGCAGGTACTCCGTCCAAGACAAGGAACATTTTTAGTATAGAAAAAAAAAACAGTTTGATAATACTGCGTAGTACTTGTAGCTCAAACGCAAACTTGATCCCAGTATTCAACATCAAATACAGTTGATCCCGCCACTTAACTTCTAAGAGCGATTTTCTTTGCAATAGTATGGGATAATTGTAGGTACCATGAGCCGATGAATCAACTATACAGACCAAATTATTGTCGCAAAGAAAAGAAACTCTTCGTACCAGATGGGTAGGCTCGTGCATTACCGTTTTTGCTCCCGAATATCGGACCTAGATTATGACAGGAAACACTGCAATCTATCAGCCGCACGCCGTGATTCGATAATGTTCATTTAACTGGGATCTTGACTGAAAATTCATAGACAGGGGCCTGTCTCACGCAAAGCTGCGGCTGCCATCAGGTTTAAGACAAACTCTGCAGGTCGCGTGGGACTTTTGCAGAGGTGTTCAAGGGGGCTGGCAAGATCAGACTCGGGGTTGTGAGGCATCAGTGGTGGGAGTGGCTGGCTGGGATGGGATAACAAAGATGTAGAAAGGAAGATTATGGTGTCATCCGGCTGGCTGACGACAAAAGAAATCCCGAATTTGCTAGAAACCGAATGTATTTAATGTGGGCAGGCGCAATTTACCCGAACGGTGCTCGCCACCCAGTTCAACTGAGGAAAGGCCGCATAAGATAGATTGGCAGAGGGATAATAACCATGATGTAGACGCTGATCTCGTACACCTTGCTACCAATACACGGCATTTCTGGCGACTGCGCGGATGACGATGTTGTCGAGCTGAAGTCTTCGGTCATTGTCAAGATCAATAGAATGTTTCGTTCCCATTCATTCTGCTTCCGTGACATATCGCCACAAAGACCTGCTGCACTTGGCGGTGTGCTCAAGCTTTGTTGCACTAGCCCCTTGGCATGTTGGCATAAAGCGTGGCGTGGCGCTAATCGCTGACGCGAAACGGGTGAGTAGCTTCGTGCCTTACAGTACCTGCATGAAGATCTTTAGTAGACGAGAAAAAAGCAATTAGGGTGGGATTGAGGTAGCACCAACTGTCGGATGAAAGAACGGGACATCTGAGTTGCAGAGCCCGCCCCCGAGCAGTGGTGTCTTAAGATGATCGGAGGGATCTACCAATCGGAACCATATATCTGGTAGGCCGAAACAAGGGTTCAGTCCTTTTTTGAGGTCTACAGCAGGAGGTGGCAGCCTCTACGTCCTCCAGAAGGCCAACCCAGGGAGGCCAGGGGTGTCAAAGCAAGAAACCCCTAGCTCATTTACTATGAATATATCGAATAGGGGGTCTAACATCCAGACCGCACACGCTGCAACGTCTCTCCGTCACTTCCTCACGACAATTAATCACAGCGGGCATAACAGTTCTGTACCGCACGGTTCACTGTAGGGCTTAGCTACCGGGATCTCAGGTTCCAGCCTTCCGGTTCCCTGTCTGGTCAAAGTCTGGTACCATGTGCCATGCTGAATCAAACACCTCACTTGATTTGTTCTGGATCCACTAAAAGACATCAATGTTAACAAGAGCTGCTCACTGAGGGCACAGCAGCCATACAAGATGGGCCAAGCCTGAGATGTCGGTCAGGCTTCTGATCTTGTTCTATTCACTGTGTCTGGTCACTGGGCCTGGGCCGAAGGTTGTCTTTCTTGTGGGCACGGGAGAAACCACCCCCGCGCCCCCAATTTTTTTCACCGCAAGACTTTTACAGACCGAGCAACAGTCACCTATGCTGCCATTCCCCATAGCTCTGGTGTCATGCGGAAGGTTTGTTTCCTGCCCGCCCGACTAGACTCAGGTTTGGCCAACACGGCAGCAAGCGTCGGTGGTTGCATGGGATGCTCGGGCAATAATTCAAGCCACATAGGCTCATGTTGATGATCTTGTCGATCAAGGCTGGCATTCGCCTTGAAGTCATCGGTGTTTGTCTTCTCTGAAGATACACTGGCCAGCTGGCACACTACTGTCGTCACTGCGGCTAATGTTTCCCGTCAGATCCGGCTTGGATTGGCTACTTTGAACTTCGGTACCTCGTGGCCTCAAATTTCTGAAGACGATACGCATGGTGCGTTGTCTTGTTTCACCTGAAATCACCATCTCGGGCCCTGCGCAGGTCTGCACGGAACATTTTAACTGCAGTCCAGCCTCTCATCTCTGCTACCCGTAAAGGTTCGGGTCATCGAGATGAGTATCCGTGAAGTCCGGGCAAGGCGTTTAGGAGGCTGGCGTGGTGTTCATCCAGCCGTGTTAGTTGGCTTCTTTTCTTGTACGCCACTTATGCTACCCCTTGTTCGTCTATCCCATTATTACTACTGCAAGATGCAGAGATCCTTGCCGAGTACCCTTTGATCATAATATGACGAATCTGGCTTTTCTCGTTGCCTTGTTTGAACGCCTCCCTCTCTTCCACCTACTAGCTCCCGAATACTTTGAGCCGACGCTTTCAAGAAGAGCCACCTTCCCGCCCTCTGAGCTCGAACAGCCACTGATCCATACCGTCTCATCTCTGATTTTCAAACAAAAAACCTCAGCATAGTTTATTTACGCATCTGTTTGTCTTTGGTTGCATTTTTCCACCTGTCAGTGCCCAACATGGCTGCAGGTCCATATCCTGATACCCCTGAGTTGTTCGCAGCTGGTGCATCTCCAGCCTGTCGATTTGGTGTTCCTGCAGACAGGAAGCTTTCGTGGGTATACTCGACGGTCGACGAGTATTACCCTACGACACCACCTACTGAGCTATGCGAGTCCGATGAAGAGCTCTGCGAAGCCGCCTCCGGTTCTGTACAGCTTGATCATGAGCCACTTGTGGCCGTGCTCGGGGTTGGATACGTTGGCGAGCATCTCGTCAGCAACTTTGCTCGCAAGTACGACGTCCTCGGTTTCGATGTCTCGGAAGCTCGAGTGCGGCACCTGGCGGAGACCTTTCCCTCCGACACCAGGGCCAAGTTCACATGCAGGCCGAAAGACCTCGCTCGCGCCTCTCACTTTCTCATATCTGTGCCGACACTTCTTCGCCCCGATCAGACCATCGACTCATCCTTCCTGAGGTCTGCCATTAACAACATTGCCACCTACGCACGACAGGGCTCGGTGGTCGTTGTTGAGTCGTCTGTTGCGGTTGGCATGACCCGCAGCCTCCTCGGCACCCTTGCCAAGGAACGCGGCTTCTTCGCTGGCATGTCACCAGAACGTGTCGACCCTGGCCGCACAGAACCACCCGCATATGCCATCCCCAAGATTGTATCTGGGTTGGACGACGTGGTTCCTGGATCTTTGAATGCCATCATCCGGCTGTACTCGCAAGTCTTTGACCAGGTCGTCCCCGTCAGTCGCCCTGAAGTGGCCGAGATGATGAAGCTGTACGAGAACTGCCAGCGCATGATGTGCATAGCCTTCGCCAACGAGATGGCCGACGCCTGCACCCCTCACAAGGTTGACCCATATGAGGTTTGCCGCGCGGCGTCGACCAAGCCCTTCGGCTACATGCCATTCGCCCCATCTCTCGGCGTTGGAGGACACTGCATACCAGTCAACCCATACTATCTGCTCTCCAACTCGGCATTTCCCCTACTCAAAGCCGCGACAGAAAAGATGCGAGCTCGTCCCGCAACTGTGGCCGAAAGGGTTGTTGAAGCCCTTTACAATGATGCAACGACAGACTGCTTCCAGCTCAACACTAGCAGACCCTCTGTTCTCGTCGTTGGTATTGGCTTCAAGCGTGGCCAGTCGCATCTAGCCAACTCTCCTGGTCTCGACTTGGCCAGGAGCTTGGTGCTGACGGAGAAGGTTGAAGTTACTTGGGTTGATCCACTCGTCAAGCAAGAGGCCGTGCCGCAGATAAAAAAGCTGGACGAAACCTCTGAATGGAACAGCGAATCTCTTCGCCAACGGTTCAACATGATTGTGGTGGCCTTTAGGCAGGAGGAACTCGACTTCAAGGTACTTGAGGGCATGGAAGCCAAGGGTGTGCGAGTGGAAATGTGGTGCGACTGAGCGCAAACAGTTCTGCGTTCTTGAACACCAAAGATGCCAGGCCATTCTTGGCTGTGCGATTTTCCATTCTCCGGGTGTGAATCTCGGGCTTGTCTTGGTGGAGTCGTGGTTTGGAACTACACGATGGGCAGGATGGTCTTTTGGAAGGTTATAATGCTTCGAGCGACCTCAAATACATGATTTAGTATCTTTTTGGACACGGTGCTCGTTCCATGTGCTTGTTCCATGTGCTTGTGGGCCAAGACTTGGCCATCCACTTGTCAGGTTGGCATTGATCTGGGAGACACAAGGTGTATGATCATTTCTTCTTCATAACGAGCGCTTTCACTGTTGATTGTACTCCTCTTAGAATAGTTACGATCTGTAGGGAGTCGTCTTATCTTGTACGTCTATCTATTCACAACACTTGTGCCTTTCCAGTGCGCAAACCTGTGCCAGACAACCGAGCAACCTGTTCCTCATCAACAACCCCATGACTGGCAACCTCGCAGCTCAACTATCTTCCAGTCGTCTATCATAACGTCAATGCTCCAATAGCTCCTATCGCAGCAACCACGGCAGCGACAGCTCCTGTTAGCCTGCTCGCCCCATTGGCAGCCGTCACCTCAGAAGGCGACGTGGTAGATGCCGTAGTAGGTCTCGCGGTCTCGCTTTCAGAGACCACGCTCGTCAGCGCCTCGGAAGTAGGCGTCGCGCTGGCAGCCGAGAGGGTAGTGGAGGGAACCGTGTCCAGAGGGGCGAACGTTGTGATACCCGGTCCGGTGAAGAGCACACCGTATCCATCAGAACAGCCTTCGTACTGCCCGTCGCCGATCAAGTTGGCCGTCAGCGTGGCGTCGTTGCACTCGTATGTGAATGTGCCGCCGAGCGCGCTGCTGATGCTGGACCACCAGCTTGTGTGGCTGGAGTAGTAAGGGGTGACAAGCTCGGAGAGACTGGCGGGGTATGTCATGGTGCACCACACGCCGCCCGGGCCGGACGACTCCGAGGGGGTGGTGAATGGGTTGGCTTCCATCCACTCTGATAACGCCGGGGCGGGCTTGGGAGCATCGGCTTCGAAGACGCCGTTCATGCCCTCAATACATACGACAAGGTCGTCCCTCAGAGACGTCCCATCTTCTCCAGGCTCATCAACATCATCTTGGCGTCTGAGAAGATTTTGTAGGGGGTTGGGGCTGATGGCTTGGGAAGCTGTAGTTGTTGCGGCTAAGAAGCTCAAAATGAATATAGATGAGTGATGCATCGTGTCTCTTGTGGAATAGCGTAATTTTGAGGATCGAGTGATATGCGCAGACACTTATGTGCAATGTCCAGCTTCCCGCGACGGCTATTGATCACCAGCGAGCCGCCTGGCTTTATTACTCCAAGGTCGTCTCATATCGTACGTTTCCGTCCGCAGCAAAGCTGTCAAAGTCTCCATGGTAGGATTGCTGGCCTCATTTTACCCAGGCAGTGCTCTGCGGCACAGTCGCTATTCATTTCCTCGAATACCGAGATGGCCCAGCACACACAAAATAAGCAGGGGACCGGACCACACAAGCCTGAATACCTTGCGCAGCTACTACGCACAATCTGCATCGCAGTGCCGAACTTTATCCTAAAGGAATGCTCACATGACCATTTCACACAATGGCCAAGACTTTTCTTTGTCGCTGGATGTAAATGCCAGAATCACCACGGCCGAATGTAAAAAACACATGGCGCGCGACAGCAACCAGTGAAATGGCAACACGGACGGGTAGATATTGAAAGCAGTCTGCGCAGAGGGTATACAGCAACAGAGTGTCTGAGAGAATGATGACTGTACACAATGGCTAGAACGATGCGAAAACCAAATAGGAAGAAAGACAACGGACCAGGTCTCGTACAACGATACAGGCATACCACACCACTTGGCCCCTTCTCATCTACATCAACCGCCATATCGCTTCAAGTAAAGAGAGATGGCATGCGGGCTCGAAATACAAGCTGCCGAGAAAAACAAATCAATGATCAAGACATGAATGCCGGTCAAGCTGGTGCCTAGTCGCCGAGAGGCATGCCGTCGAGCTCGTCAAGTAGACGGCGCCAGTTGTCTGCCAACATCTCCGAGTACTTGACCCTCTCCTGGGCCCAGTCCTGGTTCCATCGGGATACGTGGTATTGGGTTGACTGGAAGTAGATGAGCTCGTCGCGAATGCACTCCTTGACGAAGATGGACCTGTTGTGCTGATTGACGATGGATTCCTTGTCCTGTCGAATGTTAGTGTTTGCCGTTGAATGAGATCTTCTCGGCTTCTCACCTTAATAATGGCCTCGACCACCTTCTCAATCTCGCCCGGCTTGACAAGCCCATCCGGCTTGCCGCGAAGATTCGCAAGTTTGCTCTCGTTGGTTTGTATCCTCCGTTCCAGGTAGGGAATGTTGTCTTTGTCCAGTCGATCGCGTCGTTCGAACATCTCACGAATGGCGACGAGTGAGTCCCGCTGTCGCTTCAGGTCTTCCAGTACGCCTTGATCCCAGGCTTTGCTCTCATCCTCCATCAGGCTCTGGCAAGTCTTGAGGTGCTTGCCCATGGCGGTGAGGCCGTCGTTGAGCAGTGGCACGTCATTCGTGTCGGTGGCATACGTGTCGTTGCTGAGTTCGGTCAATGACTGGAGCGACAGAGCAATACGTGCGTGGTCAGCCGCTACGCCGTCGCTACGCTTGACAAGACGGTCCATGATATTGCAGACATTGATGTAAAGCTCAGCTGAGCGTCTGACGCCAGTCCTGCTGCGGTCGAACAGTTCTTCCAACGTGGCCGGCAGAGAGTCTTCGAGCCCGGGGGGCAGAGTGCGCCCAACAAACTCGTCTTGCACCGAGATTGTAGCTTGCTTCCGCCAGACAGTGAGCTCCTGCAGCCTGATCAGCATTCAACATCAGCGTCAGAATTGGCCGAGTCAAGCATACGGTTGGTACAGTGAGAAACATGATGACAAGCTGTTCTTGTCCTAAGATTGGGTGGCGTACAACAGCGTTGAGGAACCGCGCGAGCCCACGGCGTCGCTTCTCGATGAACGCGCCGTCATTGGAGAGGTGGTTACCGTTGACTTGGGGGCACAGAGCATTAGTCAGAAGTCTTCATGTCGGACAGGAATACTAACCTGCAACACGCTTTGGCGGCAAGAGAGGGAGTACACGGAAAGGGTATCGTTTGTGCAAGCAGTCCAAAAGCCACACGAAGTCGCTGTACCTGCGGACCACCTTACTTCCTCTTCGGGAGGAGGATACTTCGTAATTGTGATGCTGGAAGAAGAAAAGGCCCTCTTTTTCTGGCATCAGGGAAACGACAATGTTCTCCTCAACAGCGCCGCCGGTGCGGTTGCTCGGCAGCGGTCGCAGGGAAGGCGTGATTGTAGGCTCCGCAGCGGCCAGATGCCTGTTGGGCTCCGCAGCGGCACCAAATGGGCTCGGCAGTACGGGGTTGGGCTGAGGCTCCGCGAAACCGCCGCCGACATTGCTTCCATCGAAGAAACCGCCGCCCCAGCCACCGCCAGCAGGAGATGCGCCAACTCCGGTGCTCGTGGGCTGTTGCGGCGAGGCAATGTTGGAGTTGACGGTGGCTGTCGTGTAGGAAGACATTGTGCGCCCCGCTATCGCCGTGCTGGGTATTGTACCGAATCCTGTCTGGCCATTGCTATCATGGTTGGCCGAGGCGGCGCCATTGGTTTGGGCAGGCCGAGGCGCCGGTGCGTGGTTGTGGTTCTTGTGCAGGTCGGGCGAACCCCAAGGGTCGTCAGCGTCAGGGTACTGCATCGGAGCTTGCGCAATATTCTTGGGCTTCGCAGGCGACGGTGCGGGCGTCGGTTCCTTCACAGGCGTCTCGGGTGCTTGAGGTGGTTTGGCAGCAAGCTCGGACACCGGAGGCATCGCGGGCTCGGCGGTCACGCCAGCGAGCTTGGGCTTAGGAAGGTCTAGGTTGTTTATGGCAATTAGCTGTGCACCCCCACCGAGATTACCGATTGAGCTGATAAGACCAAGAGAGCCAATTGACAGGGCAGCGGCCGAGACGTGAGAGAGGGAGCGCGCAGCAGGAGAGGCAGTCGAGTCGAAGAACGGGGGATGGAACCTGAAACTTACTTCTTCGTCGTTCGTCAACACCGTCGAGGCTGATGGCTTCGCCTTCCTGCGCCAGACCGATGAGGGCAAGGAAGACATTGAATTCGTTGCGGCCCACGGCGACGTCATTGTCGTTGGGCGCAATGATGGCCATGATGCTGGCCTGCTCGTCGGCGCCCAGTCTCGCAGCGGCAAAGACCTTGGCGACGCCGCTCGCATTGACTCTGCCGTTGCTGCCATCTTCCTGCACGACGGTATCAAACGTGTCGATGTAGCTGTCGGGCGCGTCGGAGGTGGGGAGCAGGGTTCGGAGGAGATCGGCGCGGGTCTTCTGCTTGCGAGGCGTGGGCATGTCCCACGGCGAGCCTCCCCCGTCGCCGGAAAAGTCGTCGTCGGCAAAGAGGGAGCTGTTCGACTTGTTGGACGGATGTCCCTCATCGAAGAGCGAGTTGCTCGGGGCGCCAGTAGCACTGATGCCCGGAGATTCCTCCGTCGGGGAGGTTCCAAAAAGGGACATGATGGTATAAAACTCGTGATTCGGGGTGCGACAGAATGTGCGCGTGGGGGAGGAAGTGTGTGGGATGGCGTTCGTCCTTTTGGTCTGGAGGTTCGTCCGCGGGAGGCGCAGAACGAGGCGATCTCGATGCGACTTGCCCGATTGATGGCCAGAGAGATGGGCAGACCGCAACGAGGAGAGCAGAAGTCCGTCTAGTGCACTTCCCAATGAGTAGCGACCCAAGTTCTTCAGTTCCAACGGCGACGCAAAGGCTGATCAACCGCACAGCATTCAAGCGAATGTCGTTGAAGACCAGAACGACGACGTGATGCGAGGTTGCCTTGGACTGACTTGAGGGTGGGAGTGGACTTGATTCGTCACGGGCGGGAGCTTGGACGACCTGCAGCAACACGCGCTGGTGCTGGTGCGGAGCAGTGGCTGGGTCCACTCTGGGGGACCACCGCGTATGCGGGCCGAGTGTATGCATCTAACGAGTTTAAGGGGTCATCATGATGAGGACAATTGGCAGGGACCGCAAACGTGAGTCGCCAAATCGGATTGCTGTACTGCTTCGGCGATCGTAGTTTGTACAGAATAATCATGGTATTGTACACGTGCCGAAATACACTACAAATTACACTTACCTCGCTCCTTTACCACAAGGCAGCGGTCGCCTTCACTTCCTTCTTCGTCTTCTCCTTCTTGAAGGTGCCAACCTTCTCCGTGGGCACCTTGAAGTACAGACTGGGCGACTCGCCGGGCTTCAGCAGGTGGCTCAGGTATCCCCTGTGCGCGGGGTCGCGATAGTACTCAATCTCCCTTCTGCTCGTCGGATCCGGCAACCTCCTGAGAAAGCGTGTCGTCCTAGCAGCAGCCAAGATGCTCTCGACGTGCTCCTTGCCCTGCGGCAGCGGCTTGTCCGAGTTTTCGGTCGTGCCCTTGACGATGCCACGGATGGCCGTCTTGGTATAGTACCGCGCAAGGACCTTTCCACCGGTCGACTCGATGGCCTGAATGGCCGAGGCCGAGGCGCGGGACACCAGAATGTCAATGGGCTGGCGCAGAGCCTCCTTGCCGCCGCCAAGAATCTTGACGCCGTCCTTGATGGTGCCTACGAGGTTGGACTCGACAAGCTCTTTCACGGTGATTCGTTTCGTGGGGTCGATGCGGCCGGCGTCGATCCACTGCTGGAGTTTATCGAGGTTGATCTTGGACATGACGGGGGCGCGCCTGTGACCAGTTAGCCTCGGCAACAATCATCTGGGCTTCTCGTAAGGAGCCAAAAATGCATCCTGTCCACGAACCTGTTCTCAAAACCCTTCGTTCCCCTCTGTACCACCAGGGGCGTCTGACCACCCTGGAACCATGGCTTGACTTTGCCGTGCTGTCCCTGACCCTTGTGACCGCGTCCTGAAGTCTTGCCCTTGCCTGACGAGGCACCACGACCAACACGGATTCGCTTGTTATAGGCGCCCTTGTTGTCGCTCAAGTTCGCCAGAATAGAGGCGTGTCGGGTGCCAATGGACAGGCTTGCGAACAGGGAGGCTAGGTGGAGTGTCGTCGCCGCAGGTCGAAGTGCACGGCTGCAGCATGCAGCCACTTGAAGGGGTGAGATTCTCGGGGGCATCGTGAATATGTGTGCGGCTGCCGGCGGCTTCGTCGTCGTCGTCGTCGGACAGCTGTCTCGAGCGAAGCTCCAAATTTTGAAGCACGGCCGTCAGAATGGGAACTTCTTGCAGGTCGCGCATGAGCCAATTGAATCACGTGCGCGCCTCGAGGGTGTGGGGACCAGTGTCCAATCCTGGTGACATAAGCAAGCAGAGAGATCTTCTGTTGCGGCTAATATGGAGCGCTGGGGATTGTGAGCCAACGGATCACCGTACTGCAATCGCAGTGCAGAGTGGACACAGCAGTTCCTTGTCAATCATGACGAGAATCCATGAATCGCTTTCAATGACATTTCCACGATGTCACTTTGATCCAGATCTGGCCCGGAACTCAAAGTCAATCTCGAAGCTCCACATCGTTAATTGACGGCCCGCAGAGTAAGATTGAGGATTGAGATGGTGGTCGCATGCATTGGAACTGCTTCTCAACTACCGTCCGCACACGCTTCTCGCCTTCGGTGCATTTGACCCAATCTATAGCCTCGTCTCGATCGACATTTGACAGGGCGAAGAGCGCCGCAGTTTCCCGTTTGATCCGCAAGAATGAGCCTCCAGCCTTCTAACTGATAAAATGAACTCTCCATCGGGACATCTCGTACCAGATGATAATGACCAGGAGCAGTCTGGACATAACAACGAGCCCAAGGCGCACATGTTGGTGCATCAAGGCCAGCGGCTCCTTATGGCGAGGCACTATCGATAGGCAGCATGGAATGTCCTGCCTTACCAGAGCAGCCTAGGTCCCCGCTTGGAAGTTCCCGCTCAACGTAAATAGCCAGAATTGTGCCAGATCGCTCAGTGTGTCGCGGTTGAAATTATTGACGAGTGTATAGACATGTTGAGCCAGAGTATATGCAGGCCGAGGTTTAGCTCATGGTGACGCCAACGAATCAACATGATGTGTCGTCGGACCACATGAGACATTGACAACACAAATAATAAACACGTGTCCGTCAACTTTTATGTATATAAGACGGCTGGTCGTCCGTCGATGTGTATTATGTGCTTGGGCTAATCGTCTGCTACAATGACAGAGCGATTCTTGAAAAATAATAAGGATCGGACGGCACATGCCATTACTCCAAAACAACACACAGACATCATTCATCGCCGCGAGAAACTCTTTCTTCGCACAATCTGAGGCCCACCAAAACATGGTTTGTCAGTACGACAGCGTGGTGACGGCAAAGCGAGGTCCGCAAACCTGACTACCGCCGTAGAAACCCCGTGACCAACCCGGAAGAAAAAAAGAAGATCAGGAACATCCAACCGAGTGAGAAAACACGCTTATGCAACCAAAAGAAGACAAGAACATCAAGCGTCAGGGGCGAGCAGCACCTCAAAGGCGGTACAGACCGACCAGCACGGCGAGGCCCGCGAGGGCGCTGAGGCTTTGGGTCAATCCCAGGCTAGAAGCCATGCTTGGCGAGTCACTCGAGCCACTCGAGCCAGTGCTAGAGCCCTGGCCCTGGGAATTGCCACCGCAGTTGCCCATGTCTTGGTTGAATTCGGACGAGTCGCAGTTGCTGTCGTCGATCGGGCCTGAAGAGCCGCTGTCAGATCCGCTGCTGCCGCTGTCATCGCCGCTGCCGCTGCCGCTGCCGCTGCTGCTGTCGCCGTCCTCGCCATGCGTGACGCCACCGCCAGGGTTGGCAGCACCTGCGCCGGGGATTTGGTTGGAGCTCGCGCCCGTATCGGTGGCTGATGCGGCAGACTTGGTCTTGGTCGCGGAGTCAGTCTCCTTGTCGTCGTCGTTCTCCTCCGTATCGCGGCCACTGCTTGTGAAGCTCTTGAGCTTCGTGTCCGCGTCGCCGTCGATGACGGTGTTGTTCCTGCCGAGCCAGTTGTCGTAAATGTAGCTCTTGCCGTTGTTGGTTCCAGGAGCGCTCTTGGCATCCCAGCACTTGATCTCGACGTCGCTGACGGCAGCATAGAAGTAGCCGACCTTCTTGATGTCTTCGTGTTCCCAATCAATCACACCACCAGCCCAGTCGATTGTGCCCTTGGCGTTGCTCTCGAGGCCGCCGGGCCAGATGGACAGCTGGACACGCGCCGGAGTCTGGGGGAAGTCCCAGCCTTGGGTTGTCTCGTTCCAGGTATCCTTGCGCTCCTTGACACGACCAACCTGTCCATTGACGAGCCAGGTAATCTTGTCGGGGGTCCACTGAATCTCGTACTCGTGCCAGTTGTTGAAGGTATCCGACAGAGTAATGTTCTTTGATTGATCGTCTGCTCACGGTTAGCATGAATCCGCCAGACAATTTGGGAGAGTACATACAGAGAGGAATGCCCTGGAAGTAATAGTTGGTCTGCGATGTCTTGAGGTCGACGCCAACCCATTCGTAGTCAATCTCATCCTTGACATCGCTGAGCAGGATGAAGGCCGTCACGACACCCCGACCGCGCGACGTCTTCATGCGGGCCTTGACACTGCCGTACCACATGTAGTGTGAGCTGGCCATGACGGTACCAACACTGCCCTTGGGCATCGTGAGGAGCACATTGCCGCCGGCCTCGACGGCCTCTCCTTGCACCACCCAGTCGGCCTTGTCGCCGTCGCCAAGGTACTTGCTGACGTCGACGATGCTATCTGTGCTGTCCATCTTCATGTTCATGTCCTTGCAGACGGGCGCAGGCGCGCAAGAATCCAACGAGAAGGACATGCGAGGGTCACATCCGCCGAGGCAGTAAGCACCAACACCGCAGGCGCCATATTCTGTATAGCAGCGTATTAGCATCATTGGCCTATGGAAACGTCTGCGCGATACACGTACGGGAACAGCAGGGGGCTTCTTCAGGGCACTTCTTTGTCAAAGAACAAGAAGCCTGGTCCGACGACTGCGCGACGACGGTGGCCGCGCCGAAGAGGGCAACAGCTAGTGAGACGGCAGAGAACTGCATTTTGAACCAAGTTCGCTGGATGTCGATGTTGGTGATAATGCGGATAGTGGAAAAGATTGCAGATCGAAAGATTCTTCGCGACTTGAGATAAGGCGTCGGCCGGGTTGTAACGACTGAAGTGTTGGGACGACGGCCCTTGATCAAGCACAGGCGCTTGTCAATGGTATGCGAGGAGACCAGATGGAATGCCTGGAATCCTGAGACAATTACAGCCCCGCCTAGAAGGGAGACTGCGATCGAGCGTCTCGACTGTTGCGGACCCAAAGACTTGGCTCGAAAGCCGTGTTTTCAAAAGCTTTTGAGACAAGCGTTCGACGACCGAAGGGCGTGCAACGCAAGCTGCCGTATCGTCCCGAGGGTTTGTACCTTGGAGCTTAGATCTGTATGACGTTCATGCGTTGAGGCTTGCAGGTCGCGGGCTGATGGCGCGTAGCGATCCGGGGAAGACAGGTACAAGATGGTTGTACAGCTGAGACAGGCGGATGGTGGGGAATCCTGCAAAAGATGTCGAAGAAAAGGAATATATCCACGAGGAGCGAGGGAGGAGAAGAAATTCGGTCTGAAACGAGTGACGACCTGTTGATAATGCTGACTCTGACAGGACTCGAAGAAAACGTGGGAAGTCGACGCCTAGCCTGGAGTAGGAGTGGGAAGGGAGAAATGGGCAGGTGAGAGGGAGCGGACGACGGAATTCACATCCACCTGGGCCCCCTCGGAGAACACAACTGGGAGGTGCCCATCCTACCAACCCATCCAGTCCAGCTCTGGGGCGCGGAAAGACGCTAACGAGCAAAATGGGCAAAAGAAGGGGGGGCATCGGCGGCCTGGTGGACTGCAGTGCCAATGGTGATGTGCACTGGGGGACGTCTTTTGCTGGAGTT
Organism: Verticillium nonalfalfae; assembly: GCF_003724135.2. Lineage (NCBI taxonomy): Eukaryota > Fungi > Ascomycota > Sordariomycetes > Glomerellales > Plectosphaerellaceae > Verticillium > Verticillium nonalfalfae. The sequence goes on along the minus strand of NW_021167239.1, from coordinate 221,579 downwards.
TTTGCCCCTTTCGGGAATGGCGCGAGATGGGCCCGGGGCGAAGACGGGCACCCTGGCTTGGTGACTAGGGCCAGGGGGCGGTAACACACCTAAGGTAACCGACTGCACAGCGTCCTCGCCGCTTTGCTCTGGCCGTTGTGAGCCACACTTTAGACGAGCCCCATACCGTACACGTACAGTACAGTTTTGTGCAATGTTGCGTGACACTTGTGGGGAAAATGCGCCCACTCCAGTCGTGTCAGAGGGCTGTAGCTATCCGTCAAGGACGCCATCGCTGTTGCGGGTTGCAGCGCGTCGCGTGCCATCGCCGTCAATTAGATGGAAAGCAACACGCCGCAGTGTTCTGTACATGCAATTGAAGAATCAGCATGAGGCATTGCTTCCAGGTAGTCATCCGCGTGCAATGGCAGCACGAACACGCTGTTCTTTCACAGCAATGCTTCGTCTGTCGGAAAAGACCAACAACACTGCTCCATCAAAGTACTGACCACCAGAGCGCAAATACAGATATGTATATGTATCCGCTTGGTCACTGATACTACTATATCCTATATCTATGCCTTTCTTCAAATTTGAGTTTGTCTCCCCGATCCCAATGGTCTCCACTTGTCAATGTTTTCGCACGTTCCAGGCCCATTGGATCCGATGGTAAGCAGCGGGTACTTTTTCAGGCTTTTTTCTGTGTAACCGTTCTGTCGATCCTTCGATTCAATTATATACAGAAGAGATGAGTACCCACGTGTGCTTTCCTAGTACAGCGTTTCAGTGCTTAGGATGCCTTCATTGTCCACCTACCATCGCCTCCTTGGCCCTGGCCACCTGGGTGTATCTGTCAGAGCTAATAACAATGATCCTACAGGCCTCACAGCCGAGCTTTCGCCCGTAACAGATTCATCTAAATATTTTGTTATCCCAGTACAACCTCAGAAGGATTCCAACAAATCTGGTCAAAGGTAGCCAGAAAGGGCAACACCCAGCCGCAGAGCGCGTCTCTGCTTGGGCTAAGATGTACGGCGAATTCTGTAGCATATAAAGCATTTAAGCTATCGCCTGGATATCCGCCAGCGTTGGAGGAAGTCTGTCCCCAGGCCTATTGTGAGCCCGCATGGCGTCTCGCATGAAACCTCGAAACTCACCAGCCAAGTCAATGTTTTCTCCCTGAGGAGACCGCCCCGCGAATGGCAGCCAAGCTGTCCGTTTCTCGATGCAATCGGCACCATGGAAGACGGAACAAAACCTGAGCACAAAGACCGTCATCCGACACCTCTACCTAGTAAACGCCGGCATACAGACCGTGTCCAACCGATTTGATCTTTCAAAACGGTAACCAACAAGCTCCATGCGCAGGCCCTTACACTGATGTCTACATCAACGCGGCTCTACGCATCAGGGCCTCCACACCCGCCGTTGGGCCACCGTAACGTTGAAACGGCAGGACGATGCAGATCCAGTGGAGACCAGCACTTATGCACGTGTGGCTGGTGGAAGTTATGCATGCCAGGCCAGCCAACCCAATTTCCCCAGTCTGGTTCCTGTCTGATGAGTGGCGTCTCGTCAGCGCGCGGGATTGGCTGCGGCTAGGCAGGGCGAACAGCGAATCCGACACACAATGCCGTCAACCGACCTAGTCGGCAACCCGGACAATGGAACGTCAAGTTCGTGCCTGTCAGCCCAAGTCAGCCCAGGGACATGGGCGAACAGGCGTATCTGCATGGCCGTGAGCGAGCCAGATTCTTCTCAAAGAAGCAGATATATGTATCCGCAGGCTCACCGGTCTCTCCACAAAACGCACACTGTAGCGCAATTCCACACATGCCAGACGAGACGGGTACAGGCATTGGCATCACACATTTAATATGCCCGTCACAAGGTGTAGCTACAGCAATAGAATATCGCAAATCATTAAGGGTATAAGCTCCTTGAATCGAAAGTTCGCCTCCCTCCACCATCACGACAATAGCCCAACCTGCACCCGTGAAAGAAAAACAACAAAAATGATCAGCAGCCCGACCACGCGAGACCGCCTACGGTCAAAGAAGACCGTTGGCAGACTCGAATTGATGGAGGCACCGAAACACGATTCCAGCCCCGGCCACAGCCCGTGGCCTGCCCATTCACGCCATCCGACCCAGACCTCGAGAGAAACAAGCATGACATGGTCGTGCCAAATAAGCAAAAGAAAGCAACAATATCCCTGATGAAAGACCCATCCATCATCGAGACGGAGAGTGGTGGAGCCAGGCCGACAGGAGCCAAGCCGAAGCGTTGGATTCGCTACCGCGAAACACACAAGTCCGACACTCCAAACGAACAGCCGGAAACCTTTGTACCCTCAGATTCCAACGAGTGTGTGCTACAGCGTAGCAACAGACGCCATGACTGCCATGTCGGGTAGGCGCAGTCTTGAGGCCCTGACCGACCCCGATCTTCTGAAGGCCGTAACAGTTTACCGTGTGTTCTTCGCGCCGAGATCTACCGGCGAATGGCTTAGTATGTTGAAGTTCTCAAGGCTTTTTGTTAATGCCAAGCTGAGGCATACCTGGGAAGTGCTCTTTGGCGTATTGCTCGCAGGCCTTGGCCGGCTTGCCGACCTTCTGCCCAATGACCTTCCACTTGTTGCTCTCGTACTCCTTGATGGCGTTGAGGAGAGCTTGACTCTGCTGACAGTTAGCTATGCGCGGAGCGAGACGTCAGCATGTGCATAACAAACCTCGTCCTCGGCAAACTCGGCGTAGTGCATGTCCTTGTACCAGTGCTTCTTGACACTGCCCTCGGTGCGAGTGGGGAAGGTCTAGAAGTACACACGGTCAGTGCCTGGATGGCAAACTTTACTCGGGTGGACTGTTACAAACCTTGGCAATCTCAGCCCAGCTGTTGCCGGCGTCTCGCATCTGCTTGAGGCGCTGCTCCTCCGCGGGCGTCCATGGTGTGTTTGTCCTGCTCTTCTTCGCGGGGGGAGGCTGCACGGGCGCAGCACCAGCGTCATCGGAGGCCGCCGGGGGAGCTGCAGCGGCGGGTGGCACGGGCGCGGTCGCCGGCGCGGGGGCTGGCGTGGGAATTGTAGCAGCGGGAACCGGGGGGGTAGCTGTCACGGCTGGCGAAGCTGTTGAGGGTGCCGGCCTCTTGCGCTGGCGACTGGGGGCCGGCGTTGCGACAGCAGGTTGGGGCTGCTGAGTGGCAGGTTGAGCTTGTGACGGAGGCTGCTGCTGGGCAGGCTGCTGCTGGGGCACACCCATGGGAGGCTGTCCGGGAGTAGCATGGTGCTGCTGCTGTTGGTGCTGTTGATGCTGCTGTTGCTGGTGCTGCTGGTGCTGCGCGGCAGGACTGCCTTGAGGAGGACCATATTGAAATTGGCGCTGGTCCCGATGTTGCATATCAGGCTGCTGCTGGGTTTGCTGCGCCTGATAAGGATGTTGGGAGCTGAAACACAGAGGGCAGTCAGCAAGCAGTCCCAGGACGAGGCTCACGAAAAGCTCGGCGCATTGGGGTGGTTATTGATCTAAGTGCTTTTATGTGAGAGCCCTCAAGCCGGTGGTCAGGATGTTTGGCAGTGAAGGGAGCCGACCATGCTATGCAGCTTAGAGATGTGGATGGGATAGCAGCCCTTGAGAGGATGCTGCACAGGACGTGAAAGGCGCCCAGTTGAGTAGATAGGTTGAAATGAGACTCGCAGTAAATGGGTTGTACTTACTGGATCTCGTTCGGCTGATGAGTGGAGTTGGAGTAGATGTACTCCGGCACGGGGCCGACTTGCCACTGCTGCATTTTCTGGAGGGTAGGTGATCAGCTTTGGGTACACAGGTGAATAAAACACGCGAGACGCGCAACGCGCAGGCTAGCTGTGACAAGTTGATGCAGGATGGCTGGGGTGTGTAGCCGTTGATTGTACACCAATATGACGAATTCTCACAGAAGTGCGAAGACGATGAATCACACTCGAGGCTCGACGATTGACTTTACTCAGTGACAATCGGCCAACAACAAGTCATTGGCGTGCGAGACCTAGGTGGTGGTGTGTGGGTGTGTGTGTGTGTGTGTGTGCGTGTGCGTCGCGATGACGCGGGTCGGGACGCGACTCAATCCACCCATTGACCCCAGCCGTGAAAATGCTTTCAGACCCCATGTTGTGGTACCCGCGACAAATGTGTTCCGACGTAAACCGGTACGTGCCAGTCGCGTCTGGGGATTTCGGGCTGGGGAAGGGGGGGGGGGGAGGGACCAGGAGGTTGCGGACGGGGATTTCAGGTCGAGTGACGAAGGAAGCGATGAATGAGAGACATGAGGTACTTACGGGTGATGTAGCGTGGGCTTGTGGTTGAGGGTTGATGTGGTATCGAAGTGCCAGGGACGAAGGTATCTCTCTCCTCGACCGAGTGACAATAGAACTAGGCCTCGCGTGTTTTTGGAGAGGACCAAGGTATCTCGGTGCACGTACCAAAAATGGCGCCTGAACGTGGGCGAGACGAGGGGGGCACTGATCGGTAGGGTAAAGGCAGGTAGTAGGGTAGGGTACTTCGGAGCGATGTAAGAGGGAGAAGATTGGAGGTAACGAAAAGATACTCGCGCGAAGGGTGGATCAAGGTGGTGGCTGGCGTGTGCGCGCTTCAAGTATCCGTACTTTGGGACCTCTGGGGCCTCTAGGACCTTCGGGGCTTGGGGGAGGGACGAAGAGGCGAGCAAGCCGGAGCCGGGGGTGTGAGAGGGAAAAAAATGGAGACCTTGAGACCTTGGGGATTTTGGAGGTGCCAGGAATGCTTGTTGGCCAAGTCGCAACGGGCTTGATTGGGGCGGCGGCAGCAATTGGAATCAGGAAAATGTAATGTGTGAACAGGTCCAACTGCAGATGCGCGATCGGTGTTGAGGCCCGTGCCGTCGGATTATTTTTCCCTTTGCCGTCGGCCAGGTTCAGCAGAGGTCAGAGTGGTGGCAGGAGCAGTAGAAGCAAGCAATGTTGGTGCTGCCGAGAAGTGGTGGGCGCTTCGTGCGGGATGATGTGATGATGATGATGCGGGCTGGCGTCTCACGGGTCAACAAGGGAAGCAGGGCAGGCTCGTAGGGATTAGATGCGACCGAAACAAGCGCGCGCGCCTGGGCGTGTGTGTATGTGTGTCGAGACGCGCGGTCTTGATGCTTTGCGATGAGAGAACGAGAGACGATGCTGATGATTCGAAGCAATGTCGTCGTCTTGGGACAAGAAAGCTTCCTCAAGGCAAGAATGGTGGGCGATGTACAGCGTGGGATTAGGGTGGCGGGAAGTGAGGGGCCCTTTGGTTCGTAAGGAAGGTAGGTAGGAGGTGGAGGTGTACCTATGAGCAGTGTGTGTACTCGCCCTTCGTGTTCTTGGTGGGTTTGCCCTGCGTTGACGCAAGCAGCCTGTCGGCGACCAAGTGCTGTCAACTGATGCTCGACGCGATCAATTGAAGAAGCGCGCAACAGTGCAGAGACGTCGAAAACCCTGGGCGCTGATGACTGAACCGCCTTACGAGTACTTCGTGATGTGCAACGGTGCTGTGGACCGGGACAGGCGATGGGGTGGATTGAGGTGACGTCCGTGAAGGGACCAGTACTGTAGACCCTGGAGATAGCGACTATGTACCTCAGGTCGAAGTAACTTCCTGGTGATGTTTTGGAGAGGAGGGGGGCGGGGGTCGAGCGGTGGATGGGGGGAGGGGGGCAATAGAGGAGGTCCAAAGTGGGTGAAGGAGGAAAATTGTTAAGGCGAACGCTGGAGGCGCCAAACCACTTTGTGAGCAATGAGCGGAGAGAGACGAGGGAGGGGGGGGGGCCTGCTCGGGGCCGAGGAAGGCCCAAGCTCCCTCCAAGCTTGCCAGGTTGCACCAGTACCTTTGGCCTGTACCTTGGTCGGCGCCCAGTCTGGAGAGCTGCTGCCGACAGCTGTCGTCATACCCCCGACGTAGCCGGCCAGGTACATTGTTGTCCGTGGCTTAACCGACAGCACTGGAACCCAGCGTCTTCTTCGCAATTATGCGCCTTGAATACTTGGCACTCAAACCAGCCGGCATCTGCCGGAGTGACAAACGAAACAACCCGTGTCGGTACGCCTGCACAGACCGCTGGTGATCACTGGGCAAGAGGGCTTAGCATGCGGGGATCTTCTAGCACTGCCAGCTGTCAGCCACCTTTTGACCCCTCCCCACACGCCCGGCACGCCGAGCCATTCAGTTTTCGCGTGCCCTGATTTCTGATCTGACCGACTCGAACGAATGAGTGATGACCACAGGGAAGTAAGCCGGGACTCGACGGCCTGTTGGCTGGCGAAAAGTCTATCGGGAGTCGCTTTTTCAATGCTGTGGCGCACAAATCGCATCATCGCGTATCGTCGTCAAAAAAGAATGTTCAGCTTTGAGCTGTTGACGACGGTGAGGTCGTCATTCGCTTCGGACAGGTACTCGAGAGCTCCCAGGGTCTGCCAGGCGCGACCCTAGCACCTCGTACCCGCGAAGCCCGGGTTTTGCACCGCTGGTCAGCGGTACCTTCAATGGTGGGCACTGTGACTTTGCTGCCCAGTCTTCCCAGGTACCTCATTTCAACACCCTGGAAGGTCCCTGCCAACCAGGTACGTAGAACGATCCACCTCTACCCTGAATGGAAGCTCCCGTATGATCGGTGGTGCTATAGCTGCTGTCGTCTCAGCTTCGCTAACTAATAGAAGGAGGATTCAAAGTCTCGCCTGCTGCGCACATCTTTCGTCAGGATCAAGGCTTACGTGCCTGGACCTGGAACTAGGCCGAACGTTGCTTCAGCCCTACCATCAGCCACCAACCATCACCTCTTGAGTATGGCTAGCGGGATGCTGTGTGAGCGTGGAAGCATCTTCCTCTGAAGTGCGGCAAACCAAGAATCCAGCTTGTCAACCACGGTGCGCTTCATCACAAACAGGTAGCGAGACAGAGTGTTTTTTTCCTTAGTACACCACTGTTCAACGCAGCAGCCTCGCAACCTGGTACTCTGAGAGGGGACTGGGCGTCAAATGATGCATTGGCCAAACCTGGTCGGACGAAGACCCATTCCCGCCATCATTTTCATGATCTAGGAACTCCATGCGTTGGCAACATGCTGCCAAACATCGTGATAACAGCGCACGAGTCCGTTGACCACCGCTTGTCAAGGAGTAACACATGCTCCCTTATCCAGGCAGGGGCGGAAAAGTGTCAGGAGCGATCTTTTCGCCCGTTCGGCCAGGAATCGACCGAATGCAACGCTCGCCAAAGGACACGCGTGTCGCACCAGGCAAAGATATAGGCAGTTCGTCCCGTCAGCGACCTTGGCAACGGAGAATATGAGCACACCGCCGCCATTTCTTCATCAAGTTGACGTTCCCCCGAAATTGGCCAGCAGACCTTGTGACGTACCCGAAGCCAAACCTCAGACGCCGGTTGCACGACAGGGGTGTAATTTCATGCGTGGCCTGCGAGTGCGGTCGCAGGGGCGGATGCGAAACCTCAACCCATGAAACCGTGTAAGTCGCAAAGATCTGACGCGGATGGATGGGACGCGTTTGATCGCGGCGCTTCACCACGGATGAATCCTCCTCTTCTTCCCTCTTGGCCCACATTGAACGTAGGTACTCTTGAGTGTGGGCGCACACACATTCTCTTAGGTCATTCTTCAAGTAGACGGCCCTGTTGACGATGACTTCTGCAGATCTACCGAACGCAGAAGTGAGATGACGGGATTCATGCATCGCCTCTCTAGCGCCCATTCGCTTTTCATGTGCGCCTGTCATTTGTGAGATTACGACGAGAATGCGCCTCAGGCTGACGAGCTTGGCCCTTTTCATCGGTTCTGGTGCACATCGTGTATCGTAATGGGACCACATTCTATCGAAGAACATGAACAATCCACTCGGTGATGCTTGCGGCTGTCATGGCGAGCCTCGAGACGCACCGGTGATCCAAACAACTAATCCAAGCTTGAGCGGTTACACAACACCACAAATGTGGCGAAGAAGCCATCAACACCAAACCATGCGTGTGGGACTCTACATAATGCCTTATTTGGAGGTGAGGCTGTGTCTTAGAGGCACCACAATGGTAGAGAGTTTACTTATGAAGCAACCTTCAGAGCCGAAATGGGCCGGGACGGCCAAGTTATGGTTTGTGCTCGGGCACTATGAGTGCCGGAACCTGTAATTTCGGGAAGGACGAACCGTTCTTTGTCTCTTTCATAGGGTCCTTTCAGGTCGGGTGTCGAGAGACGACAGCGGCGCCTAGATCAGACGAGGGAGACATAGCGCGTCTGTCAAAAGGGTGTGGGAACTAAAGTATGTACGGTAGCGGTGGGTTTCCCCGACTCTGGCAGATGCCGATCGTGGGCGGCGCCCAAGAGATCCAAGAATGAACAGGTCGAAAGTGATATGCACACGCTTGGTGGAGGATCGCTCAACACCAACAACTGGGGAGGGGAGGGGCCTTGGTGCGCGCCCCCGCATCGGTGGTGAACTCGCCGCTCCGGGGCTCTGAGCTTCCTGTCGATCATCCGCTCCGGCATGATCGAGTACCCCATGTTGCTCGTTTGGCGAGACCACAGCAAGAACACAGCTGTCACGAGGTGCATAGTTGATCCTAGGCGGGAGTGTTACGATTGCATGGTGGTGATTAGCTCCGGATGGTGGAGGATCACCAGAGATTGCCATGTGCAAACCATGGGGCGACCACAGTGGTTCGCACGCGTGTAATTCCCTCAGTCAGTGCAACGGATGAGGCACTAGCCGCTGCAGAACGGGAGGTCTGACGTGCAAGAGGGCCGGCGAGTGCATGAACTGACAAGAGGCCAGTCGCAGCGGGACAGTAGCTGTCTGGAATCGATTGGCAAGCAGCATGGAAGGACGGACTGGGAGGCAATGTGTAAGGCTCGCGATGGACCATACCATCTCGATATGCTGTGGCTGGGGCGATGACATGTTTGTCTGTGGTTGATTGCTGGCGCTGCTGGTTTCCTGACGATCACTTTGATTAGGCCTCCACACGGATCATTCGGATTCGGAAGAGAGGACTCGGAGAATCCAGGCAGTGGGAGATTCGCATCGTGTGCTTTGGCCAGAATGTTGACATTGCGGCGGCGGAAGAATATGCAAGGCGAGATAGGCGACGGAGAAAGGGGAGGGGGGAAGAGGGGGGAGGCAGAGGGAACAAAGAGGGAAAGCAAGGTGTCCCAACAGCGTAAGCAGGACAGAAAGAAAATCACCGAGATGGCCAGTCATGGACGAAAGAAACAAAACTCGCGTTTCCCGTGGGAGGGGATGCCTCTGCAACGACAGAGATGTTTCTTCCCAGAGTGACTGAAAGAGGGTCTCTCGTGCAGACAAACACCAAGGTTCAAGGGGACAAGGGTAAAGGCGGGGCAAGGCACCTCAATGCGGAGGGCTGAGACCAGGCTTGAAATTGCACCAGGTCATTAGCGAGTTTCAAGCCCCCCCGGCCTTTTGCCATTTCGGCGCAGCAGAATCTCCTGAATAGCTGGCGAGGCGTTACGAAATCCGGTGGGCAATTCGGCTTCTGCAGGTGAGCCAGCTGAGGATGGCAACCTCATCTCGACGGAGGGGAGAAGAAACCTTGACGCGAACCTTGACGCGAGCCGAAGGTCTAGACTGGAGCCTGCATCAAAGCACAGCAGGGCCAGAAGGAAATGACCCCAAGGGCCACGACAACAGACAAACAAAGAGTCAAACAAGTCGGACAAGTCAAACGTATCCCCTCTCCCTTCATCATGCTGTAGCCCGCTGATCGGTGAGCCTGCGGTGGGGTGAAGGGGAGGGGAAATCGAGCTGAGGGGAGGGAAATGACGAGATGAGGGAAGAAGGAAACAGCCTCATGTTTCTGACATGGGATGTCAGTGTCACTCGTCGTTGGAGGGAGACATCAGACGACCAAACGTTCGGGACCCAACCCAATCTGGGGACTAGTAACTTACAGGATACGATGAATGAGGACAGGTCAAACGTCTGGCGGCGGTGAGGATCGTGGCTCTTGACGCATGCTGGAGCTTGTGCTCGTGCTTGTGCGCTCGTCCTGAACTGGGCTGAACCGGGTCGTGCTTGCTCGCAGCAAGGTCGGAGTGACATCCCGTTTTGGAGGCTCTTACAGCAGGTGGACCTGGTGCCCCTCTTAGCGTGAACTGTGCATAGGTATGGGCAGGCACCCAATACCAAAGAGGGAGATCAGGTTGGTACCTGCCTTGCCTTAGGTACCTAAGGTAAGGTAGGTAGGTAGGCAAGGAGGTAAGGTGGCAGGACAGGTACGGTACCTTGCAGTAGGTGGGTTCCATGGTAAGGTGCCCTGGCAGGGCAAGGGCAGGCTGCTCAGGGGAAATCTTGTTGGTCCCTGACGTTTGGGACAGCCCTCACCCACTGACACACAAGACCCAAGGCAAGCGCGACCCTGTAACTGGACAGGTTGCGCTGACACCCCCGCTGCCGTCAAAACGTCACACAGACATCTTCAGACGCCAGGGCGGCCTGTTCCAAGCCGTAAAGGTTCCAGACATCGAGGCCAACCTTCAACATCAGACGGATTATCCACACCCGATGACCTCGTACCTGAGCAGTACCGGCATGGTCCCTGGAGATGCATAGACGAGCCTGGTATCGGCCGAGTCACCTAGCCTTTCTTGCAGTGCATCCCCTTCTCGTCTCATCACGTCACCCACCGCCTTTACCATGGAAACATCTCGAGGCCTCAGAGATTGACGGACGTTCCTGGAAGGACCCGTCGAGAGACCCACGCAAAGAGTCAGTATCAAATGTCCAGTCAGCTGGGCGTTAAACGTAACTCGACGGAGAACTCCTTGCCTGCGGCCACGGTCGAGGCCCTTCACCATCCGTACTGTAGACTTTTCTTCCCTAGTGTTGCCCTGCCACCGCAGGGAGAGCCGTGACATCCCGGCCATGGGATGAGAAGAGAAACATGTTGAGAAATGGACGGACGCTCTGATCTGATACAATGCGAGCCCTTTTGTTGATACAGCTGACTAGATCTAGACCGGCAACACGGGCCCGAATTGCTTTGCAGCAGCATGCCGCACACGGCGAGAGCAAGTACAACACACAACGTTGATGATACTCGTCGACAATGAATGGGCCCTCCTTTGGAATTCAAGCGGCTCGGACGAGGCGAGCAGGCAAGGCCCTTCACCTGAATGGCGTGAGGCTCGACCAGGCCTTTCCTCTCGCTTTTGGCCACCACTCAATTTACAATGTCCGCGCCATCCCCAAACCGTTCTCAGATCCCTCTCGAGACGAAATTAGAGCCCGAGGCCGCTACCCATGACCATGCCGTACCCATGTTCTTGGCTCTCGCTGTGCAGTCTCGCGCGCGCAGGCTCCAGCCGAAGCTACCGATTGTGAGGCCCTGCTAGCTCGCCCGCTGCAACGCCTGTGCGGGCGACTGCTCATCAGTCACCTTTTCACGAACCCTGCCAGAGCAAGCGGCCGCCCGCGGGCAACGCAGAAAACGGACAGAGTACAGGAGGGGAAGCATAGAGAAATGTTCAGATGACCGTCGCTCGATCTACTCGATTTGACTCGACGAAACCAAATCCTCGACGTGTGGGTGTTGAAAAGGCGCACGACTGTTTGGCCCTCGACGTCAGCCAGATGGGATCCCCCCCCCAGTGACCCTGAATGCCCGTTTTGGAAACCGAGCCTCCCAAGGGGGCACAGGAACAGGTCAGCGCATCAGACCAGACATTATGCCTCTTGTCTTGTCGCATACACAGCAGCATTTCCGGGGTCTGCCACCCAGCCCAGCACCGTGGCCGACCTTCTGCGACATGCCTTGGCCTGACGGTGTGGGTGACCCCTGTACTGGATGTACGAGATTCCGAGCATCACCTTAACCCCCCCCCCCTCCCCAGGCCCCAAAACATTGAGCTCTACTGTCTCCGCCCTTGCCTCCAGTGGCCCTGCAGGACCTATTACTACTTACCCCCTCCCCCCCGTCTCGTTCCCTCTCCTCTCCTCTTGCTTCCTTTCTACAACCTCAACCCTAGGTTTTTTTCGTCATCGAAGCGCTGTTGCGTGTCCTTCCTTTCGTCTCCCGCAGCGGGCTTTACTTTCTTTCACTGTCCAACTGGCTTGGCTGCTCACACTCCTTTGGAAAAAGATTCTCATTCTTGGACACACTTTTATTCTACCTATCCGGTTTATTGCAAACAACGACAAACACCACGCAACTTACCATCACCACAACGAACATACAAACTTTGACTGCTTTTCTCTTCTCCTGGATCCCGGTTTATCCATTTCATTCTCCTCCGGCAGTGCCTAACCGCTACAACAAGAAGAATCATTGAGTCGCCTAGGCCGACCCTCGCCCATTCAACTGCTGTTTGAGAGACCCTTCACGTCCAAGAGACTGTGTGGTACACCAGATTCCCATTTTCACAAAGACGGCCTGTTTTAAGAACCTTGCCATTTTCGATTCGATCAGAGCAGCGAGAACTGTGATTCTCAGCGCCACCCCCAACTCTTCTACGACCTTTCCCACGACGACAACTTGGACATCAACCGACGGGTTTTCCTCTCATTCTTCCGAGCTGGATCCTCATCTACGTGGAGAGATACATAACCCCTCCATAGCCAATATGTCCCCCACCATGCAACTGGCACCTACGACCACCAGGTATACGCCTACCTCGGATGCCATGGACCGACACGACTACGGTGTCACCAAGACCCGTAAGGCAACCTCCACTGGCGGTGGCCGAGCATGGAGCGAGGATGAGGTGGGTTCTTAAACACCGTAGTTTATAGCCGAGTCGGACTAATAGTGATGTGATGTGTAGGAAGTCTACCTTCTTCAGACACGCCTCCAGAAAATGCCCTACAAGCACATTGCCGCGCACCTGAAAAAGACGGAGCTTGCTTGCCGCCTGCACTACCACCAGCTCAGCCACGGGAGCAACCGGCGTAAGCAGCGGGCCACTTCGGTGTCCTCCGGATCGTCGGCGAATCAGTCGCCCATCCTGCGCACGACCATGCCCTCGCCCATCCGTGAGCCTACTCCGCGCACAGTTACACCACCCGGCAGTGCGGGGAGCTACGGCCCATCCTCGCCTGCTCCTGTCCAGCTGCCTAGTATCCTGAACCACAGCACATCCCCCAGGCTTCCTGCCATCCTCCCAAAACCCGTCGCCATGACGCTGCCTCCGATAACCACATCACCTCCCCGGGGCTACCCCACTCCTCTTACAGAGCCCACCCCCAACAGCGCCGCCCATCCTTCCGCTACCTTCTCTCGCATGGCCAACAACCAGCCACTGACGCCGCCGCTGCGCCTCGACTGCTCGCCTCTGCCGCCTCTGCAGTCGGCCCTTAGCCACTCGACCGTCGATATGGGGCGTCTGCACGCCGTGTACGCTGCTCACCGCGGCTCGTTCTGGGCTGCCATCTCCAACGACTACGGCAACGGAGCGACGCCTGCAAGCCTCGAACAGGCCTGGAAAGCAGGCCTCTGCTGCCAGCAACACCCGGCCACAGCTCCTCTCAGCCCCTTGTCCAGCCCAGATAACCTGGAGCGGGATGCATACGGCCGGGTGCAACAAGATAAGACACGTATCGCAGCCATCCTCGGCATTGACGCCAACCCTCGATCGCCTCGTGAGCGTGAGATGGTCAGGAGGATGGAGGAGGAGAGGACGGGCACTGTTTCCACCAATGCGTGAATGCTTGGGACAGTACCACCAACTCGTACATCAAGCGACACCCGCTGAGGCTCGCCCGTCTTCTTCTTCGCCTTGTGTATTACATAGCCGCTTTCTTGTTCCCTTTTTTCTCTTTCTTTGTTTCTTGACCCAGTCCACGGTTGTTGCTCTTTTGGTTTCAGGGATGTACGCGAAACTCGACAAGTTTGGGATCAACCACTTGACGCTCGCACGGCCGCTTCTTGCGCTTTTCCTTTTATCATCCGACGACGATTTTGATTTACACGAACAACTCTCCTTCTCCATTCGCTTCACACATTTCTTTTCTTGTCCTGAGGGAAACTGAGCATTCGGAAAGGGATTGAAAAGGGGTGAAAGTGCTTGATGTATGCGGCGCACCGGGGGCAGCTTGTTGCCGACAGTCAGAGCTGCAAAAGGGAATACGGATTGCTCTGCCACGATGGTTTGGGAGCCGAGATGCTCCTTGGAGTGAGCTTTTCAAGCTTGGTCTGTCAGGGCCTGCCCAGCACGCGAGGTGACTCGGTCAGGAAGGGAGCGGGCAACTCCGGTGCGGCCGTCTTTTGAGATTTTGCTTGATTTCTTTCAACCACAACCCCGTTGCAACGGAGACGAAGTGACGAAAACCACACTCGCAAGACACGATCTGCGCTTCTGTACATTACATCATCCGGGCTGCGTTCTCGAGGTTGGCGAGGACTGGTCACGCACCGATGGCGTGCAATTGAACTTGAGCAACAGGAGCACGCTACCATATTGCCTTGCGTGAAAGTGAATGTCGGCAGTGACTGTCATCCTGTTTCCACAGCTGTCTCGCCTGTGGACAAGACGACGCGGCGGGTGGCGGGGTCAACCCCTCCCCGTCCCAGCCATCCATGACACTGATTTAAGAATCATGTACCATAGTGCCTTCGGGGTTGGGTTGAGACTGGCAGCGGGTTTTCTTGCGTTCCTATTCTGAATATAGGCCGCTCCTTTGTCTGTCAGCTCGTGTAGTATCGCGCTAGAGATAGGCGTCTCGATGAACAGACAGCAGGATATCAAAACGCTTCAGTGGAGGCACCAGAACACCAGTCCCTCACTCGGAAACGGCCCCATCCTGCAGAGTTCTATGCGGGGCGACATGGGAGGACTTGAAACACTGTAGCCCTGCGAAGCTGCGACGCTGCGACGCTGCGACGCTGTGACGATGCGACACTGCATCCTCTCGCTCGCCTTCGACCCGAAAAGCCCGGGCATGCACAGTCACAAATAGGCTGAGTAGTATAGCCTCGGGCTTCTCCCCGCTGCTGAGACCCGCGTTGGGCGTTTCCGAACGGCCACACACACGACAGAGCCGACAGAGCCAGCAGATGCAGCATCTAGGCCCGGCCTACGTCCGCCGGGCCGGGTCCTCATGACCCTACCAGAAAGCCACCTCGACCCCCTTTCCGCCGCATGGCGCGCATCCCGCATGCCGAAGGCCCTGCCCCTCCGGAGCCGGCTAATAGTGCTTTTCCACGGGCGGCAAGGCGCGCCTGGGTTTTGCGAGTCAGAAGGGTTGGGCCCCGCTGATCGCTGCGAGTTGGTGCACCGGTTCGGAAGAGCCCCCCCATCCCGCCCTAATGACCCCCAAAATGCCCATCAAGGGCGCACTACCCGCTGACCATCAGCCTGGCCCTGACTGGTGACGCATCTCTTGAGTGCCCTCTTAGGGGCAGAAGGGTAAGGGTATGCGCGCCAACGGGCTCTGCTTCTGCTTAGCGGGGCGTGGGAGGATGGGGTAACAGGCCGCTTGACCCCGGAGTGTGCCCCGCGCTCGTTTGCGATTGCCCATCTATCTACCTTGACTGACTGACTGACGTCTTCACACTTGTCTTGTTTGCCGTTCTGGTACTCGCCTTTCTAGCTGCTCGGGGAAGGGGGGCGGGCCTCGTGCAATCCATAAAGGCAAGCTTGCTGTCCCGGCCCGCACTCCTTTCCGCCCTCCCCTCTTCTTGTTACTGCCCCTCTCTCTGTGAGGTCGTGGCTAAACTCTTTCTTCTTTTGCTTCTTTCACCAGCTACACACACTCTCTCCCCCTCTCCCCTCTCGCAGGACCCGGTCTCGATTGCCTTTGACGACGTCCGAACCAACAGCCCGAGTTCGAGCGCCCTGAACCACTGCAATGGCTTCCAACGAAAGCAAACCCGTCCGGGCCACCGATGCTGCCGACCAGCAGGACAGCCCCGACTACCTGCAGTTCGAGTCGCTGCCCGCCGGCGGCAAGCTGAACCGTTGGTCGCAGAAGATCACCAGGGGGCATGATTTCCCCGGCGCTCAGGTAAGACCTCCTATTTGTTTTCTCTGAACTCGGCAGCAAGTGCACTCTTTTGCCATGGTGTCGTCGACCGCTCGCCGCAGCTTTGCTCTCAGCTGTTGGCGAACGGTGGGACACATGTCTTCCAAGCTCGATACGCGACGAGGAACTTCCCCCGACCCAGAAAAGTGCGGGGTGGACATGGCGGGGTCTACGATGCGACGACGGGACGCTGACACTGGGGGGGGAAACACAGGCCATGCTGTACGGCGCGGGCGTGCCGGACCGCGACACGATGAAGAATGCGCCCCATGTCGGCATTGCGACGGTCTGGTGGGAGGGCAACCCCTGCAAGTAGGTTTCCTCTCCCCGGCCCTCCGTGGCATGCACGTTTTGTTTCTTCTTACGGACGCTTGGCTGACCGAAGGGTGTTGGTTTTGAACAGTACGCATCGTAAGCTGCTTCGGCCGACCCGCGAAACCCGTAATCACAAGAGCTAACGTTGCACGGACAGTCCTCGACTTTGGAAAGATCGTCAAGAGGGGCGTCGAGAAGCAGGGGTTCCTCGGATGGCAGTTCAACACGATCGGCGTGTCAGACGCCATCACCATGGGTGGTGAGGGCATGCGATTTTCCCTGCAGACGCGAGAAATCATCTGCGACAGCATAGAGTCGGTCACGTGCGCCCAGCATCACGATGCCAACATCTCCATCCCTGGGTGCGACAAGAACATGCCCGGTGTCGTCATGGCGGCGGCGCGTCACAACCGGCCGTTCATCATGATCTACGGCGGCACCATCATGAAGGGACACTCGGAGCTGCTCGAGAGTTCCATTAACATCAGCACCTGCTACGAGGCGTCCGGCGCCTACACATATGGGCGTCTCAATGCAAAGTGCAACCCGGGAGAGCCCGGCCGTACTTCGTCCGATGTCATGGAGGATATCGAGCGTCACGCGTGCCCCGGCGCCGGCGCCTGCGGCGGCATGTACACGGCCAACACCATGGCGACAGCCATCGAGGCCATGGGCCTCTCGCTTCCCGGCTCGTCATCGTACCCGGCGACGTCACCGGAAAAGGCACGCGAGTGCGAACGTGCGGCCGAGGCCATCAAGATTGTCATGGAGAAGGATCTCCGCCCGCGCAAGCTCATGACGCGCGCCGCTTTTGAGAACGCCCTCGTGCTGACCATGATCCTCGGCGGCTCGACGAACGGCGTGCTCCACTTCCTGGCCATGGCCAACACGGCCGACGTGCCCCTGACGCTGGACGACGTCGACCGCACCAGCAACCGCGTGCCGTTCCTCGCGGACCTCGCGCCGTCGGGCAAGCACTACATGGAGGATCTCTACAAGGTCGGCGGCACGCCTGCCGTGCTCAAGATGCTCGTCGCCGCCCAGTACATTGACGGCAGCATCATGACCGTCACGGGCCGCACGCTGGCCGAGAACGTGGCCGACTGGCCGTCGCTCGACCCCAACCAGCAGATCATCCGCCCGCTCTCGAACCCGATCAAGGCAACAGGCCACATCCGCGTGCTGCGCGGGAACCTGGCGCCCGGCGGCGCCGTGGCCAAGATCACGGGCAAGGAGGGCCTCTCGTTCACGGGCGCGGCGCGCGTCTTCAACAAGGAGCACGAGCTCGACACGGCGCTCTCTTCGGGTTCCATCAAGCGAGACGACGGCAACCTCGTTGTCATTGTGCGGTACGAGGGCCCGCGCGGTGGCCCAGGCATGCCGGAGCAGCTGCGCGCCAGTGCCGCCATCATGGGCGCCGGCTTGACCAACGTGGCCCTTGTCACCGATGGTCGTTACAGCGGTGCGTCGCACGGCTTCATCGTCGGCCACGTCGTGCCCGAGGCGGCCGTCGGCGGACCGATTGCGCTCGTGCGCGACGGGGACCGGGTGACGATTGATGCCGAGACGAACAGGATCGACATGGTTGATGTCGACGAGGAGGAGATGGAGAGGAGGAGGAAGGACTGGAAGCCGCCCAAGCCGCACGTCAGGAGGGGCGCGCTGGCCAAGTACGCGCGTCTCGTGGGTGATGCGAGCCACGGCGCCGTCACGGATCAGGCGGATCCCAGCTGGTAGAATCTAGCAGCTGGAGAGTGTTGTTGGAGATCTTGGGTAGGGACGGCATTAGCACGTCTGTGTGTCAGAACATGTATGATTATCGGGAGCTCGTCTTCGTCTTGAAGTACGTTTTCGATGAGCCATGGGTCCTGACGAGGAAGACATGGCGAATAGTCAGTAGAGAGGTTGTAGCGAGCCTTCATCCTTACAGCATGATAATGTTCTGCATCTTCTGCCTCTGTCGCTCGTGGTGTTTTTATTGCCCCCACTGGCTGATGTGCGTTCGACATGCATCCATCACCTCTATTGGGAGTGACCCTTGATCATCGGCTCCTCGGCCGCAGTAGAAGCAGTGGGGCGGCTTGCGAATATGCCATGGGCGAGGTACAGAATCTTCCAAGCACCTATGCATGATGCTGATCATGCTGAATATTGGGATCAGCGGATGATTGTGGACGATGGACTGCAGAAGCGGCTCGACTGTACGGGGCCAAGGATCTCGAGACCATGTCAAAGGGTACGTACCGGCGACCCTGGATCTAGACCAGACCCGAGACAAAACTTGGCAGTTGCGCCCCATCATTGCTCATGCCCGTCCCCACCTGATCTCCTGAAGCCGCCTGATTGGCCATGATAAGTTTAATGTTTCTTTCGACAGGAGCAGGAGGCAGGGGCTAGACAGGGGCATTGAAATGCCATGTCGAAGGTGCCTTCTCGGCCTCCTTCTCTCGAGCCGACCACCAATTTGGACGATCGCCAGAGGGCCAGATTGCCTTTTTCGACACCAATGACCTGATACGCGTGGCTGCGAATCTGCCTCTACGCATAGCATTATCGAAGTGCCATCCCTCCTAGTCCGATCGCACCGACCGCTGTGCCCTGCCACTACAGCTTCTCACCGGTCTCTTGCCTGTCGCCGCGACTTCCACGATCGCGAGCACACCATCGCCTCTCCTGGGAGAATTCCCTGACGCTCTTTCGACCAGCTCTCCCAACTTCAGATTGTTCGACCTGATCAAGCCGATTCGACATCCGATCATCGAAGAAACAGATTTTCTCTATCCTACTCCTACCCCCGCCGATGACAAGTCTCTATACCGTCCTCTGGGTCTCGCCATCAACGTCTTCGTAAGCCATAAACTCACAACGATCGCACAACGGCTCCTCTCTTAGCAAAGAGAACCCCCACCGCTACGAGACTGCCGCTTGATAACACCTGGCATTTGCGCTCGTCCGAACTCATACCGTTCTCCCCATCCCGGCATCTCGTCAACAAACACCAAGATGGACCTCTTCCGGCGGGCTGGTAAGTCCAGGTCGTCCGGGGCGTCGCCTCTTCCGGTGGCAGACGACAAAATCTCAAAACCGTTCCGTCCGAGCAAACAAGACTCGCGCTATGCTTTCCTCAGGAAACCAATGCGCGTTCGCGGGAATTCGAACATCTCTATCCCGTTTGGCGTCGTTGTCGTTTTCCCCGCCATCGTCCTCATACTGATCCTCATGCTCTTCTTCATGCATCCAAACTCTCCTGGGAGGATATTGATGCCGGCAGGTGCGCCTCCATCGATACGGTACGTGGCTCAAAGGTCTCGGTGACTGTATTCACGTCTCCTCTAACATGGTTCCTCGCAGCCTAATCAGCGAAAAGTACGACAAGGTGTTTGCTACAGGATGTCTCGAACCCGATACCACCAAGCCCCGCGCCAATGCTGCCTTTGTCGTCTTGGCCCGCAACAAGGAGTTGGACGGAGTGGTCCAGTCGATCAAGTCCATCGAGCGCCACTTCAACAGGTGGTACCATTACCCCTACGTCTTCCTCAACGACGACGAGTTCAACTCGACCTTTAAAGAGACCGTCACAAACTACACGTCAGGGACCGTCGAATTTGGCAAGGTCGGTCCGGAGATGTGGGGATTCCCCGACTGGATCGATCCCAAGGTGGCCAAGGAGGGCATTGCCAAGCAGGGCGACAATGCTGTGATGTACGGAGGCATGGAGAGCTATCACGCAATGTGCCGCTTCTACTCTGGGTAAGCTACTCGCGTGCGTCATGCATCAAGGCCCCCCGCTTACAACTCCAGCTTCTTCTACAAGCACGAGCTGCTGCAGAAGTACGAGTGGTACTGGCGACTCGAGCCAGAGATCAGCTACTTCTGCGATATCACCTAGTACGTTCCGATGAGCCTCTCATGCTCGTGCCGCGGCATACTAACACGAGGTAGTGACCCGTTCCTGGAGATGATTGCCGCCAACAAGACGTACGGGTTCACTATCGCCGTCAAGGAGCTCCGCGAGACCGTTCCCAACATCTTCCGTTACGCCTCGGCATACAAGCGAAAGAAGGGTCTCAAGTCCAAGGGGCTTTGGGAGATGTTTGTCGAGCCGATCGAGGAGACCGAGCCCGACACCTCGAAGCCCAAGAACCTGCCGGAGGACATACTGAAGAAGGGCACCAAAGACAAGAGCCAGGAGCCCATTGTCGACGATGAGTCCATGGAGGGCGAGAGCTACAACATGTGTCATTTCTGGTCCAACTTTGAGATTGCACGGCTCAGCTGGTTCCGGAGTCAGGAATACGAGGACTTTTTCCAGACAATGGACCGCAGCGGAGGTTTCTGGATGGAACGGGTAAGTCTGCTATGCCATGCGGTCATACGATGGAAGTCAAGCTGACGGCAATTGCAGTGGGGTGATGCACCCATCCACTCCCTCGCCGCCGGTGCTCTCTTGGGCCCCGGCGACATTCATTACTTCCGAGACTTTGGGTATCGGCACACAACGATCCAGCACTGTCCGGCCAATGCGCCGGCAAGGCAGCTGCCACGAGAAAAGTACCTCGAGACGACGACGCTTGACGAGAAGAAGCGCATCGAAGAAGACGCGTACTGGGAGTCATGGGATGCGGAGAAGGAAAATGGCGTGGGCTGTCGCTGCCGATGCGATACAGACATTGTCGACGTCGAGGGCAAGGACGGATCGTGCCTCGCGGAATGGGTCGACGTCGCAGGCGGTTGGGCGGCCCCTTAGTATGCGGCCTATCCAGATGATCCAACGAGAAAGGGCGAATGATGTCTTGGAGCCGCTGTCTCCCATTGACACGACTATATATACACACACACACGACTGCATTGAGAGTGCGCCAACACCATCAGCGCGGTTAGGCCACTCGGCGTTCAGCACAGGAGTACAGGGGCTTGATTTCGGCGCGTGCATGGCGGATATGAGAAGCGCGGCGGGCGGTCTTTTTCCTTCACCTTTCTTTGCATCAGGCAGACAGACCTTGCTTGGGAGAAGGGATGGAAAGAGGGAGGTTGAATTGTCTAATGGGTAGGAGGAGGCTGGCGAAAAACAGTGAGAGTAGCAACGGCCAGCCAAGCTTACGACGAAGTCCTGGTGATGGGATGGCTGGACTCATCCAAGCATTGCCCAAACACGAGGCTTACCTATAATCCGATGATGTACTACGAGAAGCAGACTGAACAGGGGGTTTTGCCAGCTCATGATGCAATAAGAACGAGGGGCTGGGCTTAGAATCAGGGTCAGAACCCGCATGCCTCTGTCTTGTTTCGAAACAGCCAACGTGAGCTGGAAGGCCCGAGCTGGGACCAACTGACAAACTTCAGACATAGCTGGCCAAGGGGTGCGGGCGGCGGATGAAGGGGGGATCGAAGAGGGAGGGAGGATGCGATGGGGGCTTGGATCGCCGCTGATCAAAGGCCACCGACGTCCACTCGATCTGCCTGCGCCCCCCGCGACTGCGGCTCCCGATTGCGGCCTTCATGCCAACGGTTAGTCCGACGCTGGCGACCGGCTTTACCGCCCAAGGCTTGCCCCTGTTGGCACGACGAGACGACAGGTCGAGAGAACAGCGGGTGGCCATGCAGGAACAGGCTTTCCTCCTCTCTCGGACGACTCCATTTTACAGGGGCTAGGGGCGCGGGGCATTCGGGGCTTTCTGGGGCCACCCGCGGGGGGTTCCAGGGCTTGCGGTTGGAGGACGACTGCGCATCCTTTCCCTTCTCTGTCGGCCAACGGGTTTGGCCTTGATGAGGTCTGCCGCGACGATGCCTTTTCAGACTGGCATGCCCAACGAACATGACTTGTTAGCCTTTCCATACCCTGGCGATGGCCGTGGAAGCCCCGATGCTGGTACGACCCTGATGGCGATGATGACTGAGGGAGGGGTTGCCCCCCTAAAGGGAGTAGTGAAGGAGACTGGAGCCTGATGGAAGAGTATTTGAGTCCTCGACGGGCCACTCTTTTCTTTTGCGTGTCAGAGAGAGAGCGAGAGAGAGAGAGAGAGGAGTCAGAGAGAAAGTCCCCTTGACCCATCATTCCTTGCGAATTGCTAGCACCTTGTCTATAACGTCCGGTCCCGTGTCGTCAGCAGAAGCTGCTCCGCCTTCCAGCATTGCCTTCCAACATTGCTTCCTTCAGCGTGCTTCTTTTAGAATCCTTTCTCAGCGCCCCTCCCCTGTCCTACTCACGTTACACGGGACAATCAGATTGATTTATTGCGACTCACTGCCCCTTCCCCTTGTGTACAGAGCCTTGTTGGTTGTGCTCT
The DNA here is from genome assembly GCF_003724135.2 of Verticillium nonalfalfae. Taxonomy (NCBI): domain Eukaryota; kingdom Fungi; phylum Ascomycota; class Sordariomycetes; order Glomerellales; family Plectosphaerellaceae; genus Verticillium; species Verticillium nonalfalfae. The sequence goes on along the minus strand of NW_021167239.1, from coordinate 198,977 downwards.
TATATGAGTCTTTGACCTGGCATTGGAGGATAACTTGACCTGCTTCGCCGGCATTTCGTTCGACTCGACTACGTCCCAGCAGACCACAGCGTCTTCAAACCACCACGATACCTGCGTTTTCTCTTCCAGAGCAGATCAACAAACAGGAAGTCCCTAAGCTGAACGCCTTCAAATCTTAGCATTCAAACCTAAGCATTCACCTCATCCGACATGCGCCTGTCAGTCGGACTCTCCCTGCTCGCGGCGGCTGCCGCCTCGGCTGCCACCATTCGCATCCCCGCCAAGAGGCAAGAGGCGATCCCGGCTTCCAAGGTCCTCATCGGCGGCCCAGGCCAGTTCATTGTCGCAGACTTTGACGGCACTTCGTTTGACCTCAAGGCCAAGAACTCCCTTCCTGGTACAAGCCCCAGCTGGATGGCCTTCAAGGAGCCCAACACCATCTACGCAGTTGATGAGAACGGCAAGGACCTGCGCATCTTCAAGGTGAGTGGCCTCGCATCATGTCGTGTTGCGGAACTTCACTGACCATGTCACAGTACAACGCTGCGAGAAACGAGATCAAGCTGGACAAGAGCGCGGCCGGCTCCGCCGGTGTTGTCCACCTCGAGTTTAGCACTGATCAGACCCGTCTCGTCGCCGGCTCCTATGTCGACGGCAAGATCGACATTTGGGACATCGCCAACAGCACACTGCGCCTCCTCAAGTCAGTGACGTCGGACGGTGAACTAGGCCCCAACAAGGCGCGCCAGGACCAGCCTCGCGTGCATCAGGTCGTCCGCGACCCCTCGGGCCGCTACTTCGCCGCCAACGACCTCGGCACCGACACGGTGCTCCTCCTCGACTCGGCCGCCGACTCGTACGACATCGTGACGCGCGTCCGCGTCAAGAACGCCGGCTGCGGGCCTCGTCACGGCGTCTTCGTGCCCTCGGCCGACGGCACCAGGGCCACGCACTACGTCCTCGTGTGCGAGCTCCTCAACCGTCTCGAGGTCTTCGAGGTCACCTACGCCGACGACGGCATCCAGTTCGCCGAGGTCCAGAGCCTGAGCACCTTTGGCAACACGCCGCACAACGCCACCTCGGCCCTCGCCGGCGCCATCGCCATCAGCGACAATGGCAAGGACATTTACGTCTCCAACCGTCTGACCGGCACCGCGCCGGCGCCCGACTCGATCGCCCACTTCCGCGTCGCCGCCCCGGAAGGTTCCGCCTGTGGGAACGGCGACAAGGGCGGCAGCAGCAATGCCGTCCTCGAGTTCGCCGGCCTCGTCAGCTCCGCCGGCGGCGTGCCGCGCATGTTCAGCCTCAGCACCGACGGCGGGCTGCTGTTCAGCACGAACCAGAACTCGGGGCTGGGCCTGCTGGCGCTCGAGAGGAATAAGGCGACGGGCGAGCTCACGGAGAAGCCTGTCGCGAGCGTCGACGTGGCCGACTTTGGCGAGGCCGGGTTTGGGCCGCAGTTCGTGCAGCAGATTGCCTGATTTTCGGGAGAGAGTGGCTGTGGCATGCCCCATTGCTAGGGGTTTGGAGGATGGACATGGTTTGCATGAGAGATACCCGAGTGCCACGCTGAGGGGTAAATATGAAACAAAATATGCTGTGAAGGGCTTGTCAGGAGAAGGCGCCTGGCATTTTAGACTAGGCATGAGCATGGGGGTTAGACTTTTATTCTATTCAGTATGATTACAGTTCCAACCGCTATTAGGGTGGACGGACGAGGTTCACTTATAGCACGAGTTTGACGTTGATCTCCTCCATCTTCAACGTAGTTCGTGCAGCTTTTGGCGATGTAGTTTGGCATGGAAACTGTGGCCGACGAGACCAGGTCATAAATTGCCACTTCCCAGGGAGTTGACACGAAATGGCAAAAGAGGTGGATGGGACAGTGCCTTGGCCAACGCACTTTTTCGGACGAGTTAGCTTTCCAGCATCTGGCTCAGATCCCATGTCGTTGCCAAATTACAGGTGGTCATCTTTGTAGAACTCAAAACGAGCAGTTATACGCTGTGAAGCGTCAGAAAAACCCCGCACGATCCTAGTCGTACCTGCATTCAGGTCTATGTGAATGAAGAGGCTCGCCAGAAGCATGTGTGCAATGCCAAAAGGGTCCGGCTACCGATTCAAGTCTGTTCCTCAACTAGCAGTCGATCTTGCTCTCCGCGGGCTCCTTCTAGGCACGGAAGTAAATACAGATGAAGCCATCCATCACATTAAAAACGAGTTCATCCCACATTATCACGTGCATGAAAAAAGAAGCATGTTGTGATGCGCGCACCTCGCGTCGTTGACGCGTCGATAGCAACGGCGCCAGAAACCCAGTTGTCCACGCAACAGAGCCCACAAGACCGCCAAACCCTCCTTTGCCAACAGCCGATGTAGGCACCAGCCATAGCTGTGACTCTGAAATACTTGGTTAGATCGTCACCGTTGGCACCCCCCGGTTCTTTGAAGCTTTGCCGCATCTCGACACAGACCTCTACTCGTCACGCGTAGCACCCGCTATCCCGGTACAACTTTTACGGTTTGGTTTATGCCCGCAGTTCAAGGACAAGTCGAACAAGGATTGCTTGAACAAGGCGTGAGTCCCTGACGTGCCTGCCTTGGACGTCATTGCGAAGACACTGACGTGCAACGCAGCTGGAACTCTTCACATGCCACTCTTGTCCGACCGCAACTCTTCCACGCCCCATCAAGTCGGACAGCACCCCGCAAGCGCGTAAAAGGCTTGCACAAAATTCAAGACGTTGAAGAAAAGATCATCCAAGTACATCAGGGCCAACATGCCTCCGTCCAGAGAGCCCCAAGGAGAATGCGGGAGTCGGGCACTCCCCCAGAACGCGCAGGCGCTCCTCGAATCGGATGTTTGGGAGGAAGAGACAGGTCCTGGCAACACAAACCTTAACGTTCGAATTATGAACATGGCAGAATCGGGCCGTGGTGACATTGAAGCCGACGACTTGCAGCGTGTCGTCAACTCCATCGAGGCGATGCAGGCTGAGATGGCTACCAAAGGACTGAGCGTCAAGAAACGGCAAGACTTGGCCAGACTGGTGGACATTCGCAACAAGCATGATATTCACAGTGCAATCCAGCCAAACACCAGAACTCTGAAATGGTCCGAATTCAAGACGCAGGGCAGAGAGCCCACTCTGGAGGAAGCACTTTGCATGTCTGGCGTTCTGCGTGCTGGAGAGCTCCCTAGCACAAAGCACCTCTTCAGGGGCCCAGGTATCGTCCGCGACGTGCCCATCAAGCCCATCAAAGAAGACGATCCTTATTGGGACCCCGAATGGCTTTCACTCAATTCGTCGGAATTCTCCATCTCAAACTGGAGAGACAAACTGAAAGATTCATGGCGTCGTCAAAAGGCAACCGCCGGAACCGCCACCGCCGACGAAAAGGAAAAGTTCAGACTTGAACAACGGCAGTTCAGCTCAGCCATCAGCGAGATCAGACTGATCAGAAAGTGTTTCCTCGAAGGAGTGACCATTCACCCCAACCAGCTCATATCCAAGAAGTTCATGCCCAAGCAGGGTCTGTGCAAGCGCTGGCTTCTGTATTCAATCTGCCTCAAGCTGACACGGCTGCTCGCCATCCGCCACGACACCGCACCTGGTGCCATCGGCCTCCACATGTCACCGATCGATTTCATCCGCTAGAGACTTGATGAAGCGTTCAAGATGCACCGTGAGACGAATGGCGAGCATACGTACCGCTGGATCTTCCAGATGTCAGGACCCGATGACACCACCCCTGGCAACGCGACGTGGACCACACGGACAGACCCCCTCATGCGCCAGGTCATCATTCATGGCGCCAAGATTCAGGGCATGGGCAAGCTATACTCTGGTCGCAAGAAAAAGCGCCAGAACAGAAGCGAAGGGGTTGACCAAGGCTCTGCCGAGGCGGAAATCGAGGAAGAAGGCGAGGGCGAAGACGGCCAACTCATGCGCCTTTTTGAGACTACCCAGGGCAGCGTCATGGACGACCAGGAAACTCTTTTCCTCGAAAGTAGTGAAACTGTCAGCACCTACTCGCACAGCCGTATGGAGCGTGTTGCTCGAGGTAGTCGTGCGTTGTCGCTCGACCAAGTCAATCAAGCTGCTCGGCCTGAAGTGGCTCGTGGTCAGAACACATCGCAGATTTCGCAACAGCCGGCGACGACCGATCTTTTCACTAGACGAAGAACTGCAGCAATCAGTAACGTTCGCGGACCAACTAAGAGACAGCGGGAGAACGTTCCGATGGCCCGAGTCGCTCGCGACCAGAGAGCTCAAGTGCAGCCTCGCGGCTCGTCTGCCAGGGACAGGTATGCCCGCAATAATCGTAACCGCAGGGGCGACATCAACCGCGACCGTGAAAGTCGACGCTGGCGCCACAGGCAGCGTACCGATTTACCTACGACCACCGACAGGAACCGGCGCAGTGGCAGCGGATTCGGAGGCCTGGGCGGGCGGAATGCGTGAATGGTGTGACTTGCTGTGGCTCATTGCGGCATTATTTCCACGATTGAGTACATGTTTTGGTTGAGGGTACATTTGAGGTCTGGTCGGGATTGGTTGCTTGAATGATGCGAGGAAAATACGTGTTTGTTTGAGTTTGGGCAAGGACTGGTTCAAGTGTATTTATTGTATTGTAGAGTAAGGTACCTAAGGTATGAAGACATGTATGTACAGCTTGAGACGTTCGAACCGGTATTTGGGAAGCATGGACGAAAGAGGCAAACTACCTTATGCAATGCCGCTCTGCATAAATGAAGAGCCGAAAAGGCACGGCTCATCTGTTCATCACTTTCTGCCACTTCGCTATGTGCAGCGGACCAAGTCGTCCATCGCCGGAATGGTGTTGATGGGTTCTGACGGCACGTGACTTGATGAATCGCTTACTGTACCAATCCGGGCTAGTGCATTAGCTTTGCTCCTGCCCGGGCCGAGCGACAGCCGTAGCAAGCAAGATCAAACCATCAAATCAGACCATTGACAAATCCCTCTTCTCACCAGCGTCATCCAGCGAAACAACAACCACCCATTGCCGTCGCCATGTTCCTCCAACGATCCGCCATCACCGCCGCCCGCCGCGTGGCCGTCGCCCCCCTGGCGAAGCGCGCCTTCACGACGTCCTTCATCCAGCGTACGAACTTCAATTGGCCTCCTTTCAGATCCGGAAGGGGGCCGTCACGCCACGTCGGAACAGCTGGGCTAACCAAGCTTTCTTTGGCTTTCTAGGTGACGCCGTCAAGTCTGCCTCTGCCGCCGCCGAGGTCAGGGCCGTCAACCCTTCCAAGACGTTCTCTCGTGAGACTCCCACCGCTGCCGACATCAATTGAGGACACGACGGTCTGGAATTTCGTGATTGCGCGACCGGGCGCTGGCTGCACTGCAATCCAGGCCACAGCCCTGCGTCGTCAACCACGTTCCACACGCCATGTCCTCGGCGATCCAAAGATGAACAGAGCTGACGTTCCCTTTTTTTGCGCAGAGGTGAAGACCGAGGATGACCTCATTGGCCCCGGTGCCCAGGCCGGCTCCATTCCCACCGATCTCGAGCAGTCCACTGGTCTCGAGCGTCTCGAGATTCTCGGAAAGATGGAGGGTGTCGACATCTTCGACATGCGCCCTCTCGACGCCTCGCGCACCGGTACGTGATGTTACGATGGACACTTGTTGGGCAGAAACGGCTGCTGACCGGTTATACAGGCACCATGGAGAACCCCATCAGCGTCCGCTCCGCTGGTGACGAGCAGTACCTCGGCTGCACTGGCTCTCCCGCCGACTCCCACGTCGTCAAGTGGCTGACGGTACGTCACACATCGAGCAGCGATAACGTCTCGGCATGCAATTGCTAATCACAAGCGTACTAGATCTCTCGCGAGCGCCCCATCGAGCGTTGCCCCGAGTGCGGCAGCGTCTACAAGATGGAGTACGTCGGTCCCCAGGACGACGGCCACCACCACGACCACCACCACGGCCACGAGGATGTCAAGACCTTTGCCGACTTCATCAAGCCCGAGTACCGCTACCTTTAAAGGGCCAAATGGAGAGGCGTTGAATTTGGTTCACTTGGAGCGAGCAAGCAGAGACGATGTGTCGTCGGGGTCGGGTCAGGTATGGCGCGCGGTGTAGCGGGGAGACGGGGCGGGTGCTCTCGGGGATGACGTGAGCACGCTCAGCCTTTGTGTGTAGAATACCTCGACGGGCCGCTGTATAGAAATTCTTTTTTGTTCCCACCCCATCCGCCACCGATTTGCGAATTGCCGCCAGACTGCGCGCCGTTGCAAGCCACGAATCGCGTCATCGCCGTGTGTGACTATGGTTGTTGGCTTCATTTGCTTTACGCTCTAGATTTTTGGGGGGGGGGGGGTTGGTTCGAGGCAGAGCCGCGATATCCGGGTTGTCGCTCGCAGGCTTCATCTACGGCTTCACCAGGATAATTAAAAGAAAGCAACGACATGCTAAGGCCATCAGCCCCCCGGCCTCTGGTGCTGGGGCGCATGTCTCAAAAGTGGCCTTACTCCGGATCGAAGCTTAGCTTGATCTTCCTCGCCTTTTTCTTCGGTTTGTCTTTGGCTGCGGACTTGCTCCGCGCGGGGTCTTCTACGTCGAGCTCGTCTTTTCTCGCGGGCACGCCATTGTCTTTTTTCTCGTCATCTGCGCCCACGATCTTGCCCACTTTACGTTTCCTCCCGGCGCCGATGCCGGCCACCTTTTCCTTCTCCCGCTCTGCCGCTGTCTCGGCATCTTTGCCAGCCGCCGTTGACGCATCGTCAGGTGCTTGTGAGTCCTTGTTCAGCCCGTCATCGTCGTTGTCGTCGTCGTTGATGGTCACGACGTTGCCGTTTTCGTCCACGACCAGGGGCTGGTCCTCTGCCTCCTCGCTGGCGGACCGTTTCTTGATGGCGCGCCGCCTGCCGGCGAGAATGGGGTCTGGCCCGGCAGATGCGTCCCCCCGGGATTGGGCGTGGAGGGCGCGGAGGAAGGGTGGAAGGTCGGACGAGTAGGAGAGTGACTTGGCGTTGATCTTAGGTTCGGGCATGTCGAGGGCTGCTGTCAGTGTCGTTGTTTGACTGCTGGGGCGTCAGGGCGTCGAGGCGTCGACGATCTGGGTGGCGTTCGGGGACGTCAGGCGGGGGTCCGAGGTCCCCGTAGCAGGGCGGTCCTGGTAGTTATTTTATCAATTTTCACCGCAAGTGCGAGACATGCGACTCCAGGCGGGAGTTCGTTGAATGATGTGCTTTTAGTGTCGTGATGCTACCTGTCGGCGGGGTGGTGTCTGGGTGTGGTGTGCGCGCGCTACCTGGTTCTGGGGAGCGTAGGTACCTTTCGGCAAAAATCAATCCATCGAGGTACCCCAAGGGGACCCCCCCCCCCCCCCCCAACTTTGCCATTGGGGACGACATCAGTCAGCGCATTAGCGCCCCCCGTAAGGCCCGTAAGGGAGACTGTGCACAGCGCACCGTCCCGTGTGTGGTCTGGCGGGAAGGCCAAATCGGTCCAGCCTCGACAGATCAACGACTGCCGCCGTTCCTCCTTCTCCACCACAGCGCTTCGCCAGCTGCGTGTACCAAGGAGGCTTCCACAAAACAACTATGAGCAACTTGGCCCATCCGAGTTTCGCAATTCATGCCCTCTTCCAAATCCACGGTTGCCAAGAAGCCACGCAGACCAACCAAGCAAGGAGCCTTGATGCATCCTCGCTCCCCCTGCAACCTCCTGGACGACACGGAAACCCTACCCCGCTCGCCCCTTCGAAGCCGAGTGTATCCGGGCTTCGAAAAGAACCTTCGAGGCTTCGCGTCCCAATGAGCTGGAGTTGTTCCCCCAGCTGAAAGGCGGGCCAAGTCTACCAAGTCTACCTGCTGCAGGCCCGCGGCGCCCGCCGGCGAGGTTGCAGTGAGGAGATGGCCGTGGCTTACTGGGGGGGGGATGGACACGGAGAGAGATTGATGTGAGATGTGAGAGAGGTCACACCAGAACAAGGCCTAGCCTGACAGCAGCCCGTGGCCCTACCCTTTGCAGTAGGTACCTTGGAGACAGACGCCTCTTCCTCCCTGCTGCAGGTGGAAATGCAGCCTGTTTCCAACCGAGACTTTGAGAGGAATGGGAGGGCCAGCGGGAAAAAACTCCGCAGGGTCACGCGCGACGTACGAACGAGCTGGCGATTGGTTAGGCGTCCATGCCAGCCCAGCCTCTCGCTCACCACTTCTCACCATGGATGGGAGGACCTGGGGATGGATGACATGGCATCGAGCTTCTTCTTACGGACTCTGGTTCCCTCGCCGCCTCCCTGTCTGCTGCGGTCTGTTGTGGCCATGCTGCTGCTGCTGATGCTGCTGCTGCTGAGCGGCTCGGAGTCGGCCGCGTCGATGCCCGAGGCGGTAGCAAGCCTCGCAAATCGCTAGTGGCGAGCGCGATGGCTTGAGAAAGGGACGATCGCAATGGCAGACTGACTGCCCAAGCACACCCTAAGTAACAGGCAAGCCCGTTGTCGTCGTTTCGACTAGCTGGTTCTCGACCCTCCATCACATCGCGATTGAAGATTATCGAATACGTGGGGCGTCGAGTTCGGCCGAATGATCAGCAGTCAATTCATCCGCTAGCAGCCAGAGTGAATCAAACTGGTGCATGGGCGCCGCTCTCTTCTCTCTTTCTGTTGCACGACCAACAAAAGCAGCACCTTCTCCTGAGACCTCAGCCTCTCGAGACGCGTGCTGTGATTTACCTTGTCCTGCTGCCTCTCTCTCTCTTCCCCTCTCTCCCCATTCCCAACTGGGCAAGGTTGGAGGTGAGAGACACAATTGTGAACAGCGAGTGGCGCATGCTGCTGGACGACCCGATGTCGTGGGACCACTCACACCAGGCAGGGCAAACCACAGGAGAAGCAATGTTTTTGCCTCGATTACCACATGGAAATGAGCGATTGAAACGCTGACTGACTGGACTGGCCTCTTCTTTTCTCTCTTCACCTCCCCTTTGTCACCATGCTTGCTGCTGCTGCTGCTGTGCTGGAATGGTGAGGCTGGACCACACGCCCCCTCCCCTATCAAGCATGTCCCGGTCTGCACCGCCCCAGCAAAAAGCTACAGCTGCATGCCTCTTCCCACAGTCATGCGACAAGTTCAGGTCTCTGATGATCAGTCTTTTTTGTCGTACGCTAGCAACGTACCACCGGGTGGACAGACAGCATGGAGAGCTGGACCAACGAGGGGATGGGCCACTGTCTTGCTCTTTTCATCGATCGAGGCAAAAAAGAAAGTGATCATCGAAGGGAAGCCCGAAGTGCTAGGACCCATCTGTGGTCGCCGATGCTTGGCTGAGAGGGCAACAATCATCACCGTTTGCTCGTTTCTTTGAAGGCTCTTCCCAGTCGACTGGCCTTCACTTCTTCAGCGTGATGCCGCATCAGCTCCACTCACTCGTGGACAGCACACACCCATCTAGTCCATGGACCCTTGATGAGGGACTTTGGATCGCTCCGAACCAGTCCGCTCTTGATCGAACCTCACACGTGCCCCCTTTCCTCGTGAGACTCGCAAGCAACCTGCAAAAAGTGTGTTTCTTTCTCCATGCTGCTCAGGCCGTGTCCCGGCCCCGGACCAAGACATGGCCAAACACACACACCCACGAACTCTGGTGCATCCCCTGGGGGGAAGGGGGGTCCTGGGGCCTCTCTGGGTTGCATTTCCCCCGTCAACCCCAGACCGGGGGGGAAGAGCATGACCAGGGGGGCATATGCGGTACGAGCATCCCTTGAAGCCTCCCATTCGTCTCTCGGCCACCTACCCCAGGCCTCGTCACTGCGCGCTGGCGCACCACCCCTGCCACCTGGAGATGCCGCTTAGCCTAGCACAGCTTAGGGGGAGGGGGGGGGGGGGGGGAAAAAGGCAGGCAGAGGATGGGAGGCGAGAAATGGGAGATCACCGCGACCGACGGGGCGGAACCGTCCCTTCCCTTTCGCCTCGAGGGCCCGCACCCCCTCCCCCTTGTCTACCTGGCCTCGTGCATGCGCAAAAGGCCGGGGAAAGCGAGGGGAGGGGGTGAATAAATAGATTGTTTAAATGGGCTTTACATCGAGTCTGGGGTGGGAGGAGAGACAGAGACAGAGCGCGGGAGAGCGTGACTGGCGAGCTGCTGGTGTCTAGGAAGAGCAAGCCATATGGTACTTACGTCTGCTGTCACCCTCTTACGTCGTCCATCCAGACCTCTCACCACCTTCTCGCACACAGTCTCTGTCACCACACACACACCCACACTCACATACGCACACGGAGACCAGACCTACAACATCCACGTTGAACGAAAGGAGACTGGGGGACTTGACGGCACGGGTTGTCACACCGTCATACAGCCATATTCTTGGGGGGGTGGTTGATACTCGCAGTCGGCTTGTCAAGCAACAAAACTCCACAGCGGCTTCTCTGTCGCCTGCACCTACCCGAGCGGGGGAGTGCACTTGCTGCACCCTTCCCACACCTACACGATTGCAAGTGGTCGGGTGTCACGAAACTCAAAGATTGCTCGATCCAGCGTCTTGCATCTCGCGGCCAGGCCCTCCTTGAGGATCGCCGCCTGGATCCCATTTCGAAGAAGAGATCTGGAACTGCACAGCTAGCTTGCCAGCCACTACGATCTTCTTTTCCACGACGATTCGACAGGTCCCGTCCCGATCCTGGTTGTGACACCCTTACGACCAGGCAATAAATATGCCGGTGCGAGCGCTGTGCTCCCTCGTCCGCGTCGACCTTTCCTTCTCCCTCCTGGCATAGCAAGTCGGACGGACTTGTGGTACGGCCAACACCATGGTGGCTGATGTTGACGTTGGCGGTCCGCTTGGCCATGGCTCGCTCGGCGCTCTGGAGCCGTGGCCTCTGCTGGCCAACGTCCGCGACGCTCGCAGCCTCGATTTCCAGATGGAGCCCCCGTCACCACCGATCCCGCAGCTCTGCCATGACACCATGTGCACGATACACCGACACAACCAGGCCGCCACATTAGCCAACGGCGGGCTGTCCAGTTTCTCATCGGCACCAGGTGGTGGTCGAGCGTCCTCGCAACCGTCGCCTCTGCCGTCGCCGCCCTCATCTCAGATCTCGTTGGACGAGGACCCGTTGAAACTCGATGACCACCCTTTGCCACCGACTACGGCCTTTTCGTTCCAGCCCTCATCGCCCCCGGCGCAGTTTGACTTTCTCCCCCCGGCGTCGCAGCAGGCGCCGCGCGCTAGACCGCTGTCGAAACGGTGCCGGGCCCGCAGCGACGTCGACGGCCCCCACACGGCCGAGCTCAGCTGCAAGAAGCGGCGACTGCGGACGCAGCTCATCACGAGCCGGCTGTCGCAGCCCTTTTCGCAGCCGGCGACGCACATCATCAACCGCGACGCCGTCGCTGCGGGCGACAAGCGTTTCATCAAGCTCGCCGCCTCGGCCAACGCCAACAAGCGCTGTCCCAGCACGCAGAGCTCCATCGTGCGCCGCGCCGCCGTCATGAACCGGGTCCGGCTGCGCCTGCGCGGCGAGGTCGTGTCGGAGCGGAGCAACGTCTTCATGGCCGGCACGGCGACGACGACGACGGCGGCGGCGCAGGCGGCCTGGATGCAGCGCGAGCAGCAGGCCGGCACGGGTGGGCGGTTCCTCGCCGTGTCGGTGCCTGGAGCGGCGCAGCCGGGCGCGAGGCCACCTGCCAACAGGATCATCATGATCAGGGCGGGCGGTGGCGGGGGCCATGATGCGTCGTCGGCGCACGGGCAGATGCGGACGCCGATTCCGTCGGCGTTGCGCGCGGTCGACACGCTCGTCGGACGAGGCACCGTGGTGCCGGCGGCGAGACAATGTCGCTCGCCTGTGCTGGGGCCCACGGACGCCAGTGCCGAGGAGGTGGGCGAGGACGAGGAGATGGCGTTCCCCGAAGACATGGGGCGGTACGGCTCGGCCGATGACGACGACGACGAGGATACCGGCGATGTATATTCTGACTTTGGGGCCATCTTTGGCGGGCCGAGAGAGGGGGACTTCTCGGACGACGACGAGCACTCGTACGAGGAGTGCCTGGACGAGCTGGACGGCATATCGTGGGTTGGGCGATGAGAGGAACGGCGTTTGGCTTGCGACAAACCATGGCGAACAAACCCTGCATTGCATCCTCAGTGGTCTCAGATCCAATGAGCCAGAAAGGAAAGAGAAAGAAAAACACACGAATTGGCCAAGCCCCCCCACCGAGGCGGCCCGCGAAAGCATCTCTATCTTTCCATGGAATCATTGGGCAACAACTCTTTTTGGCATTCGGTCGGACAAACAAAATAGGAAAACATGCAGAGGCATCTCTGGCGGCGTTCATGTGTAGCTAACAGCATTGGAAAGGTCCGCCGTGGCTTCTTTAGGCAGTGATGTGTATTCAAAGTCTTTTCTCGTTTGCGTTTGCTTGCCTCGTCTCGCTGCCCAGAGTGTTTGAACTGCCGTGAGGCGTATGTCATGAGTTTAAGACGGACACGACGCTCACGCGGCTGCCGCAAGCTTAGCGGCGCGGTCCTTGGCAATGTCACACATGGCCTGGCAGCATGTCAGCAAAACTAGACAAAATCCCCCCTCAAACCGAACATGAGAAACAAACCTGTAGGGCCGCCTGCTCCTCGAGCGTAATGTCCCCGCGGTCGATGCGCCGCCTCATGTCTTGCATGATGGCAGGCCGGCCGCGTCCGTTGACGAAGACAACGTAACGCAGCCCCGGGAACTTGTCCTCGTACTCGGCATTCAGCGCGGCGAGCTGGGCGGCCTCTGCCTCGCTGCCCTGGAGCTTCGCCTGCTCCGCCACCGACTGGGCGCTGTCGACCTTTTTCGCACCGAGGCGGGGGTGAGAGCCGAGAATGGCGTGGAGAGCGGCACGCTGCTCGGGGGCCGTCTGAGAAGCCGAGGCGAGGTCCGACAGAATCGAGTGAGCGATGTTGACGAGCTCGTCGTACGACTGATATGTCGTTGTGGATAGCGCGGGGACGAGGAGGGCGTGCAGGGCGGGAGACGGCTCGAAAAGGAGATCGAGGACCTCTGTCTGCTCTATCGTTGTGAGGCGAGGCAACGCCGTGATGTCTGGTATCGTGATAGGCGCCATAGTTTTGTGAGGATCGCTCGTCAATCTAGGTACACGGACACTGACAAGAAGGAGGAGAGGCGAGAAGAGGCACCATGAAGAGGGGGCAAGAGTGTGTTTATGAAAGTCTTATCTCGCCTGCGGTGTGGTCCTCGGCCTGGTCCCCCTCGTTCTCCATCGGCGCATCGGCGCATCCCGCCATTTGGCGTCACTGATAAGAGCTGGGACGATACTGTCGATAAGAGACTAGAGTGCTAGAGTGTGCGAGGTCCCGTCCTTCTCCTTCTTCCTCACGTGAATCGAATGGCCCGTGCCGTCCATTGGCCGCCTTTGGCTCTGGTGGAGCCGCATCTCTCTGCCCCTGCAAGCTTTCTGTTCGACGTGCGAGGCTGACGATTTGTTTTCGCAAAGCGAGTTGCTGGCTCGTTAGCATATTGGACAGTCGCAATTGCATCCGCCACGCCCTGCGCCTCGCCTACCTTTTTCACAACGAATCGTCTCCATTCCCATTGCACATCGATCAATCGCCAAAAAGCATAGAAGCACAATCAGCATGTTGTGTGGAAGTATGTCTGCTCGGGAACACCACTATGCGCTCATACGCGTCGCTAACCAATGGATGACTAGTCTCGGGAGAGACTCCCCAGGAGCCTGTCGCCTCGAGGAAGTCTGGTACAGTCTGACCCCGTCACCGCCTGGATGTTCAACGCTCGCTAACCTTGGCCAAGGCGCCGTGTTCGAGAAGCGCCTCATCGAAAAGTACATCACGGAGAATGGCACCGAGCCCGGAACCGGCGAAGCCCTGACGACCGACGACCTCCTCCCCCTCTCCCAGTCGCACATCGTCCGGCCACGACCCCCGACCCTGACATCGATCCCCGCCCTCCTCGCGACCTTCCAGAACGAGTGGGATGCGCTGGCGCTCGAGACGTATAACCTGAAGGAGCAGCTGGCCCGCACCCGTGAGGAGCTCGCGACGGCTCTGTACCAGCACGATGCTGCGGTTCGCGTCATCGCGCGGCTGACGAGGGAGAGGGACGAGGCGAGGGACGCTCTCTCGAGGGTTACTGTCACGGGTGGCGCCGCCAATGGCGATGCGATGGCCGTCGACTCGGTCGAGACGCTTCCGGAGGAGGTTGCCGAGAGGGTGGCAGCGAAGCACCAAGAGTACGCACATTTCTGTCAATCTGCCTGCCATCACACACTGACAACAAACACCAATCCAGGCTCTCCAAGTCGCGCAAGAAGCGCCCCGTGCCCGAAGGCTGGGCGACGCCCGAGGAACTTGCGGCCTTCCAGACCACGGCCTCGACGACGCTGCCCGTCCCCCACACCTCTTCGCTCGCCCTCGAGGGCGACTATGCTGCCATCGCAGGACCCGAAGGCAATGCCGCTATCTACTCGATCGACTCTGACAAGCTGGAGCGCCATGTCCAGGTCGGCCAGCCAATCACCGACACCGTCTGGACGGGCAGCAAGCTCATCTTCTCGACGACGCAAGGCACCGTCAAGGTCTTTGAGAGCGGCAGCGAGATCGCCTCGCTGGCCGAGAACGCCGGTGCTGTCACGGCCCTTGCGCTGCACCCTCTTGGCGACCTGCTCGCCTTCGTCGGTCAGGACAAGAGTATTGTCTTCTACGACCTGTCGACCATGTCGCGTGTTAGCCGCACCTACGGCGATGCCGGTACGTTTGGCCATCCCCTGGTCGTTACTGCTTCCGTACTGACAAGCCCCCCCCCAGCTCTCACATGCTGCTCTTTCCACCCGGATGGCCACATTTTCGCCGCCGGCACGGCCACCGGCGATCTCAAGCTCTTCATGACGGCCACGCTCGACGTTGCGGCGTCCTTCTCCCTCGGCGCCCCCATCCAGGCGCTTGCCTTTTCCGAGAACGGTTTCTGGGTCGCCGCGACGGCCAAGGGCCAGAGCTCTGTGACCATCTTCGACCTGCGAAAGGAGGGCGAGGCGGCCAAGGCCAAGGTTCTCGAGACGGGCGGCTCGGTGCAGTCGCTCGCCTGGGACTACTCGGGCCAGTTCCTCGCCACAGCCGGCGCCAGCGGTATCACGGTGCAGCAGTACACCAAGAGCTCCAAGTCGTGGTCGGAGCCGTTCCGCAGCTCCGTCACAGCCGTGGCCGTCCGGTGGGGTGACAAGGCGAGGCAGCTCGTCTCCGTCAACGGGGAGGGTGTCGTGTCCGTGTTTGGTGTCAAGGAGGGGTAATCGATCGTGGGCGCAATACTGCCGAGGATGGCACCATGGCTGCGCGGGACAGGGGCTGGTTGGATCTCCGTCAGGAGCCTTTTTGGTCTTTTTATTGCCCCTGGTGGCACTGTATCATAGGCGAGGAAAAGAAAAAGGTCAAACAAGCTTGTTGTGCAGCATGGACTTAACAATAACAAGCGTGGTTCACTCGACGGCACGAATCTCCTCCTGAAACCAATCCTGTTCAGTGGCATCTATTGATACCGTGCCTCATGTGCCTCATGGGCTGCGCGCTATGCCGCACATCAGCTGCAAGGAGAGATGTGTCGGCTTCCTACATGGCTTCGTGGTCACGGCGAGAGCTGGCATCCTTACTGACAAGATTGTGAGTGAACCACGTACAGGAGGTGTACCTGCTGCAGGATCGGATCTTGTCTGGCACATTGATAAGCTTCTCGCGGCAGTTGGTCCCAAAAGGTCACAGGGACCAGGGGGCAACGCTACGCGCCTGAGGTCGGCGGCGGCTGAAAGGCATTTGAAAGGCCCCACACGGTTACTCGACTGGAGGCATTCAGATTCTGTGAGCCTGTGGCCTGCCCTGTACCGATTCCTGCACGGTGCACTAGACTGCACCTGCCTCAGGGCAAGTACGTAGTGACGTTTGTCATTGCCCCCCCCCTTCGATCGGCCCAGAACAAACACCTGGAAGGCGGAATCGCCCATTGTGGCGGGCCGGCTGAGAAGACCATCGATGGATACCTGCATACCTACGTGAATAGGTAATCACGCCTGTTCACCAAAGCCCGGCCCCGAATCCCTGGGGCGGCGCTTCCTTTCAATAAGGTACTTCACGGCAGGTACCCAGTGCATCATCACCTTCCTGGTAAAGCATCATCACCACCCCCCAACTCTCGTGGACCATCATTCACCAGCGCGCGACTTCCCACCTGGCGGCCCATGCCGGCTGCCTCAGACTCCCGCCGTCAACCTGCCTGACTGCCTACGTAGGTACCTTACCTTGGGTATCTGACTCAACTTCGACATTGCGTTCGACGAAACACAACACTGCATCAGCCGTCAGCCGCTTTGAGCCTCGACGTCCTCCATCCCCTCCGCACCGATCACGGCATTTTCGCTGGAGGGCCTGCAGTGTTCAGTGTTTTGTAGCGACCCGCTCGCCTTCATCGCCTTTCTTTTCTCCGCTGTCCGCAGGCGGGTCGACATCTCGAGCGCGCACAGGGTCAATGTGCATCATTTGTTGTAGCCTCGCCACTGCAATAATTCCTACAGCTTCGGCACGCTCGACTGAGTACCTTGCGCCTTTCTCCGCCAGCGCCCTTTATCTCCGGCTCGATAACGACGACGTCTTTTGCCCCTTCGACCACCCTTTCCCCACCAGCAAGGACGGCTGAGAAGAGCACATGTTTCTCAGCGTCGAAGCAGAGGATTCGAAAACCAACATCATTGTCCCTCTGCCGCCCGACCGCGCTCGATCGGCCGAGTGACATCACGCGATATATAGACCTCGATCCCCGACTCTCCAACTCTCCGACCCGCCCACCTCGACGACCTCCTCCCCCCCCCCCCGCATAAAGCCGACAAGCAGCATGGCTGCGTCGTCGCCCGAAGCGTCCCTCTTTGTAGGCAGCGACGAGTACGACCTATCACCCTACAACGGGCATGTGTCACTAGACGGCCTGGACAGTGATGAAGACATACAAATCATGGCGGACGCAGGCGATTCGCCCGCTGCGTTTCCTCCCATGTTCCTCGACCACATGTTTCGCGATGACAATGATCCCGACTTTGAGCCAGAACCTCTGAGCGACGACATGGAGTCTTCCGACATACACTCGCTCTCCCCCTCCAACCACTCCTACCGATCGGTTGCCGAGGGCAGTCTTCCTCCTTCCAGCTCAGGACCAGAAGCACTGGACCTTCAGAACCGACGCGCCGACCCCCGTGATGTGGCATTAGCACGCGATGTGGCTTTGGGTGTCTTTGGGGACGACCTGGACTGGATGGGCGAGCTCGACTCCGCCTTTGACTTTGCCGAGATTGAGGGCCTAGAGGCTGAGCTCGAGGCACAGAACCCTCATATCCGGCAACCACTCCACGCGTCCCAAGGGGCAACAAGCCAAGGCAACGGCGCCGACCAGGGCGGCAGGGCAGTGGGGAATCTTCTTCGACTGTTAGAAAATGACGATGGAAGAGCAAGCGACGCAGGCGGTGCGAGAAGGCTCGTGCCGGGACCGCCCAACCGGAATGCTGCACGACGGCCTTTCTCCCCTGTTCATCTGCTTAGTTCCGAGGGTGACGAGTACCCTGGGCGCGACAGTTTTCGCTCGCGCCACGCTCGCGATGTTCTCGTTGATGTGGAACTGGACGCACGACATCACGTTCCTCCCTCGCTTCAGCGACAAGAATCCCGGCAGTCTGGTGCTGCTGAAGTCATCGACCTCACAAATGAGCCCGACAGCCCGATACAGGCGCACGCCCGGCCTGTCTCTCAAAACGTTCGCCGCCAAAACTCTCAAGCCCGCAACCCACCCGCTTTTGCTCGCAGCGACAGCAGCATTCTCGGCGGTCCGCCAGTCATAGATCTTACAGACGATGCGCCCGACCGTCCTTTACCACCCTTATTGCCGGGTACACGCTGGCCCCAGGCGCCGCGCCGGGCTGTTCATTCCCCAGAGCTCCTGTTCCTCAACCAGCGCCCGATTCCGAGGCAGCAGCAGCCAAACCGCCGGGAAGGCGTGCAGTCGCGAGCCCGTTCCCGTCAGGCCAACATGCTCAACGGGTTGCGACGTAACTTCTTGCATCATTTGCCGTTTCTCAACCTCTTCAACCCCGACCCGGCGGACGGCAACCTCGACATGGTGGAGGGTATGATGGGCAATCCCTTCAACCCCGTTGGCCACATCCAACTTCAGTATCAGCGCAGCGCCTTTGACCAGCGTCCTCCATCACCCAAACCTGTTCACGTTCCACCCCCTGCAGCACGTTCTGGCTTTTCTCGAGATACCAAGGCCGACAATAGCTCGGCATTTGTCTGTCCTGCATGCAACGAAGAGCTAGCCTACGACCCCCTCGAGGCACCTTCTGCTCCTGCACCTCAGGCGTCTCGCAGCACCCGACTCGGCAAGCGGCCCCGAAGTGAGCATCACTTCTGGGCGCTTAAGGGCTGTGGCCATGTACGTTCATACTACTTTGTCGTGACCGATTCATTTGCTAATGTGATACAAAGGTTTACTGCGAGGACTGCTACGAGAACCGGAAGCCCACGAACAAGAGACCCAACACGGGATTCCTCCATGCCGGGCGAGATCACAAACTGTCGTGCGCTGTCGAAGGTTGCGACACGCAAGTCACCAATAAGGGATCATGGGTTGGCATTTATCTGTAGCCTACGATGCACGGCAAAAACGCCCATCGAAGGAATGAGCAGAAGAGTTGGCGAGAGAGAATCACTGTGTGGACGACTGCTTTGTACCGCGGGTTATGATGCCTTTTGTCAACAGGCTGGACAACGCACCCAGTCTGACAGGCATTGGAGGGATTTATGAGGCGCCCCGGAATGGGACTGGACATGAGGGTTCACGGTTATGCATGGAATGGCGTTTCTAGACATGGCCCTATTCGGCCGGGCTAGGGAGGCAGCGTTGGCTTGGCTTTTTCAAGTTCATGTGTCGTGCGCCTTGTGCCTAAGGCTAGGACGATTTGAATTATGTTATCCCGTTTTTCAACACCTTGAGAGTGCGCCCGCGGTCAAGTGCATGTCGCATACTAGCATACGAACACAAGTGGACGAACATGATGGGTTACCTTGCTAACATGGTAGATGAAAAGGGTTGCGCACCGTACCACAACACCCAGGCGAAGATTCGAGGTAAGTCTGCCATATTGGCGGCAGACCAACAGACGCCTTGGTGATTGATTCGGAAAACGAAAACAAATGGGTATCAATTCTCTAACTCCCAGAATCCGTCAAAATGTCGTAGCAACGCCCATCAATGCTCTTTCCTTCTCCCAACAAATATCTCCCAAGCGCCCAGCCGTTGTCCATATCGGCCGAAGTATGTTCACCTCTGTCTTGAGACAGGGTTTCCCCCAATCAGCTCATCACGCGTCTCCGATCTCGCCACAGCGCCTGTTTCCCAGTATCCATAACAAAAGCGACCCACGGGCCCTCGGCAAAAGCAACAGCTACCCCCCTCTTCGCCCCTGTCGTTCACATGATGCAGAGCGCACAGTCCTTTGGAGCCTGAGCTTCACACAGCCAAGTTGCCCCAGTCTTCATCCGCAAAGACGGCCCGCAGGTCTTGGGATGAGATTGCATCCCAAAGATCCTGGGGCTCGTCGAGTTCGGGGCGCGGCTTTTGCGGCTCTGCCTCCTGCTCCTGCGGCCGGTGCTGAGCCTGCAGGCAATCATCGTCCCAGTCTGCTTCGAGCATGGCCGCCAGGTCCTGCGACGACACGGCGTGTTGCGGCGGTTGCGCGGCTTCCGGAGGGTTGCTGACCGGTCGCAACGGCGCGCGCTGGCCTGTTGCTGCGGGGGGTTCTGACGGGTTGACCATGGCTGGAGGCTCGGTTTGGCGAATCTCCACCACGTTCTGTGGCGCGCGGGCGTTGGCGCGTTGGTTAGGATCAGGCCGAGGTTTCTGCGTCGTGACTTTCGACTGGCGAGTCCTGCCAGTTGCGAAACTCTGCATGACTGGTCGTCTGCGTTTCCAGGTCATCGGTATCAACGGCGCAGCTTGTTCTGCTTGCCACGCCATGCGCTCTGGTGCTTCCCGGCGTGCCGTCTTCGCAGCCATTACGGGCGGTGCTTCGATCTCCTGCATGTCCTGAGGCGAGAGGTTGAAGTCCTGGCTGCAGAAGAAAGGCATGGCATCGCCCGCATCTGCCTGGAGCAGAGTGAGACGATTCTGTTTGGGGCACTGTTTCTTTCTGGCGCCACCTGAGCCTGCTCGGTGAACAGCCTGGCCTCGTAGGGCAGGCTCGGCGCCGAAGTCGTGGACCTTCGAAACAACCTGGTCCTCCAACAGCTCTCTTTGAAGTTGCGTGCCACTGGGAAACAAATTGTCCAGATCTCCGAATTCTGGGAGCAGATCGACCACGGGCGCAACCGCAGGAGAAGGTCGGCCCTTCTTGCAGACGTCTACTGGAGCTGCTTCGCCTGGTCTCTTCCGGCTTTGGCTTGAGAGCTTGTTGGTCTGGACATTGCTATTCTCGCCACCCTTCTTCGTGCTTGCTTCCTCGAGTGCCAACTGAGAACAATCCCCAAAAAAATCATCGAGGTTATCGTTGATGAATGCAAGCGTGCTGGACGGCGGGGGTAATGAAGGCAAGTCCGTGCGAAGAACCTTTTCCATTGCAGGTTGCAGAAACTTGCGGGCGCCGGAGTCAGTGTCGGGCCTGGTTTGGCGATCCTTGTAGGCGGATGGGTGCGGTGGTCGCACGAACCGTGGCACAGCTCCATGTTTTGGGGTGTCGCGCAACGCAGAAGCTCGAATGAAGCCAGGGCGATCAATCTGGTCGCGACACAGCCTGGTTGTCACTGCCTCTGTGACAGGCACCTTGACGGGAGGAGAATGTGAGTCGTGAATGCGATCTTGTACGCAATCAAGCGCAGGGGTGTTGGTGATTAGGTCAGCCTGCCCATCATGCTGCGAAGCCTCCTTTCTTGCCAGTGAAATCGTGGGAGAAGAAGGGCGGCTGGGGCTCGGTGTTCGCTGTATGATCAGCGGTGGTGAACATACTTGGTCGCCAACCCCTTCATCTAGTCTGACGCGCTTCTTCGGAGGGCTTCTAGGCACCTCAAGCTGTGCTTCTTCCCGAGGTTCCGTGTACAATGGCGCCGCGCTTGGTTCTTCGTCTGCGTCGTTGTCCTTTTCCGTGAGCTCTTCCTGCTCACTAATGGCAAGCAAGCGAACCAGTTCAGTCGAAGGAGCTGCGGAGGGCTTGGGTTCTGTAGGTTCTTGAGGCTTCGCCACTTTTGTAGGAGCTGCTAGCGACTCGACGTGCTGCTGTTCTCCGTGACTCTGGCTCGGTTCTGGCCTTGCTTCTTCTGCTTGGCATCTTGGTATCACAGACTCCTTATGTTCCCGCTTTTCTAGTCCTGAAATACTCGTCTTCTTCTCGACACGATTCGACTTGAAGAACCGAGCAATCGTATCCTGACTGGGACGACATGTTGCAAGCGGCAGCCCAGCCTTGCGCTTTGCGTCTTTCTCAGCATCCTCTTTCGCCTTCTTCTTGTCGCGAAGTACTTTGGCCTTTGCCTGCTGCCGAACCCGGTCTTTCTCCTGCCTCTCCGCCTTTTCCTTTTCCGCGATCTCTCGTCGGATCTCAGCCTGGAGTTCCCGGTCGCGTTCTCGCTGTTGTTGTTTCGTCAAGCGAGGCCCGCGATTTCTCTCGAGATGCAGCTTCTTCGCTTGCTTCGAGGTCATCGGTCGTCGGTCTGCGTCGGAGAGTGGAACATTGCTGACAGGGCGAAGCCTGTCGGGGACGGCACTGAACTTGCGCTGTTCCAACGTCATGATGGCGGATGGTTAGCCATGCCTCGTTTTGAATGCTGGCAGGCCCATCAGCACGTGAAATGAGAGCCTGAAAAATATAGCAAGTGAGTCAGAAGAAACCAAAGCGCCACGCGAATTATAATGTAGGCGCTGGAGTAAACGTGTGTTCTATACGTGCAGAAACGAGTGATGCTGGATTGTATGATCCAGGACCAGGCAGTGGTGAATGAGTTAGACAGTGGGGTCGCGCTCGACACACCTCGTTGCCAAACAAGTGGCAACGCGCGCAGTGGCCACGCGGTCATGTGATGCACAACCAGGTACTTTGGCGGGGTAACTATCAGCCACTGAGCCCAGGCACAAGCCACAAGCCGCGGGGTCGATCCCCAATCGATTAAAAAAAATAAAAAATTGGTTCAGAGGGGCCGCCATATCGGGCTGGGTCTTTTTTTTGCGACAGCGACTCCTGACACTTTCCTCGCCACGATATAACGGATCCTTTCGCAAAAAGGGAAAGCTAAAAAGATGTCGAAGCGAACGGCCGACACCGAAATGGGCGACGGCCCCCTCAAGGCCGGTGATCGTCCCGAGAAGATGGACGTTGACGGCGACAACGAGATGGGCGAGTTTGAAGACGAGTTTGAGGACGAGTTCGAGAGCGAAAGCGAGGATGAGATTCTGGAGGCTGGCGTTGACGGACGACCAGATGCGGAGCGCGAGGCCGAGGAAAAGGGTATGCTTTTATCTGACGTTTCCGCGAGACATTGTGTCTGACCTTCTTTCCCAGGTGCTATGGAAGTTGACCAAGGCACTTTCATCGTCGGCCGGAGCAAGCTCGAGCCTGGCCAGACGCTGGCCCCCGATCTCACCACGTACCAGATGCTTCACAACCTCAACACGCCGTGGCCCTGCCTTTCGTTCGACCTTCTCCGCGACAACCTGGGCGACAACCGCAAGGTTTACCCCGCCACGATGTATTCGGTTTCCGGTACCCAGGCGGCGAGTGATCGCGCTGAAGAGAACGGACTGATGGTCATGAAGTTCAGCGGTTTGAGCCGGATGGACAAGCTTGAGGAGGACGAGTCGGACGAGGAGGAGGACGATGACGACGACGAGGATTCCGACCCTATCCTCGAGTCCAAGACGATCCCCCTAAACTCGACGACCAACCGTGTTCGTGCGCACCAGATTCCCTCGCAAGATGCCTCAAGGCCACCTACAACACTGACGGCCACGATGACTGAGTCGACCAACGTCTTCATCCACGACATCACTCCCCATCTCACATCGTTCGACAACCCGGGCACCACAATCACCGCCCAACAGAACAAGCCTGTGTCGACGATTCGCGCGCACAAGGCCGAAGGATACGCGGTGGACTGGTCGCCTATCGTCCCTGGGGGCAAGCTCCTCACCGGTGATAACGACGGCTTGATCTATGCGACCACCCGCACCGACGGCGGGGGCTTCGTTACCGATACCCGTCCTTTCCAAGGCCACACTAGCAGTGTCGAAGACATCCAGTGGAGTCCTTCGGAACAGTCCGTCTTCGCCTCGGCGTCTAGCGACGGCACGGTGAGGATTTGGGACGTCAGGAGTAAGAGCAGGAAACCCGCCCTGACGGTCCAGGTCAGCGACACGGATGTCAACGTGCTGTCCTGGTCTCGCCAGACCACCCATTTGCTGGCCTCTGGCGCCGACGATGGTGTGTTTGGCGTCTGGGATCTCCGTCACTGGAAGGGGACGGGCGACAAGCCCACCCCCATTGCCAGTTTTGACTACCACAAGGAGCAGATCACCAGCGTGGAGTGGCACCCGTCCGACGACAGTATCATTGCTGTGGCGGCAGGTGACAACACCGTCACGCTGTGGGATCTGGCTGTCGAGCTGGACGATGAAGAGAGCAAGGATACGGGCGGCGTCAAGGACGTGCCTCCCCAGCTGCTGTTCGTCCACTACCTCTCGAACGTCAAGGAGCTGCACTGGCACCCCCAGATCACGGGCAGCTTGGTGGCCACGGGTGATGAGTTCAGCATCTTCCGTACGATTAGCGTTTAATGATACCTATGACGCTCAAGAATTGAGCAACTTGAAGACCATGATGTATGAAATCTGTGGATGCAAGCATGTCGTGAAACTCACTTGAAGGGCGCGGGAGGCGCGAGGCGGAAGACTCACGGGCCCTGGATCGTCTCGCAAAAGAACAGCGAAATAAAATAATGGTGTTTTATTTGTATACCAAGATTCCACAGGAGGATGCTGTTTGGTGTTGCTTCATTGTCCCAGGGATTGCCCTGCACTGTTTGCGCCTTCGTGACCCACAAGCTTCTGCTACCATTCTTGCATTCCACATCTTACCGGGCGAGCAACCCATCAGCTTGCTCTGCAACAGCAATGCCAGTCCATGTGCGTCAATCAACCCGGACAGCCTTGCCTGGCTCTTCGATATGGAACACCACGCCTGAGACAACCTTCCGCTCCAATGTTGTAGCTCTTGAGCGGCAGACGAATGCCGTGCCTCTTGATTGCCAGCATTTTCCCGTGTCAAGCTGGGACCCCATCTCTGAGAAGTCGGCAAGCTATCAGCTCGCGCTATCACAAGAGCAGCAGCTCGCTGATGATTTCTCTTTCATCGCTGCCGTCGGCGAAGGCGCACAGTCTGTGGCAGCTGCGACAGTTCAAGAGTCAACCCATTTGTCCTTGGGTTCGTCGGGGCCTAGCCTTCGATTTACAATTGCTTCTGTCGATGCCATCGACGAAGCTGCACAGAGGTTTCTCAATGGCATCTTCAAAATTCTCTCAACAGTGACCACGAGCAACCAGGGCACCGTTCTTCAAAACATTTTCGGTCAGATTGCCGGATACCACAGTCAACGCCTTTTGAATCGCCTGCGCTCGGTCAGATGGACAAAGCCGACATACCTCGCCAGGACGCACAAAAAGCCTCTCTTTGCAGATTTTGAGAATCTGAAACACAGAGCTCAGCTACTCTATGCTCGCTCTGAACGCTCTCAGCGCGTCAGTATCGAAGCGCACCTTGCCTCTCTCGCGTCAGTCCTCGAGGCTTTCGAGGTAGCCCCGGAAGGAGGACCGGCAGCAGAAGCCCAGCAGCGCCTCAATCTCATCTGCGCTTGCTTTGACTTTTGCGTCTCGCAGGAGGTAGCGGAGTTTCTTCATCGCCTTCAAAAAGTGCGGGCAACCTCGCAGATTCAGGCATGCCTTAAGACCTTGCACCAGGTCGAAAAGATTGCGGCGTATTACAGAATTTCCAAGACGTTGACGGACTACGCACTGGATTTTTCGGGCCTCTTCGGAGACGTTGAGCTTATCTTTTTGACCCCGTACGAAGCAACTCCCATCGAAGTTGCCTACCAGCCGTGGGCGGCATCTACTCATGTCCATGCCGAAGTCATGCTCTCGGTACACCACGACCTCAGCAGCGCTACCCATGCTTTCATGACTAGACCGAGGTGTATGGGGGCCTCGAAATACCTCTGTTATCTCTGCTACCTGTTCCTTCGCCGACATGGAAGTTATTTTCCCTCAAGTACTCACGGCGCCTGTTACGACCAGTGGACGATTCCCGACCTTGCTGAATACCCTCACGAAATGAGACAAATGTACCAAGGCATTGTCGATGGAATGAACCACGATGTAGTAGAGGCGATCAAAGGTGCGACTCGTCGCCCTGAACCCATGACAAGCCGAGAAAACCTGATTAATGCTTATCATGCAACATAATTTCGGGCTTTCAACGTAGCAGACGAAAATCGCATGATCTGCAACATGCATTCATTCATCTGTGAATGATTCTAACCACTCAGCGGACCCTCAAGAGGAGTGATCGCAGGGTCCCAGCAGACAGGGGCATATTCAGTCGTCTCCAGAGACTTCATGTCCTCCTCCGACAGCTCAAAATCAAAGACGTTGGTATTGTCGCGGATGCGCGAAGGCGTCACGCTCTTCGGAAGCGGCACGTACCCCTTCTGCAAGCTCCAGCGCAGGAGAACCTGTGCCTCAGACTTGCTGTGCTTCTTGGCCAGCTTCTGCAGGTTCTCCTCACCCCATCGTTCGCCGCGAACCAGGGGGCTGTATGCCTCGACAGTGATGCCGCGCTGCTTGGACCACGTGGCAATGTCGTTCCTCGCGCACCACGGGTGAATCTCATACTGGACGACGTTGATTGCACCTCCCTTGCCGGCGCCGCCGCGCTCGGCTTCGAGCTCCTTGATGTGTGTCTCCAGCTGGTCGAGGTGATGGACGCCGTAGTTGCTGACGCCAATGGAACGGACCTTGCCAGCCTCCTGGGCCTCAACGAGGGCTTTCCAAGCGCCCTTGCGACCCTCGGAGCCACCGTAGGGGCAGTGGAGAAGCATCAGGTCAATGTACTCCAGCTCCGTCTCCTTCAGCGTCTTTTCGACTTGTGCCTTGGAGTCTTCGTAGTTGATGAGGCGGACTTTGGAGGTGAAGAAAATGTCAGAGCGGGGGATATCGATGGCCTTCTTGATGGCGGCTCCGGCGCCAGCCTCATTCTTGTAGGAGGCAGCAGAGTCAATCTATACATGTCAGTCAGCTGTCAGGTGACGCATCGCATTCGTGTGACATACATGGCGGTAGCCAGCCCTCAATGCCTCACCGCAGACTTCCTCAGCCTGCTCAGGAGGTCTTGGCTCCTTGTCAGCCGGAGGTCCCAGACATACTCCGAGAAAGGCGGTTACTCACGTTTTCCATAGCTGTTCAGTTGAAAGTTAGCCGAGCTCAATGTCTAGGTGGATTCCCCTACTTACGCCATAGCCGACAGCGGGAATCTCATAGCCGTTGTTCAGCTTGATCTTGGACTGAAGATTTTGAGGAGCCATGATGAATTTCAGAAGCTCAATGTTTAAGCCAGTGACAAGTTTCAAGCACAGAATGTTGCGTCAATTCAACAATATGATCATGAGGGGGGCCGTTACGGAGATGGCTGTGAGGACCCATCAGGCTTAGCTAAGTGTCGCTCTGTTTCGGCCTCTTTAACCCGAGGCAGTTCCACCTATGAGATGCGTCGCGCCCCAAACATCACCAACAACATCACTAGTATGAAGATTGCACAATTGCCCTGATCAAAGAGTCCAGCTCATATTATCTGCACGTCATCCGCGCCCTCGACACCGTCAGCATCGTCTGCATCCTCGTCGTCGAGGTCTGCGATGGGATACGACAGGAGAGCTGCTACGCTGCCAAGCATGTCGAGTCTCTGCCCACTCTCGTGATCACTACTCAAAATTCTGACCTCACCTCCGTCTTCTTTTACCTTGTCAACGAGGGCCACGTACTGTTTCCTCGTGGCAATATCGGAGCTACGGAACAAAGAGTTGTTCATGATGAGTGTGCCACCGCCTGGACCGACCGCACCCTCCTGCACCGCCTTAGTCACCGACGAGGTGCCGTACCACGCCCTCCCGTCGTCCACCCTCAACTTATCAAAGAAGGTGTCCATGAGTTTAGTCTCCTTGGTGAACTTGAAGTCCTTGAGCTTGTTCCCCATCTCCGGGCTCTTGAGCACCTCGTTGAGGCTGTGGACGTGACCGGAATTTGTGTGCACAACAATGGCCTCCTTGGCGATATTCGACAGCTTCTTGTCCGACTTGTCACGCCCTTCATCCGCAATGTACTTTTTGAAATCCACAGCGATGAATCCAGGGCTCGCCAGCAGCAGCGGCCGCGGTTGGTCAAAATTGACCGTTCGCAACAGGTTCGACAAGGTCTTTTGGTAGAACTTGCGCATGCCCTCTGAAGTGTCTGACGCGGCGCTCCTCTTCTTCGGCACGACGCTCTCGATGCGCTGCTTGACGACGGTGCGGAACTGCGTGATCAGGCAAATGTTGGCGATGCCTTCCTGCATGACGACAGCGGCCATGGCGCCATCCTTGTCGTCGGAAAGGCCCTCGTTCAGTGTGTCGCGCGCGACAGAGTCCCAGCCCTCGGGCTTGCTCAGTGTGAAGGGGCGGCCGATTTCGAGGTCGAGGGTGTGGTGCTGGCCCAGGCTGACATAGGCGTTTTCGGACTTGACGACGCCGCTGACCTGCAGCTGGCCGGCAATGGGATCAAAAAAGGTGGATTTGACCTTGATGGCGAGCATTGTGTGCACTCGTTCAGACTGCGTGCTGCCGGTCTTCGTTTCGGAGACAACCTTGCGGACGGCGTGTGCGACGACGGTGTCGCCGGCTGTGATCAAGTTGTAGGCGTGCCACTGGATGAGGAGAAAGTCAGAGAAGGCCTGCAAGTCATGCGAGAGACGATTGCGCGCACCATGTCTTCCGAGTCCTCGGCCGTCAGTGTGACAGCGTCTTCCGCGACATATTGCGAAGGTTTCGTCGACGTGAGCTTCATGGTTCTTTTCTCGCCTCGGATGGCGTCGTCTGGGAGCGTAGTGTGCGACTCGGCAGAAGTCCTCGAACAGAAAATTTGGCTTCGATGGTGTTGAGCGAAACGGCAAAAACCTGGCGCGATTTGGGACCCAAGTTGACGTCACAGAAGCTACTGGGCTCACAGACTCGAGCCTAACAGAGATCGCGACCTTCGTTACACCATCATCGAGCCATGGCGGGGGCGGGGAAAGGCTTATCGAAGGACCCCTCTTATCGAATCGAGCCTATCGATAAGAGCCCAGCCTTGGCCCTCGAATCCCGTTGGCAATGCCTCAAAAACGGTTGGCTTTTAGTGAGCCACCCACTGGAGACAGCAGAGTAAGGTACTGTACATGAGGTCATGCCGTTTTCATCAAGCCACCTCTCGTCGGATTGACAATTCCCATTTGGCAGGTGCCAATGCTGGAGTCTTTGAGGAAGGCGCATCCGGAGCCATGACGCCTGACAAATCGCTAGAGCGTCCTAAGATGTGATGGCGGAGGGCAATTGATGGACCATTTGGTCCTCCTGGATTTCCTTGACCCTGACCTGTTGAGGAATCTCGACTCGTCTTACTTCATTTCGTTTCCTTCATTCCATCCTCCCTGGGCCCTGAGAGATTGAGCCTCGAGCAAACCGAACACGACGCGACCCATCCCTTCGCAAAGCACGTCTCTGAGCTATATCGCCGTACCCTCGCATTGTGTCGTATTCTCGCATTCCGACCTAATAATATCCATCCAGTCAGCTTCCAGCCTCCGCGGACTTCGGCCTTGCTCGCACGGCGCGGCTGTATTCGATTTGGGTGCCGCACCTTGGGAGCCCTGGTCTGTCGTGGTGGGCTGGGCTTTCGTCGGCCTCGCTTTTTGTCTGTCGCTAACCACCAATCTGTCCGACAATCCGTTCGGATACCCGTCCAGTCCCGCGCACTCCGGCCTCGTCGGATGTCTCGTTATTTTCCCACGCCAGCCCTCTCGGTCTCGCCTGCGAGGATCGAACGTCCATCCATCCATCCCACCCGGCCAATTAACCCAGTTCCGACATTGCCGCCCCTTCTCAGGGGTCATGTCTCCTTACCCCTTGAAAGCTCAAACTCAAACCGCGTGATGGGACATGCCGAACTCTGTGTCGGTCAGCATGTCTGCTGACAACCGTCGTCGAGACAAGCCGTCAGCGCTCAACGTTGCTGCGGCCGCCATGACGGCCAGCGCGACTCGCTCAGCGAGCCCGAAGCCGAGCACCTCGCGGCCAAGCCACGAGGCCCCCCGCGCACCTCTGCAGCAGCAGCAGCAGCAGCAGCAGCAGCAGGCAGAAACGAGCTTGAGAGCCTCCCTATCGGATGACCATGGTACGTCCAGGTGGCCTGCATTCCATTTGCCTGTCCGCCGTGCATTGTCCACCGTTGTGATTACCCACCGCGAGGGCTGGGTGGCGCACGCACTGTGAAGTTTCGCATAGCGGCGCGGGTCCGAGGTGCGAAGTACGACCCGACTACTGACCCGTCGTGACATCGTAGGCAACAGCTTTCTGCCCTCCGCCCTAAGGAGAACGCCCACCAAGCTGGCCCGAACCGTTACCCCGAAAGATGGAACTGCCGTACGAGACATTAAGACGCCGGCCCGGACGTCGCCCAGCGCCCAACAGACGCCGTCGTCTGTCGCTGCGGCCGCCTCCGCCATTGATCCCCTATCACAGGTAAGGCCTTAGCCTGGCCACTCACCCTGTTGCCAGCCCGAACCCAATGTCAGCAATGCGTTGCTGTGCTGACCGCTGTTCGAATCGTTTAGCATATTCTGATGCGAACCAATACCGAAAACAACTCCACTACTCCTCGTCTACGATATCCGGGTCGGCCGGAGAGCCCAGCCCCAGACGTTCTTGGTCACCAAAGACACGGCTCCGACACGACGCCAAAGCATGCCGGGGTCGCTCCGACAGATCCGCTCCGAGACAAGAAGTACGCCTTTCCCAGTGACAGTGAACCGGTGGTTTGTTGATACAATTGCTGACGCCTCACTCTGCGCAGAAAGGGCGTATCTTTCCTCAGTCGCCTTAGCATGCGCGGCCGGAAGAAGGACGACGATGCCGACGACTTGTCTGAGCTAGGCGAGCCAAGACTCGACGGCACCGATGCGCACGTCTTCTCCTCTTCTATCGGCGCCGGCGGCTACATCCCGCACCACAAAGAACCTCCGCGATATATCAAGGTTCGCGCCCACCACAAGAAGACTCGCGAATTCAACCGCATGTTCCTGGCGCAAGAGCTGTCAACCGCCCCGCAGCCCGAGGATGAAGCCGACCTACAGTCGTCAGCAGCGTCTACCGCGAGTGGAAAGAAGCGCCCGCATAAGACCGGTGCTGTGTGGGCGCTGGAATTCAGCAAGGACGGACAGTATCTTGCAGCTGCTGGAAAAGACCAAGTTGTCCGTGTCTGGTCGGTCTTGTCGACACACGAGGAGCGTCGACAACACGAGGAGGAAGAGAACGCCAGCGCTGCCGTCGAAGCCCGACTTAGTGCCCCCGTCTTTCGAAGCAAGCCAATCCGCGAGTTTACTGGCCACACCGGCGAGGTCCTGGATCTCAGCTGGAGCAAGAACAACTTCCTTCTTTCCTCGTCCATGGACAAGACAGTTCGCCTGTGGCACATGAGCCGACAGGAGTGCCTTTGCACTTTTCGACACAAGGACTTCGTCACGTCCATTGCTTTTCACCCCACCGATGACCGCTTCTTCCTAGCTGGCTCTCTAGATTCCGTCTTGCGATTATGGAGCATCCCGGACAAAGCGGTCGCCTACTCCGTACAGCTCCCAGATCTCGTCACTGCTGTGGCTTTCACTCCAGATGGCAAAACGTCCATTGGCGGTGTCCTCAACGGCACTTGCCTTTTCTACGATACCGAGGGCTTGAAACTGCAGACCCAGATGCTTGTGCGATCCTCGAGAGGTAAAAACGCCAAGGGCAGCAAGATCACAGGCATCAAGACCCTTAACACGCAAGTGGGCACCGCCGAGGTTGAGACCAAAGTCCTCGTTACTTCCAACGACTCGCGGATACGCATCTACAACATGAAGGACAAGATGATTGATGCTAAACTGAAGGGGCACGAGAATCAATGCAGTCAAATTCATGCCGACCTGAGTGATGATGCGAAATGGGTCATTTGCGGCAGCGAGGACAAAAAGGCTTTCATCTGGTCCATGGACCCGAGTGATCCCGAGGTCAAGGATAAGGTACCGGTTGAATACTTCAACGCTCATTCAGCGCGGGTTTCCGCTGCCATCTTCGCACCGACAAAAACTCGCCAACGACTCGGCGCTTCGGGTGATCCCCTCTACGATCTGTGTAATCCGCCGCCTGTGAAGCTCATGAGCCTAGAGGAATCTCTTGTCGCGAGCCAGACAGCCCCCGGAGATGCAGCACAACCAACGAAACAAGCGCAAGGAAAGAAGCCGCGAGAGTCGGCTGCCTATGTTGAGAAGTCAAAGCATTACGACGGCAACATCATAGTTACGGCAGACCAGTCGGGGTCTGTCAAGGTTTTCCGCCAGGACTGTGCGTTTGCAAAGCGGCGCCATGAGAACTGGGAGACGGGTTCCAGCTTCTCGCGCAAAATGGTAGGCACAAGTGGCATGGTCGGTCGCAGCGGCAGTATCATCACGCGAACAAGTGCCAGCAGTCATCCTCAGTCAAGGCGAGCGTCTCTGACACAGCCTGCGCATCCCACCAACCCAGGTCCTGGAAACCAGATGAACTCGGATCGTATCAACTCATGGCGGCAAGGCATCTCAGCCGACAGTGCTCGGAACAGCCTGGTCGGTGCTGCATCCATGCACAGCGAGCGCTCTGCATCCCCAAGTAAACTTGCCAAAGCAACGCATGCCAGCCCGCTCATTGCGAGGCCCATCACCACAGCTCCTGAGTCGCGCGAAAAGACCTCTGCTGACGCACAACCTCTGTCGTCGGGGCCTCATCCGACAAGTCCTTCATCGAGTGCTGCCAATAGCCCGCGCATGGCCAAGAGACTCGAACGTGATGAGACCCAAACGCAGCCGCCAACACCGAGCTTTTTCATTCAGCGGGCCGAAGATGATGGGACAGTAGCCCAGCCGGGCTCGCCGGCAAGCACATACTCATTTTGGAACCTGGGTCGATGGCGAGGGACATCAGCATCATCTCGCTATTCCACTGGCTCGGCCAACATATCAACCAACCACGCCACGACACCAAGAAGTTTGTCCGCAACCTCGACAATCGGGCCTTCCAAGGACAGCGAAGCTTTAACGAAGTCCAAAAGCGCTGCTTCAGGCCCTCTGCCGGATTCAACAGCCACTGCCGAGGCTCTGGACTCAACACTGCAGTCACCGATCACGGATCAGGACGAGACGTTTGATATCGAACTAGCTACTACTGGCGCCTCACATGTACTGAACGGAACGGTAGATCAGCGTGACTCATTCGTCAGCCAGCTCAGCTCTGACTACAGCAGCGAAGCGGTAGCTGACACATTGACATGTCACAAGTGCGGCAACAAGAACTTCAAAATCAGATGGCTGGCAGGAAAGTCGCGCATGCTTTGTAGTAAGTGCGGGCTCATCGCTGAGCAAGGTGCCGTTGAGGCATGAGCAGGCGTATGGCTGCACAAGCCTGATGTGACTAAGGCGTTAGCAAACCGGCCGTACATGAACCGTTGCAATACAACACAAACAATTCCGAAAAAGACAGTTTCCCCATCACCTTGACAGCGTGTAACTCGGGCGTAGCGATACCTGATGAATGTTTGCAAAACTATCGCCCGGCTATTTAACCTACCCAACAGAGTTTGCATTGCGCTCCGCCTGTGCTCTGGGTCTTTGTGCTTGACGTAACGACTGACAGTACGACAGGACAGCGCAGGCATCGAAATGAGAGGGAGGGGTGTCACACAGGTGAGTTTTTAGCTCCATAAGATAAATTCGCCTCATAAGAATCGCTCATCCACCAGACTTGCAATGTCTTGTAGCCTAGGCCATTTGTTCGAGGCAATCGATGAAGCCCCGAGAGTTGCTGCCGCACGATGAAGGCCTACGCCCTCGCCCTCGTTGTCCTCCAAGCCACCCACTGCCCGGCAGCGTCCTTTGCCTTTGAGCGTTTTTACGCTGGCAGCTTCGGCTCGACTGACAAAAATTAGTGAGTGATGAAACCGCCCGGCACGAACGGCTCGCTGAATATCACTCGAAGCGTCATCTTCGGCATTAGGCCTACGCCTGGCGCCTCCTTTGCAAACTGTACGCACAGTTCAGAGACCGGTCCTATCGTGCCAGAGGTGCCCCGGTCGTACTGCCA
Organism: Verticillium nonalfalfae; assembly: GCF_003724135.2. NCBI lineage: Eukaryota > Fungi > Ascomycota > Sordariomycetes > Glomerellales > Plectosphaerellaceae > Verticillium > Verticillium nonalfalfae. The sequence goes on along the minus strand of NW_021167239.1, from coordinate 165,467 downwards.
GGAAGCGCCCGCCGTGACCTGGAGCCTGGCGAGAGTTGGCGATGGCGACGGGATGCTCTTGCAGGCTTGGTGGGCGTTCACGAGCCGGGCGTCGCTTTACGGGCAGCACGTCATACCTGAGAAACAGATCGTGAGAGAAACTGAAGCAGACGGCAAGATTGTGGAAAGTTATGAGGGGCCGCATGAGTTCTTGATGGAAACTGTGACTGTCGCTGGGCCAGGCCTTATTTGAGTTACATCCAGACTCGATGTAGAGGGTTGACGAGGGGAGTTGAGAGAGAGAGTCACAGGCGCTGTAGTAGGCTGGAGCATGGCTGCACTACACGACCATAATATTGAACATTAGCCATGTCGCACTTGTTATCTGTTACTCGCGTAGTGCTTTCGTTCGTCCTATGACCCATAGTCGGTGACCTCCTCCCCCAAACATGTCGACCATCCTGCAGAAGTCTCCATCATCACTTCTTGGCTCTCATGTCGAGGAAGGACCTGAGATAGTCCAGCATAAAGGTGTCCAAGTTCAGCGCGTCAGCGCCACGACAGAGATGCTCCCAGAACTCGGCCCACAGTGTGACATCGTCCAGACTCGAAGCGGATCCGCTCCGAGAGTCGAAAGAACCCTCAATGAAGCACAAGGTCAACAGAGCCCAGCCCATCGCATCCTCGGCGCATGTGCTCCCCGCTGGTTGGCGGTACTCAATCGTTCGGGCTTCGGCATCGGGAGAAAGCAGGCGAGCCAGGTTCCATTTGTAGACTTTGCCGTGTATGAAGTCCTTTTTCAGGCCGTGAGCGCGTCCATACGGGCTCGAAGCTGGAAAGAGGCACATGGACTCTACAACCGCGCCGATCCCGTCCTCTTGAACTGATGCTACCTCTATTTGGTCAAGACAATGCGGCAGAGAGTGCATGGTGGCGAGGAATGGGTTTTCCCGATTGCTCCGACACCAATACGCTGTTGATCTTTCGCCGGGCACTAGAATGTCAAGACATGGCTCATAGACAAGAGCTGCTTGGGCTATGGCTGCGAGTTGATGGGGTGACATGTCGTGGCCGAGCTGAGACACGTGAATGTGCGTGCTGCACTGGGATGAAGTTTGGATCTTGTAGACCTTGCGAATCTCAGAGAAGATGAGCTCTAAATCTGCGAGCCATGAAGAATCCAATGTGAAGATGGGTGAAACTAGTTCAACGCCCCCTGTCCAGTCAGTGGGGGAAGCCGTGTGGTGAAGAAGGGACCCTTACATTTGTTCTTGGCGGGCAGACTCGGAATCGTAATTTCTTGAACGATCGACCAGACTTGATAGGCATGATCTGGGTTATCGGTCACCTGATTAGAGATTCCCTTTTTAGACAGACGGTGACTGATGTCTTTGGCCATGGATGACCATGATGAAAACTTCTTCGAGCTGACCAGGGAAAGCTCTAGTTCAATGCCAAACGCAAGATAGGCCGGGCTCGGCATTGCGTTGATTATGCCTACTTTGAATTTGGAAAAATGTAGTTGGAAGCTCAAGGCAGGAAGTTAAAAGCTCATGAGATCTCTCCCTTCGTGTTCGTGAAACAGGCATGTTCTGAGCTTTATATAACAGCTATTCTTGCAAAATATATTACATCCAGTCTCCATAGCCTGGCCTACATTTTGTTGCAAAGAGTAGGCGCTGTGATGCTCGTTCTCCTGCCACAACGTCACTTACACGTGGCTATGCCACAACCGAGCCCAACCCCTTTGACAAGACCGGCCTGAAAGGAAACGGAGGCCTGGTCAAGTTTGATCCCCGCGCTTGCTGAAATGTATGATAGGTCATGGCTGGGCCATCTCTGAGTTTCAGAGAGCGTGCTCACGCATGTGGCCCATTATTACGATGTACTAGGGCTCATCAGCGGTTCATGACACATGTGTCGGGCCTTACCAGCAACTACATGCGCGAAGTCCGCGGGACGCTGACACACGGGAAGGTGGCACGGCTGATGCTCAGAAGGCCAGAGCTAATGACAGGCCTCGTCGAAAACCATGAACCTCATAATGGAGCGACCAGAATGCAGACTATTTCGGACCACTCCGGCGCGTACAGGTCTTGCGTGACCCAAGCCGGACACCCTCAAGATTCCGTCTACGAATCATCGGCGGCCAGTCTGCGCTTAGCCCCTTTACGACTACTGACTGATGTATGGCAAAAGTTTGGGGGCCGCCATATCTGACGAGGTCGCGGTCGAAACCTTCCATGGACACTCTGGGCTCCCCATGTCTCTGGGGTCCAAAAGGGCGCCGTCGTCTCGGATCATGCAGCATCCTAGGCTGATAGGCGCGCGGAACCACTGGGGACAGCCTGGTGACGAGGCAAGGTTCTTTGGATCTGCGTGGCGAAGCCTCACGGACACCTTGTAACTTTGTCGAGAGCGCTTGGAGAGGGTGATCGCGGAGCGCTGCGCCGTCTGGCGGTGTGAGACTGCCCGTCTGTTTGCTAGACGCCACGAGAATTGGTGGATCTCAAGCATTTGCCTCTGCGTTGGGCGGTTGGTCCGAATGGATCACGCTGTCAAGGGATATGTAAGGTCAAATCTTTGCTTTCGTCCCCCCCCTGGTCCGCGACGATGTTCGCGTTTGCCTGTGGGCGTGTGCCCTTTTCTCAATCACGTCTACCGCGAGAAATGGCTTGCTTTGCAATGTCGCACGATAAGCCTGTGCCGTACGGTACAGCGTGATTCTTGCGTGGGTGAAGCTGTCATCTTCTCTGACCGGCCGGAGGAAGCTTGATGTGCTTTGTCCCGTGACGTCGTGTCCCTGCAGAGTGTAAGAAGGTCAAAGTGATAAAGGCCGACTCGACTGCATGGTTTGGAAACTTGCATACCACTAGGTCGGGTCGGGGCCGGGGTAAAGGGTAAATAATTTAGAGCGCGCAGTGCCAGCTTGTCGCCAAAGCAAGAAATGCAAGGGTCATTCATGAAGCGAGCCAATAGGCCGCAGTGACGCCCGGTTAGTGGGGTCTCACTGTGACCATTATGCCTAGGTAGATACTATGCTCGGTCAATATATGAGGTCTCCTATCATGGTGCTTCATGGCTGATTGTGTTATGCTTGAATCCTAAGACTACATAGTACATCTGTGATGCGATCGAGAGTCCCAAATCTAGTCACCATTATTAGTAATAATCATGGTATGTACTGACTATCCTCGCCATATGTCGTAGCAAGACATCATAGCAACATTAGGAAGACCAGTTCTGGCGGCTTCATCCGACTAAGAGCACTCAACGCGGCGGGGATGAGTTCGGTTCAGAGGGGTAGGCAATAGCTGATGGAAAACGTAAGTCGAATGAAGGCAGTCGCAACGCGAGGGAATGGCAGGGCAAGGGGAGGGAGCACAGAAGAAGTAGATTGTCTCAATACTATCCTAAAAAAGCCCACACAATGCACTTGCCTTTGCACTTATTCAGTGACGTTGTCATCTAGTCTACTGGTCGGAAGAATGGAGAAATGTACCAAGTCTAAGTTAGTTTGAGGTAGTAACTAGTGACCTTTTTGTGCTGTTCGCCATCTACTTTTCATAGTTACGGATATTAGTATGATGGGAACGTTGTTTCCTCGCATCCCCTTTGTTTTTTCTCTCACCTCCTCGTCCTCCTTCCACTTATTTACCTCCCCCCACTCTTCGTCCTCAAGGAGCCCAGTGAGGGTTGAACTCCATTCATCGACCTGAAAACTCGTTCAGAAACACCCTCAAATCTACCTTGGGCCGTGATGGTCTCTCAGGCGATGGGCTGGCGAACACACCCTTCACGGCTGTAGTTGCTGGTCGTTGGTTAATGAAAACGGTGCCTGCGGCGCAAGTGTCATGGGCACATCTGTCCCTAACAAACGAGTCGAAAGACGAACTTTCGAGGCAGCAGCTGTTCCTCGGCGGACTACCATAAGGCATCGCGAGGTATCACAGCCCCATGCCGAGCATGTCCGAGAGGTATTTAGGTTCATGAGAATGCTGAGGATGGAAATGATGATGCTAACCCCAAAGAATAACCTTATGTACAAACGCCTCATGCAAAGAATATGTTCTTTTCCTCATGGACAAGCTCATTGGGCCCAGTCCTTTTTCCAGCTCTCGACACACTTCGTCAGCAGGCCACTGGTGACAACGTCGTATCCTGCGCCGATAGCCTTGCTTCTGCGTTCAGTCTGGCCCGTCTCAAATACCAAACCACTGCGCCCCGGCTTGTCGTTGTCATACTTCTCAGCGAAGAAGTCCAGAAGCTTGACTGTCGGATTGGTCATAGGATCCTGGTCTCCGTCACGCAGCCTCTGCACCCACTCTCGCTGACTGACCGTTTCAAAGGTCAAGCCTGCCCTGGCGAGCGCAGGCAGCACATCCTCGGTCCAGCGAGTTGTCGTCGGGTTCTGCACGTGGTAAATCACGTCGGGGCCGTCCCTGCGCTCAAAGTATCCGTCCGTCTTGGATCCCGGCTCGGCGAGCTCGGTGAGTTCCAGCACCGCCCGCGCTGAGAGGTCAACGGGCAGCCACGAGGGGGTCTCATCGAGCGCCGGCAACGCGCCAATGGTGACAGCAGCGCGGAACATGAGGGGGATGGCCTCGGTAGCATTCCACTTGCCCTGGACCGAGTCACCCACGATCTGGCCGGAGCGCAGGACTCGTGCTTCCATGCCAGTTGAAACGGCGGCGGCCTTGACAATGTGCTCAGCAACCCACTTGCTGCGCGCATAGCCCATGTTCTGAGCGTGCGCGGGATCCTTGACCAGTGTCTCGGCAACGCGAGCCGGCGAGGGCGTGCCGGCGGCTGCAGAGACTGAGGAAATGAATGCCAGACGGGCGGGACGGGCGAATGGAACAGACAGACAGAGATCAAGGAGGTGACGGAGACCGGCGACATGTTGAGCCTCGAAACTGCGGACAGACAGAGTAAAGTTAACAGCCCAGGCCGAGTGAATGACCGACGTCACGGATGTGCTCAGCGCCTCAAACGCAGCGGCACCGAGACCTAGATCAGCAAGGCTCAGGTCCGATGGCAGAGCCGTGAACTTGGCTGATGTGTGGTGGGGAGACAGCCCAGATTCGACCAAAGAGGACAGGATGCGCTCGTGAGCCGAGTTGTGGTGAGGTGACAGACCACGTATCGCAAGCGATTCCAGCACACGCTCATGCGCCGCCTGAGGCGACGAGGCACGGACAAGGCAGTAGACATGGCGGATGTGTGGGAGTGAAAGGAGCTGTGACAGGACGTGGGCTCCAAGGGAACCCGTGGCGCCAGTGAGAACCTAGTGGAAGCAAATTAGTAGGCAGTCGAGTTTTGTTGAGTGGTGATTTGACTTACAACTACCTCGCCATCGGGAACCTGGTTCCCAGGGGTAAAGGGGGCAAAGGTCGAGTATTTGGCGACAAGCTCTTGCATGACCTCCTCCTCGGTCAAGGCCTGTAGTGTTGAGCCCTTTCGGATCGAGTCCAGGTATGCCGCCAGCTGAGAGATGCTCGGGTGCTCAAAAGCAACGTTCTGGCCCAAAACATGGTCTGCCAGTTCCAGCTCACGCATGATGTGCGCGCGAGCCGTGATGGCCTGCAGAGAGTCCATACCTGCGGCAAAGAAGTCGGTATCTACCGAGAGTCCCTCGACTCCGACACGCTCAGATATGAGCTTTGTGAGGTACTCCTGAAGCTCGGGGATTTCGAGCGCCAAGCGCTCAGCGTTGCCGGGAGATTCGAACCTCGTATAGACGTCGTCAATGATCGTGGCGAAGTGGTTGTAGCTTGCGGCGCGGATGACGGTGCCCTTGTCGGTGCGAGGATACTCTGTGCCGTGCGGGAGGATTTCCACCATCTCGCGGGACACGCGGCCAAATTGTTCAGCACGCGCGTTGGCGTCCTGAATATCGGGCCAGAGCTTCTCGAGGAGGTCGGCCGGGGTGATGTCGACAGCGTGCTCGCTCGGGATGATGAGTAGACCAGGGAAGGCACGGTCAACGCCAAAGACCAGACAGTCCTGGACCAGCTCGTTCTGGCGCACGCGGTGCTCGTAAGGCACAGGAAGGACCTTCTCGCCGTTCATGAGGGTCACGCGGTCATCCAGACGACCGAGGTACTTCCACGCGTCAGGGAGTGTCGGGTGCGGAACAAACGTATCACGGGTTCTGAAAGAGTTGGGGGGATCGTCGGAGTTGGACATGACCTTGGAGGGAAGTCCGTCAAGAACGATCAGCTCATAGATGCCCTCGCTGACCTGATCAAACTTGAGAAAAGGCTTTGTTTTGACAAGAGGCCTGACGAAGTTCCAGGCTTTATCCTGCACATGGTCGCGCTGAGACGTCATGAGCTGACCCATTTCGGTGCTGCCAAATGTTAACATCAGCATGATCAACATGGACTGTTGAGCCGTATACTCACGCTCCGTAGTGAGAAACAATGTTGACTCCTTCCTGAGCCAACATGTCACCCAGATCATCCGGGCAGCTGCTTCCACCAAAAAGCACCAACTTGGCCTTGCGAAGCTCGTCGACTCCAGTGCTTGACTCCGCAAGGACCTTCAAGGCATAGGGAACACAGTGAAAGCTCTCGAAATCGGCTGTGCGCATGGCCTCAACAAGATGGCCGTTGGTCAAGGGAAGGTTTGCGTTGTAAATGGCTGTGCGTTTTCCGGTGACCATGCCTCGAAACATGGTAGAGAGGCCATGGTTGTGGAAAAGTGGCAACGTCACAAAAGCTCGCATTCCACTTCCGGTGGCATAGTTGCTGAGGCAAGCTCTGTGCGTCTGGAAAATAGGCTTCGGCAGGCCAGTGCTGCCGGAGGAGTGCACGATAAAAGCAATACAGTCTTCTTCGTTGACGAGTTCGGTTTCTCGCTGGAAACGAATTGGGTAGAGGGGCTTTCGGGTGTAGACTGTACTGTGGAGAAGAGGAAAGGCTTGGAGTGGGTAGACAGCCTGAATGTTGGCTATTGTCGTATCGAACTTTGGTATGGAAAGGACGCGCGTGCACTTGGTCTTCTCAAGCAGAGAGACATAGGCTTCTGTTGGCAGGCGGTTGGAGAGGAACAGAACAGAAAATCCCATGCGTGACAAGGTTAGAATAGAAACAATGTAGTCCAGATTTGAGGGTCCCAGCAGGGCGACTACCTCGGCTGTGCTACTTTTGCGCTCCTGCAACCGTCAGTCCCCATTGTAAGAATATGCCAAGACAATTCACCCATACCGTAGGACGCAGGCCCAAACCCGCCAGCTCTTTGGCGGCTTCATCGGCAAAAGTGTCAAGATCTTTGGCGGTGTAGTCTCCCCAGTCTGCGGAGCCTTGGTCGGATCTTGGATAGGCGATGAGCGGGGTGTCAGGAATGCTTTGTGCCTGGTGAAGTATGAAATCATTGATGCTGTTAATCTTATCGGGCTTCGAACTGGAAACGGGTTCCGGGGCCTTCGTCACGTCCAAGCCTGGCGCAAGGCCCACGAGAGTTGCTGTTACGGCGGCCATGGCAAAACGAGATGCTTCTGGCTGGCTGTCTCAAACAGTAAAAGGTGACAGATCAACAAGTACAGAGAGCAAAACGAATCAGTTGATGGGCCCGAGTTAAACATAGACCCTTGCTCCTCTATTGCACATACTGAACTGAGCCTCTACAAGCTGTCTGCCATTTAAGGATGGAGGGGATTGGCCGCTCACGTGCTATGCCTCCGAGTGGTGGAAAGTCTCAATCCCGGAAAAGCGCCCGGAAAAGGTGTTCTGGGGTGTAGAGAGGTTGACCCCAGGATAGCCGGCCGATCCGACAGCGACGATTGCGGAGTCAGCATGTTGCCACCCCGCAGGTGTCCTGTGCGAGACAAGTACCGACAGTATGTGGAGACGAGTCTTTCCCATCATGTGCTTCCTCGCGGAGGGAACATCGGCGGACTAGTCCGGGTGGGCAGGCGAGACATTGACGGTTTCCCCGTATGCACCATGCGGCTCGGGAACTGCAGGGGACGGCCGCGCGGAGAGGCGTACGTCGCGGCGCAAGGACCAGCTGCAGCATGTCTTAGATCCAGCTTTGGTGCCTGGGTCGGAAAAGGGTGAAGGCTGAGAGTCCCAGTCTGAATTTCCCTTTCCCTAGTTCTTGTCTCAAAGTTGATGGCTCGTCAACGACAAGCTTTACGCGGAAAACCAGGTGAGAGAGGTGTGCCCCTGGGGCAGCTTCTGAGAGCGCGCCGTAGTCGGCAATGGGAGGACAGACCCGTCGCTGTCATGTGATGCAATGATGGTGCTCAAGTGTGAAGGACGTATATTCAATTATTTTCGGTAATGTCATTTAGCCGCCATTACTTTGCTGCTCCTGCCAAACTCCCAAAGTCACTAGGACAACACGAACTCAATGAAATTCCTCGCTCATTGTTGACCCATGCCCTCAGCCATGGACAAATCCCAGCCCTCCATGCCGCCCTCTGCAAGGAAAGCATCCATGCCAACGCCGCCAGTCACCTACGGAAGATCAGTGTCAGCGGGAAAAAACGCTTGAGAAAACACAGTCCATGCGAGAGGCCTGCACTCACCAATGAGTCGAACTGGCCCCACCCAGTCATCTGGACAATGGAACTTCCCGGGCTGGCATCGGGGAACCCAAGTCCGTCATCCTGACCGATATCGAGCTGCCCGCTGGCATTCGGCGCTCCTGCTCCAGCGCCAAAGGCCAGCTCGCTCGCCTCCAGAGCTAGCAGGTCTGCACTGTCAAACTGGCGTAGAACAGACTCGTCTCCTTCGAGGAGCACGCCAGCGGCACCGCTGCCGTTTCGCTGCCCCGCTGCAAGTGAGAGGAGATGCGTGTTCTGTCGTAGCAGTTCGAGACGCAGCTCCTGGAGAACGACGCCATATCTTTGTGCCAACGAGCCAGGTATCGCGATTGATGTGATCTGCTGCTGGCACTTGGTCGCGGCATGGAACGCCGGGAGATAAGTCTCGAGCGGCGAGTTGCGCTGCTGGATGGAGAAGACGTAAAGCATCACGACCGCACAGAATGCAAAATAGTGTGTAAACTACGGGTTGCCCTCTTGATTAGCGGACTGTGTTTCTTTCTGTAGCTTGGGTAATCTGAACCTACCCAGAACGTGTTGTAAAGCTGCCCGTTGGAACTGAGGGTGTCGACGAGGCCCACAATGTTCATGGCAGCTTCCAGGCAACGCTGAACATGTTCATCCGTCAGTTCCGAGTTGCGATTTGCTTTTCTGTTGCGCGTCGAGCCGAGATTGGCGAGGCTGGCGAAATTATTCAGCAGAAACGGACGATGGACGAGAATCTGGGCGTGCCAGCATGCCATGTTCAAGACATTACGTTGGCGGAGGAAGATTGGCTGGAATAATGAGGGATCAACACCGTCCGTATCCAACAGGTAGGTCAAGCCGCTGCGCCAGTTGTCGATATCTTTCGAGTACCTGGCTGCCAGCTTGAACTGATTATCTGTTGATGGCGGGCGGATACTGTAAAGATCACGCAAAATATTTGCCACGATGCGAGAAATCCTGTTCAAGTCAGTATGTGGGCCCGGAGAGGGATCTTGGTAGAACCAGCTCACTTCATGTGCGCCACAGGGCCTGACATGACCGACTGAAGACTATTTGTCGGTGCGGCATTCATTTGACCACGCGACAGCCTGTAATCATCGACGCAGAGGGGCATTTCCTGTGAGATTGTGAGTATGCAGCTTCATCACTGCCTCATCACCCAGAGACTCACTTGATCAATGTCATCATCATGAAACGTCCTCGGCCGACCCAGGGCTGCACTGAGGTAGGTGTCAAGGTTATAAGCGCACCAAAAGGTGCGCTTGCGGCACTCCAAGTCGACATAGTCAGGATTGCTGCTGCTGTCGACACGCGACTTTCTGTGGATGCCCAGCGCCAGCATCAAGTGCGCCGTGGTGCCAAACAGGCTCCAGCAGTGGTTGAGACGCGAGTGTGACAGCAGGTAGATGCACTGCGCAAGTCGAGCCTGTACGCTCGTCAGGCGGATGGTGCCCTTTTCGGCCACGAGCTGATCTTCAGCTGCAGAAAAGAAGCGGGCACTTTTTTACAACGAACAAGTCAGCAAAAAAAGGGTGGAGGACGTCAAATAAGGGTATGAAACGGGCCCTCACCTGGATGTCGGATCGACTTTGCCCGCCTTGGACTTGGGGTAATTCTCCGCGCAGGCAAACACCATAAAGAGCAGGGCCGTCCTGCTTCGGGCGGCCGTCTGCTCCCGCATGGTGCCGTGGGTCTCGTACAGCTCCTGCAGCCATCTCTCCACCGTCGGTCGGTGCAAGAAACGGTGCGTGGCCGAGGCGAACTCAAAGTACCTACAGAGCAGAGCTTCTGCTTCGGAGCGTGGGGGCAGGATGAGGAAGCGGGGGTCAAACTCGGGCAGCGGCAGGTCGCCAAAGGTGAAGATGGAGGCATCGGAGGAGACGGAGGACTGCTGCTGCAGTTTCCTCTGGATCCTCAGCAGGAACGAGGCGCCGGAGGCCGGGCCGACATAGTGGCCCTGGCGGTCTATCTGCGCTGGTTCTGGCGAGTTGCGTGACGACTGGGTGGTGGAGGGCCCCCGTCCGTTGTCTGGGGGAGCCAGCGTCCGGTTGCCGATGGATATGGGACTGGGAATGTGCTCGGCCTGGTGGTGGGTGTGATCAGGAGGCCCAGCCGAAGACGGGTGCTGCTGCTGGCCAGATGGCCTGGCCCCTGGAGGGTTGGCGACGGTGTCGACCAGGTCGCCAGTCTCCATTTCTATGGAAGGCAGACGTCCGCGTCGATAGGAAGCTGTGTACTTGCACTCTAGCCGCAGACGTGAGCAGAGGGCGCAAGGGTATTTGCCCGAGCATCGAGTCTTCCGACTGGAGCAAGGTTAGGTTAGTAAGCCTGATGGAGTAAGGAAGCAAGTGATGCTCCAGGGTTTAAGGGATGAGATGGATAGATATGAGTATGAGTGAATGAACCAGCAAGCAAGCGAGCTCGATGAGAATCAGATGAGATCATACAGGACACCACACCACCATCCCAAGCACCACAACATAGACCACATCACCCGCTACGAAAAGGGGGTATAATAAGACTTACGCCTTGCAACGGTCACAAGCTCTGCTGGCACGGCTCCTCACATGGGGCGGCTTGCGCTGTTTCGAGGGCGGTGATTCATGGTCCTCGGGATCGGAGTGATCATGACCGTGGGGACCAAGGCCAGAGTCATTGTTGCTGACGAGGCTGGTTCGGCGGTCGGTGTCCATGATGAGCTCACTTGTCGGGCTGAGCGGGCACTGCAGTGTACTGCACGGCGCGGCGGCGATAAGATGTTGGTTGGCCGTGGGGACCGTTGTGACGGAAAAGGGCGTCGGGGGGGGGGCGGCGTCGGGCGGAGAACGTGTGGTGATGTGTTGTTTTGTATTCCGTGCGCAACATCGGCACGAGTCACGACGAGGGCCGAGAGATGAGTGTGGACCCTTCATCTTCATATGCGGGGGAAAAGACGCGGGGTTTCGTTCGCGGGGGAGACCATCCGATGCATGGAACCACGCCACAATGGCCTACAACCTCTTCATAGTATGCTCTACCGGGGGAACGGAGACTAACGAATCGTGGCTAGTCAGTTCAGGGGACGGCGGCTCTGGTCTCACCAGTTGGTGTGGATGGTCGTATGAAGAACTGTGCCTCTAACACGCGAAGTAACCCCCGTTTGATTCTTACGACGCCATGCAATGTACGAAGCACCCTGGTCCCTGATCCCTCACCCCCGCAAGGCTGGAGGGAAATGGCCTGCCGGAAATGGATTCCCCTGCAGCAAAAAAAGAAAGATGTGTCTAGAATTCTTCACCATTCCCGCAGCTCGCCGCCAGGTCCGACGAAGCCCGGACTCACCCACGGCTCAGCACCCTGACTTAACAATCGGATCTTCTCCTCATCTATCTCGATACCAAGTCCCGGGCCTGTCATCAACGGAATGTATCCGTTCTTGACATTCCAAATCTCCGGGTTCTTGATGTACGTGAGCAGGTCGTGGCCGCCTGTGTTGTAGTGAATGCCGAGGCTCATCTCCTGGATCGCAAAGTTAGGCGTCGCTGCGTCGACCTGAATGTTGGCGGCGAGCGCAATCGGACCCAGGGGGCAATGTGGTGCAATGGGCACGTCATATGCTTCCGCCATGGCGGCGATGCGACGAAGCTCTGAGATGCCACCAACGTGAGAAATGTCCGGTTGCAATATGTCGACGCACGCCGCCTCGAGGTACGGCTTGACATCCCACCGGCTGTGAAGTCGTTCTCCCAGTGCAATGGGTGTCGTGGTAGACTGCGCAAATGCCTTGATGCCTTCAATGTGTTCCGACAGCAAAGGCTCCTCCACGAAGAGCGGCCGATGCGGAGCCAGCAGTGCCGCCAACTGCTTGGCCATGGGTCGATGCACTCGTCCGTGGAAATCGACGCCGGCATCCATGCCCGTCGCCTTGACCGTCTTGACACGCTCGACGCAGGCGTCAAGTGCAGCAGGTGAGTCGAGCCAAGCCAAGTCTTCAGTGCCATTCATCTTGACGCAAGTGAACCCTTGCGCCTTGCGCGACAGACTGAGACTTGTCAGTTGGATGATTTATGGAATACAGCTCAAGAGGCAACCTACGCTTGCGCTTCAATATCAGCGGGCCGGTCGCCGCCAATCCAAGCATACACTTTGATGGTATCTCGCACCTTGCCGCCCAACAGCTGGTAAATGGGAACATTGAGTTTCCGGGCTTCGATCACTCGTCAGCAAGATAAGTAGCAGCAGAAACACCTGGCGTGTGCCTACCCTTGAGATCCCAAAGAGCAATATCGAGTCCGGCCAGAGCGCTCATGAATACGGGACCGCCTCGGTAGAAGCCCATGCGCCAAGACTTTTGCCAAATCTGCTCAATCTCACTGCATCGCGTGAGTAATCGAACCCTTATCCTCTAGATTTCGGTGTGACTTACTCGGCTTCCATCCCAGTGTACTGCGCAATCCAAGCATCCAAGCACCCTTCAACCGCCTGGGTGTGGCCTTCAAGCGATGCCTCACCCCATCCTACATTCCCCGCATCGTCGGTGATCTTGACGAACAGCCACCGCGGCGGCACCCGGAAGTACTCAATCTTTGCAATCTTGCCCATTTTCTCGTCTGTCTGAGTAAGTGAGTGAGTGATGGAGCTTTCAGAAATGAAACGGGATGAAGTTCCTCGTAAGCGTACAGTTACCTGCGTGTGCGCGTTGGCCTGCCTTCGTACCCGTTTTCTCAGTTTTGTACGATGAGTCGAGTGATTGGGTGAGCAGCTTGACATCCGATGCTCTCCGGCGGAAGACATCAGCCGGAAATGTATCCGTCCACGAATCACGCCTTTACATGTGGGGCCGAGAGGTTGCCGACGTCGGCGCCAGCCCGGATTTCACATGCGGCCCGAGCCGGCTTTCAGTAAACGTGGGGGTGCGCAGGCCGTTGGTGGGGGATGGCTACGGCATCGTTTGCGATGCTTGTCCAGGGGCTGATGTCGTGTTCGGCACTCGGAAAGGAGAAAGGCGGCTCTTTCGGAGCACGCAGGGTATGCGTCACACGGTTTAGGTGTCAGCCTGTCCAAGAGCAAGTGCCAGTCTTGGCGATCCGGATGCCGGCAAAGCATGAGGTTGTCACGTTGACAGGGTTGGTAGACATTAAATTTCACAGCCAAGCTGATCTGCCTGATCATGTCGCACAGGGGTGGTTGCCGAAGACACATTGTCTCATATTCACGCGTGACAGAAGAAAGGAGGCAGTTGTCAGGTCGATCGCTGCATCTCATATCGACCATTGCTGCGTCATAATTGCCCAATCTTCTCCTGTATCGATATCTGACATGGCTTGAGGCATGATGTTTGGACTTTATCTTGGGGCTGTCAACAGAACGTAGTCAGGCTAAAATGCAAATGCTCATTGCTGTCTATGCTACTCTATGGTCTATTTTGCCGCTTTCTGTGCCGCGATCCAGTCCGCCCGTGCCTTTTTCAAGAAAGCCTCGTCGTGCTCTCCGAAGACGTCGACACCCAGGCGAGCAGGCATGTTGTACCTGTGGTTCTTGTCGAGCTTGTTGATACGCTCCAGAGCGGCAGCCGACAACTCAAAGTCCTGGAAGTTCTCCTCGATGCGGCTCGGCGTCACAGACTTGGGGAGAACGACGGTACCGCGCTGAACGGCCCACTGAATGAGGACCTGGGCGGGCTGGCGGCCGACCTCCTTGGCAATGGCGGCGACTTCAGGGTCATCCAGCGCCTTAGGAAGGTTGTAGATATTGTTTCCAGAAGGGCTATAGGCAGTGATGAGGATGTCTTGCTGCTTGGACCACTCGAGAAGCTCGGGCTGCTGAAGATAGGGGTGCGCCTCAATCTGGTTGACTGCGGGCTTGATTTCGGCGCTGGGATATGTGAGCTCGAGCACTCCCAAGATTTTTTGCAGCCACTTACGTCTTGAGGAGGTTCTCGATCCTCGCTTTGCTGAAGTTGCTAACACCGATACTCCTAATCTTGCCCTTCTTCACGAGGGCCTCCATAGCCTTCCATGTCTCGGAAGCGGGCACGTCGATGACATCGACACCGCCATCGGCGGCGAGGGGAAATCGCTGCTTCTTCTCGGCGGGCTTGCTGAAAGAAACAGGCCAGTGGATGAGATACAGATCGACGTAGTCAGTGCCAAGATCGGCGAGGGACTGGTCGAGTGCTTCTTCGACATCTTCGGCCTTATGGTGGGTGTTCCAGAGCTTGGAGGTAAGGAAGATCTCCTCACGGGGAACACCAGAGGCCTTGATGCCAGCACCGACCTCCTCCTCGTTGTCGTAGACGGCCGCGGCGTCAATGTGGCGGTACCCATGACGCAGGGCATGCTCAACAGCGCGAGCGACCTCGTTGGGCCCAGATTGCTGACAATTGTCAGTGACGCTCATACGACCCCGCAGTGAGGAGGTTCAACTCACCCATGTGCCCAGTCCCACGGCGGGAATCGAGTGGCCCGAGTTGAGCTTGAAGGAACGCCCGGAAGACATGATGACACGTTATGCAAGTGATAATGATACGACTATGTCACGTTTGTGCGGCGTAATCATGCCCGTGGATGAATCCTCATTTAAACCCAGAGTCAAGATCGTGAACGGATTATCTGTGTTGATGTTTGACCCCGCGTCGTTATCCGAAAGCACTTATCCGACGGACGGACTCGGTAACCGCTAAAATCGACCCCGACGCCGCCCCGTGCCGGGCTGGCGCCCGAACGCCGGTTTTCTCCGTCAAACGTCTCCGACTCCGGCATGCCGCGACCCACCTCTGACCCCTCACTTTATTCGTCATACAGATACACGTGTTCTCGCCAGCGTTTGGTGCTTGACTTGGGACATTTCTTTTTGGAGGTTTCGATTGAACCGCTTTCGTTCTCTCAACTTTCAGAAAGACTTGCTCGAATCTAGAACAAACAAGCTCTCGCACAATGGCGAACACTACTCCTCCAGATGGCGTATTTGTGCCGGTCCCCACGTTCTTCAAGGAGAGCGCAGACTCTTCCAGCCTGCAACCTGCCATCGATGTCCCTCAGCAGGTCGCTCACAGCGTCCATCTCGCCAAGTCTGGCATCACAGGTCTCGTGCTGATGGGCTCAACCGGAGAGGCGATTCACATGTCTCGGCAAGAGCGTGTGGACATGATCTCTGGGGTTCGCAAGGGTCTCGACGAGGCGGGTTACAAGGATTACCCCATCATGGCGGGTGTCCTTGTCAACAGCGTCGACGAGACTCTCGAATGGCTGCACGATTCCGCCAAGGCAGGCGCGCAGTGGGGTCTGGTGCTTGCGCCGGGTTACTTTGGCGGTGCTGCCAGCCAAGACAACCTCGTCGAGTGGTACACCTTGGTCGCTGACAAGAGCCCTCTGCCCATCCTGATGTGAGTCTGCTGTGAGTGAGCTTATGCGAGGTGGACACTGACATGAGCAGATACAACTACCCCGGCGTTACCAACAACCTCGTGGTCAGCATAGACACGTACGCCAAGCTGGCAGCACACCCCAAGATTGTTGGATGCAAGATGTAAGATTTATTGTCTTGTATTTTGAGAAGTTGACTAATATGGAACAGGTCCCACGGCAACGTCTCACACCACGTGCAGGTGTCACTTCACCCCAAGATTGATCATAGCAAGTTCCGCGTCTACTCCGGCTTTGGCCAGCAGCTCGGTCCCATTGTTGTCTTCAATGCTGCTGGTGTTATTGATGGCCTTGCTGCTATCTACCCCAAGACCATCACGAAGCTCTTCAAGCTGGCTTCCCAGCGTCCTGCAGACGAGAAGACGCAGGAGGAGGTCCGCCGTCTGCAGTGGAAGGTCTCTTCAGCAGAAGAGTTCATCGTCAAGAACGGAATTTTGGGAATTCGTGAGGCCATCTTCAAGGTCCTGGGCTTCGGTCACCTGAAGGGCGGCAGGCTGCCACTGAAAGGTACGCTGGCTCAAGGCGTCTGGGAGGAGTGGAGCGACATCCTGGGACAGATGGCAGATGAAGAGAAGTCTCTGTAGGAATCATTCATTGCCGGGCAAATGGCATTAGCAGATCATGTGTCTTAATCACTGAGACCTAACACCTTGGTGCCTTGCCTTACGTGAATAGGTAGGTTTGTGGGGCAACTACCTGAAAGTTTGCTGCCTGATTTTTGGCTCTACCCATGCCGTATGCCTAGACCTAGACCTGAAGTTTCATTGTTCTTGCATCTTATATCTTGCCTCTCTTCTCTCCACATAATTCGATTCTCTTCTTCGCGCTCCCCTTGAAACCGATGGGCCCGGCGAAGAACGGTCCCTGGTAGGAGGTGATCCTTTGCCAATGTTTCGATCACAATCTACCTTGAACCTATCCTGTTTGCCCTTGGTAATTGAATGTCTTTGGTCATTCCTACCATTGCATGGCACAGGCGGAGATCTTCACCGACGGTTACTTGTCGCTGCCTTGTCTTGGTCCTCGGTTTTCAACTCCCCCCTCCTCATACCAGAACCCCCGACGACAATATCGCTATGGATCCGGAACGACATCCATCACTTCGATACGCGTGTTCACCATAGACCCATCTCTTTTGTTAGACGAATGGGATCCATTGGAAAACACTTCTGCCTCTATGTCGCGGGATAGGATGGTAAACTCCTCTCTCCTATTTCCATCAGTCCGCCCTTCTACAACTCCGCCCTCTCTGTAAATCGCCAACTCTCAAGAAAAGCCTGAGGTAGGGCTTGGTCCTTCGCACATGTTTGGATCACAAATCGTCCGGAGCTTACCTGATCTTTGCACGGAAAGATCGCACCCTTCGAGTTGCCAGTACGGAGGCGTACACACGCAAGTGTGCCGTGCCGGATTCTTTTCAACAACAACAAAATACCCCTTCTTTACCACTCTTCCCCTCTCCCCACCATTCTCTTGCGAGACGACCGTCTTTCTTCTGTTTATCATGTTCTGTCGACTGTTGCCTCCTCAGCTGAGCAACGTTTCTCCACCCTCTTCTATACTTTGGGCCTGAAGGCTGCCTAAGATCTGGACCACGCACGCAACAAGTTCAGGCAGGAACGATTTCAACTTTTGGTAAGTATTGCGAAATCTGCCTCTTTCTCTGAACGGAGGCTAACGAATTTCAGCCTCCCTTCCTCTTCCCTAACCGGAGTTCCCAACACAAATTTCTCCCCTACACTTCCTTCTTTCCTACACCTCCTTCTTTCCTTGAGCACCGATATAGGGTCCTGGTCGTCGTCCTTTCCACGCCTCTGGTCTTATGCTCGCAGACATTAGATTGCAAGAACACTTGACGCTTCCATCTCGTCGACTGTGAAGTTGTCCTACCCTTTCTTTGGGTTTGTTCCATACGCATCCCTGGCCGTGTTTACAGCTCAACTCTGTCTTGATCGCACTTACCACCGCTTGAGGTAATGTCATCCGTCACTCTACAAGGTGAACTTCCTTGTAGAACCTGTACCATATCTTACTGATATGGCTTTGTCTCAGAACACTTCTCACTTCGCTCTTGCCGAGATCCGACACGGAAGACAATTTCAACACCGCCGTTCCAAACTTGAGCCATGGACATCTCTGGTATGGACAATGAATCGCTTGAGCTGGTTGTACAGTTTCTTCGCGATGATATCAGCAACATGGACCAAGATGATCCCTCAAGAGCTCCACAAGCACGCGAGCTACAGGCCCTTGACGCTGTCCTTGCCGATCGCCAGTATGCTCAGCGTCTTGTCGAAACCGGTGTTGCTATGGTAGGCGAATTTGAGGAGCCAATTGCCCAAGAGCCCCTTGCAGTCGACGTCGCAGAGCAGGTCGACACCGTTCTTGCCGATCGCCAGTATGCTGAGCACTTGGTCGGTATCGATGTTGCTGTGGCTGGCCAGAACGAGGCGCTTGCATTGCCTGAGGAGCCAATTGCCGAGGGACCCCTTGCAGTCGACTGTACGGAACAAGTCGATGCTGGCGTTGCCGAGGCTGGTCATTCTGAGGCGCTCGTGTCGCTTGAGGATGTCACTGCTGAGGACGATCAAAATGTCTCGGCTGAAGAACCCGCAGAGCCCAACGCAGTCGACTGTACGGAACAAGTCGATGCTGGCGTTGCCGAGGCTGGTCATTCCGAGGCGCTCGTGTCGCTTGAGGATGTCACTGCCGAGGACGATCAGAATGTCTCGGCTGAAGAACCCGCGGAGCCCAACGCAGTCGACTTGCAAAAGCATCAGGAAGGAGCCACGGATTCCGAAGGCGCACACCCGCAGGAGCCAAACAGCAAGTCCTTTGATCAAAGCAAGCCTCTCAACACGGATACCAAGGAGCCTTACGAGGCTTGCGTCAGCTGCAACCAAGCATTCAGACTAAGCGACTTATCTCAAGGCCCCTGCCATCACCGCTATTGTGGCATTTGTCTATCGGAGATGGTCGCGATGTCGATCAAGTGCGAGAAGAGCTTCCCACCCAAGTGTTGCGGAGTGCCAATCGCGCTTGAACCGAGCCGCCACATCCTGTCCGATGAGCTTCTTGCTGACTTTGAAGCAAAGAAGGTGGAGTTCCAAACCCCAAACAGAGTTTATTGCCATGTCAAGACTTGCTCTGCATTCATCCCGTCTGATACCCATGACGGCAACGTTGCGCACTGCCCCAAGTGCGAACAAACCACTTGTGCATCCTGCAAACAGGCGATGCACGATGACGAATGTTCCGCTGACAATGAAGACGCTGCGTTTCTGCGACTGTGCAAGACGAACGGGTGGATGCGCTGCAACCTCTGCGGAAGGCCCACGGATCTTATACAGGGCTGCAATCACATCAGTAGGTCCTGTCAAACCGATGCCTGCTCATTGCTAATCAATCTGTCCCAGCCTGCCACTGTGGTGCCGAATTCTGTTACTCTTGTGGAGAGGTGTGGAAAATCTGCAAGTGTCCAACCTGGGACGAATATCGACTTTTTGACACTGCCCGGCATCAAGTCAACAGGCGTGGACGCGCTGACATCGCGGCTGTCGTGGCGCGGGCTAATCATTTACGGGTGAATCACGAGTGCGTCGTTCACAACTGGATGTTCGTACATGGACGCCACAGGTGCGAGGTGTGCGAAGAGGAAATGAGGGTCTTCATTCACGAGTGTCAAGTCTGCCACAGAATGATGTGTCGGCGTTGCCGCAATTAGGCCTGAACAACAGCTTTTTTTTAGTTGAGTTCCCGAAGCAGGTAGCAAACGGTACACAGAAAGCTCTGGTTGAATTGTAGGATAGAAAATGATAGCTCTCATCATCTGTCGATTCCGGTCCCCCTAGCTCTCAAAGTACCCAGGAACCTCAGCTTTGCTTTCCTGGGGTTTTTTCTCCTGCAAATCTCGGTTCGAGTCGGACCTCTGTTATTGGTTTCCTCCCGTTTGGCCTCCACCATGATTCTGTCTAAGATTTTGAAGAGTGAAGGAAGGCGCGCCTACTGCCCGTCTTATGAAGCCAACTTGGCAATGCCCTCAACAATAGCAACGATGCCCTCAGCACCAGGGTCAGGTACCTTGCCCCAGTTCTCACCGGCAACATAGACTGCCCTACCAAGACTCGCCTCCATACCCTTAGTACTATCACGGCCCGTTCTAGCAGCCTCCACCGCCTTCGTCAAGTCGCCTTCCTTTTGCAGGGTATCGATGAAGGGAATCAGAGCATCCATCACTGTGCGATCGCCTACTCTCGCAGGCGTCATGGCCTGGAGCCGCTCGAGGGCGCTGCCAGCGGCTTGACTCCAAACTTCTGTGCTAACAGTCTCGCCGGAGGAATTTTGCAAAGCCGCGGCAAAAGCGGTGAAGAAGAGCTCGTACAGGGCACCAGATGTACCGTCCATGCTCTCTTCAATTGCGTGAGCAATCGACATCACAGCAGCGCCTGCCGTGGTCGACTCTGTGACGGGGTTCTCGGAGAGGACCTTGAGCACAGCATTTGCGCCGCGGGATAGCGTCGCGCCGCAGTCGCCGTCTCCGACAATACGATCGTCATGTGTGATTTGAGGTTCGGCAGCGAGGAGGGCCTGGCAGGCTTGTGTGACCGAGGAGTTGAATGCTTGAGGAATCACTGTGGGTTGTCGTCAGCTGGTGTCATGTCAAGATGAAGGAGCTGGGCATACACTTTGGGCCAGAGGCCTTGGAAGTGTGGTCTGACGACTTCTCAGAGGCGGACTCGAGAACACGCTCGCCAGTGTATGGCTTGAAAGCCGAGTACGTTTGAGGCCATCCGATAGCCGTTGTCGGAGAGTCGAGGCTGGCGATGATTTCGTCTGTGGCCTTGAGGATGGTAACACTGAAGCCCGATGCATCCAAGCTCGTCATCAAGGTACCGGACAAGATGCGTGTTGGTTGAATGCCCCGGGAATCTGCGCAGGTGTGTCAGCCATGCTCGGAAACTCTTTAGCCAAGGAGGTCGACATACTGAGCTTCTGAACCGTGTGGCGTGTGATTGCGCTCAATTCGAGCTGTGACGTGCCTCCCAAATTATTCACGAGAAGCACGGAGCTCTTGGCATCATCGAAATTGACGAACGCCCGATCAGTATCGTCGGTCTTGAGCAGCAAGTCGAGCATACTGTTCAACAGGCTGTCGAGACTGGGCTTCGAGTCGAGAACCTGGCATCCGGGTTCATTGTGAATACCCATGCCCAGTTCGACCTTGACATTTGCGGCATCAGCATCGACGGCGGTACCAGGGATGTGAACGTGTCCCTGGGACACACCACAGGTTACGAGACCATCCACAATCTGCTTGCCGACGCTCAACAGCTCGTCGATCGACTTGCCCTGAGCAGACAAGGACCCAAGAACCTTGTGGACAAGGACTGTGCCCGCCAGGCCTCGTCGGCCAACCTTGCCGCTGCGTTGGCGCCCCACCGCCACATCATCCCCAACCACCAGGACCTCAACCCTGTGGCCCCATCGAGCTCTGGCCTTCTCGGCTGCAAGGTGGAAGTGGAAGATGTCACCAGTGTAGTTCTTCACGATCAGGATTGTGCCCGCGCTGCCACCAACTGTGCGGATAGCTTCGACGATTTGGGAAACAGACGGAGAGGCAAAAATGTTGCCTGAGACAGCAGCGCTGAGCAGGCCGCGACCAACAAAGGCTGCATGGGCCGGCTCGTGGCCAGCACCTCCACCGGAAATGAGAGTAACGTGATTGGAGGGGTCGTGGTGTGCATTCGAGATGGCTGACTCAAGGTTAGCAGGGTGTGATGGCAAGGGACTGCCATGGGACGGGGTTGGCCTGTACTCTTGATTGTCTTGTTGAAGACGAGCTCGGGGCTGACATCGACCAGCCCTTGCAGGCTGTCAACCACGAGAGCCTGGCCGTCGCTGAAGAAGCTGGTGTCTGTCATTGTTGCTTGGGAACCTTTGTGATCAAGACCGAAAAGGGGGTAAGCTATGGCGCGCCTCTCACACCCACGCGAAGCTGAGCCTTGCTGGCTTCGACATAGCTATAAGCTCAAGCTCGAACCCCTCATGCCCCGAATTTGTTGATGGCGTCCAATAGGAGACCTGCCGGGATGCCGATGAGCTTCCGTTGGCATGCCGTGGCATCGCGTGCCGTCAATACGGCCTGGGCATGATCCTTTGAGGTTCTCCTTCTCCAACCTCCCCTCAACGCCCCCGCGCGTTGACTTGCCTCTGCCGATCCGTGACGGCAGGGTTCGGGAAAGTAACGTGGCCGGAAAAGTAGATTACATGCACCATCATCACGAATCTGGTTTATCCGACACGGCGCTCACACCACTTCCGGTCGGCACTGCATCGAGGTTGGTGGAATGAAAGGTCAGTGCATGGTCAGCCCTTGTCCTTGTTGCAGTAGAGGCCCCCACACCCCCTCCCCCATACTATCTGCCCCAGCTTCCCCGCAAACTGGCATGGTCGGAAAAGGCTGGTCCCCCAGCTGTTGAGTCGTTTCAGCACACCTCCATCTCCTGGAAACAGGTGGTTAGATCTGGCGTTCATCTGTCAAGATGCAAGTATAAACCCATCCAGAGACGTCACCCTGGGTTCCGAGATCCAGCAGCTTCACCTTCGAGTCAGCAGCCACAGGGTTGACGATCACTGCAACCACCACAAGTTTGGACAACAGAACCAGGCCAAACACACGCTAGAGGCTTTTCAACATGTCTGCCAAACCAGCATCGACTACTGGCGCTGGCGACGAGAAGAATCACATCTCCCATGTCGAGGCGTCCAATGATGATGGCGTTTTCGAGAAGGGCGGCAAGGAAGAGCTCGACCAGTTCGGCTCGCACAAGAAGACAGATCCCAGGGAGATTGCGCTTGTGAAGAAGCTCGACCGCTTCATGCTGGTGTGTATCCTTCTGTCTTTGGGAGTTTCTGTGGCTGACAACTTCAGCCCATTCTTTGGCTCATGTACTTCTTCAACTTCGTAAGTCTGGTCTCTCGTATCTAAGTCGACAGTTTCGCAACCCAATATTTCGTGCCAGGTAGTCGCAGCTGGGGCAACACGGATACCACATCTCATGATCTGGAGTCATATGCTAATAGAGGCAATCCAGCTTGACCGCAATGCCATGATCAACGGACGACTGAATGATCTTGAAGATGATCTTGGTCTCGTCGGAACACAGTACAACACCTGCGTCTCCATCCTGTTTGTTGGGTAAGCACCTTCGCATATCACTCGAATAACCACAGGAAGCATGACTAATTGATCAAGCTATCTGTGTGGTCAAATTCCCTCCAACATGATCCTCAACCGTGTGCGCCCGTCTTGGTACATGTCAGGTAGGTAGCCTTTACGAACGGAGAAGTGAATATCGAGGACTAACGATACTAGGTTTCTGCATGGCTTGGTCCATCACCAGTCTTCTTACCTACAAGGCTCACAACTATGAGACTATGCTCGTCTGCCGCTTCCTCCTCGGCATCACAGAGGCACCTGTATGTTTTCACAATGATGCATCCGATGGCGCCTTGTCTAACTGTCGCAGTTCTACCCTGGCGCTCTCTACATGATCAGCATGTTCTATACCCGCAAGGAGATTGCCACTCGCATGGCCATCTTCTACACGGGCAACATGCTGGCTAGTTCTTTCTCCGGACTCATCGCTGCCGCCATCTTCAACCTTGACGGCAAGCAGGGCCTCGCTGGCTGGCAATGGTATGTTCAAAGAAATAGAATGCGGGACACCCCACGTCAGGAGACCAATGGCTAATGTCGCCGCGAACAGGGTCTTCATCATCCAGGGCGCTCTGTCGATCCTTGTCGCTATCCTTGCATTCTTCACCTTGCCCGACAGCCCTCTCAAGACTCGTTGGTTGAACCAGGAGGAGCGCGAGCTTGCTCATGCCCGTATCTACACAGATCAGACCGGTCGTCGCGAGGGCACCAGCGTTTGGACTGGTCTCCGCGAGGCCGCCTCGGACTGGCGGGTCTGGGTCTTCTGTCTTATGGACAACTTCCATCTGTCAGCCAATGGTTTCAAGGTGGGTCTACCAAGTTTCTGGCTTGAAAGCAAAACTGACATGCATCACCTCAGAACTTCCTCCCTACTGTCATTGAGACTCTGGGCTACAACAAGACTGTCACCCTAGCTCTCACGTGCCCCCCCTACCTCCTTGCAGGCGGCATGAGCGTCGCCGTGTCCTGGTCGTCTGGCCGTTACAACGAGCGCACGTGGCACACGACTGTCAGCAAGCTACTCGCCATTGCTGGTTTCGCCCTCTCCGTCGCCACCCTCAACGTGCCCGCACGCATGGTGGGCATCTTCATCTTCGTAACGTTTACTTACGGGGTAAATAACATCATACTCGGTTGGACGGCCAGTGTCGTTGGCCAGACGGACGAGAAGAAGGCCGTCGCCATCGCCATGTGCAATACCATGGGTAATCTGGCCAGCGTCTATACACCTTACTTGTGGCCAAGTAAAGACGAACCCCGATACTTGACTGCAATGCTTGCAAGCATCGGTTTCTCCTTTGGAGTTATTATTTGCGCGTGGGCTATGCGGATCTCACTCCAGCACCAAAACAAGAAGCTGAGGGAGCGGGATCCCGGCGCGATCAACTTGTACGTGTACTGAGGAGTTGATACCTCTTTATGATGCGGTCAATCTACTCTATAAGCCAACGGAGCGCTCAAGGCAAGGAATGGGTCGATGAAGAGGGATGTAATAGCAGCCCCTGGCCATCTTACTCTACTTTCATCCATGGTATGGAGAAGCGAGGGGCACACTGACATTCAAATGACATAATTTCACCATGATTCAGATGCATGACCGTCCATAATGAATTTTCTTATACAGGGATATTTTATAGCTGAAAAGTCATCAGTAGTATCGGGGCTCGTTGGTCAGGCCGCTCCGGAATCCCGGTTGGAGGTCGCACCTCGGCTTGCTATTCGCCGTGTGGGGCCGGCCTCGATGCCGTTCAGCCACTCCCTTCCTGTTCAGCCACGGCACAGGTAGGCCAGGCCTGAACTTCTTAGGCAGGCACGGTGTAGCTAGGCACCTTCTTCTGGCAAACGTCGCCTTCTATCTAGTGACCACCACATCTTGGAGCAGGCAACCGATCCCAACGAGCACGCCGCTCACATCTTCAACACACCCCAGATGCCAGCCCAGTATTCAACTGCTTGCCCCTCCAGGTATCCCTCTCAATGTGTTTTCCTGCTGCCTTGAACACCACATTCTCCTGCTGATATCCGTAGCCAGGCCAGACCACACTGCGTCGACCGACATCGTGATTGGGATCAAGATGATGGACGAAAAAGTTTCACGACCGTACCATGACTTCAGCCAGCTTTTGACAATTCGGACACGGTCCGAAACAACTTCCTTCCTTGCGGCTGACAACCGGATCGAGTTGAATACGAAGCAGATTACCACATGGTGTGTCGCAGCGACAGGCTCCTCGGAAGCAATCAACTCGAGCTTGTTGTCCTAAGTTCCCTGTCGAATCGATACGGATACACGGCATTCCTCCTTTCCATGGGGGGGGGATACATTCCTCCTTTCCATGGGGGGGGGATACATTCCTCCTTTCCATGGGGAGGGATGCATGGTACTCAGTCGTCAAGCAGCAGCCGCTGTGCATGTCCTGATCTCCCACTAGGGCTGTTCCACGCTTGTACTGGTAGCCTTGCTGGGCGAATCGCTTCGAACTCGTCACAAAGGGAAAACCGAGAGCCGGAGCATCGGGGTACAGATGGACTCGGAAAGGAGTCGAGAGAGAAGCCCGCCATCAAATGTCAGGGTCATCACGAATGGGGCAAAAGCCTCTCGAAGCTTCTCGAACGGAGCTTCGCGCAAGCATTGCAATATATCTCTGCAAGAAAGCAGCCACCTGTGTTGATGGCATTGTCGTAGATGGGCTGGTAAGTGGAGTTGAGCTGGTCAATCATGTTGACTGATGGTGAGTACTACAAGATAGTGACCGGGCCGGAGGTTAACGTATGGCCAAGACCAAGCGCTGTGCCTCTCTGCATGATGGCAGCCTCAAACTTCTCGTCAAAGCCGACGAGATGATGGCCAACGCTAAACTTGCCCGCTGACTGTTCCGCAACGGTCAACCCAGCCTACAGTTGATAGACAGCGAAAAAGGGCTTGTCGATGGCCACCGACGAGTTGACGAGATATCAGATGTTGTATCAAGAGTCAGTAACGCCGCCAGCCGTTCAGTCGCTACCATGAATCCAGTCGAAGATGGGTACATCATAGCCAGGCGAGACGCCCAATGGCCGAAAGTAAGCCAAGGTCAAGTAGTATGTCAAGGGCGTCAGTGTTGTGCACGCCACTGTAGATTCTGCCTCGCACCTTGACCCGTGGTCGGTTATTTGGCAAATCATGCGTAACTCACGTAGCTACCGCTCTGCTCTTTGCATCTCGAACATAGCTCCAGGCGGCAACCAGAGATTCGGAATGCCTCAGTCGCAGGTTGCCGGCTGGTGGCTGCGCAAACGGAACGCCAAGGAAGGCATCTTCGTGGAACTCGGGAGATGTATTCCTCTGAGGGTCCAATTCAGAGCGGTTGCGACAGACGCGTTGCCGTATTGGAGTCTTGGGCAGTACTCTCGAAGGCCGTCACTACAGACAGCGGTAAAGCAAGTCGCGACAACAGCCAGGCGGATGGAGAAGTTTGCCAGAGACATTTTGTCTCGCACTTGGAAAACGAATCATGCACGAAGATGTCGACCACACAATACTAAGGCCTCAATTGCAGTCCGCTCTGTATGCTCGTGGCTGAACGACGATCGGCTCAAACACCGGCCTCGTACCCGGCACTGCATCTCGTTGCGGTTTGGCCGATGAACGCCACAAGTCCCTGTGTTGCGTCCGGCACTCAGGGCGGACTTATAGATACCGTGATCGGTGTCGTCAATTTGACTCTGAGTCTAATGATGCCTGCGGTGGAGATGATCAACGTCCAATGGACTATACGTCGGTTCAACATGTCGTCCCGGCAATTGTCTTCAAACCGACGCGGGCGACTTGCCGTCAACGCTGGCAGTTTCAGCCCTTGGTTAAGGTAGAAAATTTACCACGAAGCTCTCGCCACATACACGGGACACGAAATCGTCCCACAGTCGGCCTTGATTGACCGCCGCTTTGCTGGCCCTACCCAGCTGGCGCGGCAGTCTCCATAGGCTGTCAGTTCATGCCTTATCCCATTCGATTGGACAAAGCCCGGGAGCTACGTATGCCTGCGCGATCTTGACAGCCGAATTTATGCGTCGCCAGCCCCTTTCTCTTATCCATGACCTCGACCAAAGGGCTAGGTAAATAGTGAAGGCAAGGGATTGTGCGCAACGGCGCTGCACGAGCCCAACTTCATCTGTCTGATGCGATACATAGTGCGGCCAAAAGGTCATGGCCTTAGATGCCTGGTACTTTTTTTGACCCTGATGCGAGTCGGATCAACTGAGGCAGACGTGCGGTTTCATCGACAGTGGCCGAATGGTAATAGTACACCAGCTGTGGTTACGTAACCAGCGAGTGTCCATCGTCATTTCGGTCAGCATTGCGCCGTAAACTTTCCTCAACGCTCGATTCCACTTGCTCAGCGCGATGCGATCACACGTTCACACTCATCTTTCAAGACCTGCCCTCCAGAGGCGCATTGTCATACCACTCTGTCAAACGAGATCTTTCTCTAAAGCGAAGGCGCAGTTCATAACTAAGAACGAGAAGGGAATTCCATCATCGTCCGAAACCGAGATACGAATCGGTGAGCCGCACCAAGCTTTCATCTATATCGAACCGAAGCTCGGGGACATCATCAAGTCTTCAGCCGTGCAGCAGACTGGGACGAAGAATGCACAGCATTTAAAGAAGCTTCCTATGGTGTTCCATCACGGATTGCGCCAGTTTTCCCACAGTCTGTCCTACCTTTCATGTCACTGAATCCCACTCAGCCCGATTCCTGATATGTGCTAGCTACCGTATCCTATCCCCGAGTTGAGATTGCTCGGGATCTCCCCCGCCATACCACGGGCGATACGAGTCCAGCGACGCTCTGGACATCCTTCAACTGGCATGCTCTGACGCTTGACGGCTCTCCTGAGGGTACGTGGTTTCCTGCTTGTCGGCCCATTGCTGCTACAGCTTGGATATCTGACTCTTTTTCAGAGGAATTCGAAAAGCTTTCGCGGGAATCAGGAGAGGACTGGAAAGAATTATTGGAATCGCTGAGTCGGACGTAAAAGCCCACTCTTCTTCCAAGTGCAGCGAGTATTCAATGGGATTCAGCTTGGAAGCGGTAAGGCTGTATGCAGAATTGGAGGCCCGGCAGCTGCTCAGCTAACAAATGGCCGAACGCGAGGCAAGCGGAGGTTATGATACCTTCCTCGATTCCGAATTTCTTTGTTCTAGTTGTTTTTGCTTCTTTTCTGTTTCTTCTTTTCGCCTTGTTTTCGGCATGGTATGATGGTTAGCCCTGCCATTCTACTCTCGCTGGTCACCTCCGTTGCCTTACAACAAGACTTTCCCTCGGCGCAGACCATGAGATGCGCGTTTCATCTCGCGCCAGGCTTTGTCGGCGAAAGGCGCTTCCGTAAAGGCGTCTGGTTGCCTGTGATGGGGATGTTCAAGAGATATGCAGCTTTCTCGATAAGTCCCTCCGGGAGCAGGACGAGCCCTCTCCATAATCATTGTGGCAACCGAAGGACAGAAGCGTCGGTGGCCTCTATGTTGGCATTTGTGCTGGCTTGGATCGCTCTTCAACTACATCTTCGATGTGGTTCTCGGGCGACAGGGGGTCGTTTTGATCTGGGGTATTGTCCTGTAGGAATTTTAGTGGCGATTGATCGACGCGGGCAATTTTGGGGAAGCACGAGGCAGACATAGAAGTTGAGCCGAGCACGACCGACGGCGGCGTTTGCCTGAATTCTATGGTCAATTAATCTCGCTGGTTACTGTCCGCGGGCTGTGTTTGAGGACGACAGGAAGGCAGCCCGTCAGCTAGAGTTTCCTTCCAGGCCTGGCTTGTGCCAGAAGCAACGCCCTGGCCGAGGCAGATGCTACCGTTGTCATTCTGCTGTATCACTGAGTTGCCCTACCAAGTTCGCATAGCTATTCGCAGTGCTTGAAGTTGGCTGGGTTAGCTACTGAGATTGGGGATATCCGACTAGGTGATTGAACCTCCAGGGGCATTTTTCAATTCTGGATAAAAGATCGCCAGAAATGAGATAGTGAAGATAAAAATGAGGCTTCCTGAGACAGCATCGCATCTCATTGAGAGGTGACATCGGACCAGACGGCTGCTCATCACGTGCAACTACCAACATGAGTCAGCCATTCCATCACCAAGCATCACATCACTCACTCTTCTCAACCTCCCGAATCATCACAACGTCAAGCAAAACAATCACAGCACCATGTCGTTCCACCTCTCCAAAGAGTCGCAGACGGCGCTCCTCGCGACGACGGCCCTCGCGTCGACGACAGCAGCAGCCCTCAACCTCTCGCTCTCGCTCATCCTGACACCGCGGCTCCTCGAGCTGCCGACACCGCTCATGCTGCGCGCCTGGCAGAGGGCGCACGCGCGCACAGAGGCGCCGCTGCCGCTGTCGACGCTCGCGTGCGGCGCGAGCTACGCGCTGCTCGCGCACAGGACGGGCTCGCGCGCCCTCGCGGCGGCGGCGGCGCTATGCCTGTCCGTGCTGCCGTGGACGCGGCTGCTGATGCGCCGGCGGCTCGACGCCGAGATTGCGCGGCTCGCTGACGAGGCCAACGCCGCGAGGGCCACGCAGGAGGTGAGCGCCGCGCAGGAGGCGAGCGCCAAGTGGCTCGTCGACCAGTGGGGGGTGTACAACCTGGGCCGGGGGGTGCCCGTGCTGGTGGCGGGGGCGATTGGGGTGTTCAGCCTGGTGTTGTGAGCGTGCGCTTGGCTCGTATGGATGGATGTGGTCGTTGGGTCGTTTGGCCGTTCAGGAGTGTTGGCTTCTACATGACTTTGGTGATTTGGACTTGGCGGCTTCTTGTCATTTCGTCTCCTCATTTCGTCTTGTCATGTCTGACTGACTGCCTGTCACAGTCTCATGGCACCATGTAGACGTTATCAAACGGGCATTAGGTAAAGGGTATCATTTTGTCTATATCCCGCCATCTATGCAATCGTACACCATTTTGACTACCCGTCGCTCAAAAATCAAATGCCAGTCATTATAGTGCCAGCAGACGAACTGTCTGTGGTCGAGAACCGAAGATAAGAACCGAAAACAAAAAAACCCGGAGAAAATTCTCTTACAGGTCATAGCGTCCCTTGACGAGGTCGACCTCGGACAGCTTGATAGGGCGTCCGCGGAAGATGGCCTTGTGGACGACGAACAGGACGAGGAAGAGGAGCAGCGAGATGTAGGCGGCGAAGAAGTCGCTCGTGCTCCAGTCGATGAAGACGGTGAAGCCGTTGGTCAGCAGGATGAGGACGATGAAGAAGAGGCCGAACCACGAGAGGTAGGGCTGCAGCGGCGCAGTGTAGGGCAGGGTGGCGCGGTCGATGCCCTGGAGACGCAGGGCGGCCTGGAAGCGCAGGTGGCAGACGCTGATGCAGGACCACGAGATGAAGCCGGCGACGGCGACAATGTTGAGCAGCCAGCCGAAGACGACGCCGCCGTCGGCCGACAGGTTGAGGAAGGCGAGGAAGCCCATGGCGGCGGTGACGGCGACGGCGTAGTGCGGCGTGCCGTGGCGGTTGGTGCGCGTGATCCACTGGGGCGCGTGGCCCTCGGAGGCGAGGGCCAGCAGGATGCGGCTGCCCGAGTAGACGTTGGAGTTGGCGGCCGAGAGGACGGCGGTCAGGAGGACGGCGTTGATGATGTCGGGCAGGACCTTGACGCCGGCGCGCTGGGCGGCGATGACGAGGGGCGAGGCGCTGGCGTCCTTGCCGCCGGACAGCAGGCGCTCGTCGTCCGAGGGCACGAGCAGGCCGAGGAAGAAGACGGTGGCGATGAAGAGGCAGAAGATGCCCCAGAAGGTGACGCGGATGGCGCGCGGCACGCTCTTGGCCGGGTCGCGGCACTCGCCGGCGCCGATGCCGACGAGCTCGGAGCCCTGGAAGGAGAAGCCGGCGATGATGAGGACGGACCAGAAGCCGACGAACTTGCCGGTGGCGCCGTCGACCATGTACTCGACAAAGGGCCCCGGCTGGCTCCAGTGCTTGAAGCCGATGTAGCCCTCGTCGCCGACGCCGGCGTTGACGCAGACGGCGAAGATGATCCAGCCGACAATGGTGACGACCTTGATGGAGGAGAACCACATCTCGAGCTCGCCGAACCAGCGGACGGGCATGTAGTTGATGGCGGTGAAGACGACCCAGAAGACGGCGATGAAGATGCCGACGCTGAGCGACGAGTTCCAGTACTGGATGATGAGGCCGGCGGCGCAGAGCTCGAGCGCAAAGGTGACGGACCAGGAGAACCAGTAGGTCCAGCCCATGGCGAAGCCGAGCGAGTGGTCGCAGAAGCGCGAGGCGTAGGCCGTGAAGGAGCCGGCGACGGGGATGTAGGTGGCCATCTCGCCGAGCGACGTCATGACGGAGAAGACGACGGCGCCGATGAAGGCAAAGGCGAGCAGGGAGCCGACGGGGCCGGCCGAGGTCAGGGCATCGGCGGTACCGAGGAAGAGACCGGTGCCGATGGTGCCACCGATGGCGATGAACTGAAGGTGACGACTCGACAGAGTACGCTGGAGGCCGGCATCACCAGTCTCCAGGTCCGTCTTGGGCTCGGCACCGGGGCTCGGCGGGGGGAAGGCCATGGCCTCGGAGGTGTGGGGGGTCTTTTCCATTGCGGGGAGGAGGAGGAGAAGGAGGAGGAGGAGGCGAACAGGCACTGAGCAACTGGCTAGACGATGATGAAGTGTGAATGATGTGGGATCAAGCGTGGAGGAGGACGAGGAGGCGAGCAGGCAGGGAGGAAGCTATTATGTACATCGAACAGCAGGACATGGTACGATGAGTAACAATGGGCAATGGGTAGAGGCCGGGGCCAAGTCGATCGAGGCCCACCGGCGGAGGACAGGCGACCCACGGCCGGGGCGAGCGCGGTTCGAGCTGCATGAAGCAGAAAAAAATAAGGACTTCCAGAGGATGATTCAAAGCTGACCATAATCAGGTCTCTACGGCTTGGGTCGAGTATCATAGACGCCGGCCAGCGTAGGTGGCGCGGGTAGCACCGGGCTCACCGGCCTCGGGATCCACAAGACTCAGGATTCGGAGCGACAACAAGACAAAAGAGGCAAAAGACGGGGACATTTCCTCTCGAGAATTCGGACTGTCCGCCTTATGTCAGCGTCCGATCCATCTCCGGTCTGTCTCCGTGCCAATGAGAAGCTGTCGAGCGCCGTTGACCATGCAGAGAAATTTTCTCGAACGAACTGAGGCTGTCTCCCCCTGGTCGATGCTGGCTCGTCTCAACCTGCCGTTAGGGAAAACTCTGCACGCGGGACCCATCGGCACGTAACGAGAACCATTTTTCTTGCTTCCTCTGCAGGCCCATCGCGTGTGGATCGGCCAGAGTGCCGCGCTGTCTGCGGCGGCCCGCGTGCCGGCCTCGTCAATTCCTGCTGTTAGCGGCATTTTTCGGGAGAGGCTGTACCCGCTGTAGTGTAGGCGCCCTTGGCTGCTGCTGTACTGCTGCTCTACTATACTCCTGTTGCACTGCTACTGTACTGTATGCTCCCTTGACTACCATGTACATCCTGCTGATGGCAACGATGCTTCCCGTATATCGTCTTGGTTCGTGCAAGTCTCTCAAGATCTTGGTCTTACGCTCCCTCCTTAGGCTACAGCGCCAGGTCAGACGCCCTGCTGAACACCAGCTTAAGTAGTCGACAGGGAAACGGCCCACCAAAAGAGAGAAGACCCCAGTGTGCCAGGACATCAGCGCCGAACTATGCCTCGCTGATATGTAGTGAATGTACCGAGAGCCATTCGGTGGGCCATGCTTTCTCTCGCGTGCTGGAGCTGTCAGTCACACCAGGGCGAAGACTGCACGCGCCAGAGTCATGGCGCTGTTGATCCGCTCCCACCATGACTCCTCTGACTCTTTTTAGAGAAACCCACCTCGACGACGGCCGAGCTCCGAGCTCGCAACGCACACACAGCCGCTTGTCACAGTCTTTTCCTCTGTTCACCACACGGTCGAGGCCTTCTCCCGGCCTGCCAAGATGTCGCGCTTCATCTTGATCAGGCCTCGTCGTCGGAAATGATCGGTCTTGGTCTCTTTGATGCTCCATCAAAAATCGACGCACTTGTCGCCGTTTCCTTTTTGACTCAGACTGGAGCGAATCCCCTCATCTCCCCCTCCTCGGCCGAGCTGTCGGGCCTATTCTTGTTTCCAGATACCTAGTTCAAAGCGCTACGACCCAGGACCCAAGACCAAGGACCCAAGACCCAGGACCTGGACCCAAGATCACTTATCATGACCGTCACTTCTTGCTGTCAAGTATTTTGACTTGTCTCGATAAGCCTTGGGCAACACAGATCACCAGATACCAAAGGCATGCACATCTTTCCGTGAAGTGCTGGCCAGCGGGTGAACCACTATTCGTATCATTACTATCAGAACGACCACCCTCACATCCCCCCCGAGCTCATCGACAGAGTCCTATTGTCTCGTATGGGATTCTCCCGTATGACGATTCGCACCTCACGCGACGCGCCCTCCAGAGCGTGTGCCCTTGATCCATCCCCTCGGGTCCGCCTCTCGCTCTCCTCCTCCTCTTCCCGCTCCTCGTCGCGCGATCCGGCCCACCCCCTCGGGCTACTGCCGGCCCTCGACTGCTGCTCTAGATCCCCCCTCACCGGCCGCAGATGCTCCATGTCGTCGCCACGTCCCTCCCCCGCGCCGCCACCGCTGCTGCCCCGCCGCGCAAAGTGCTCCATCTCGAAAAAGTGCGCCGTCTCCCGCGGGCCCACGCCCCACACGGCCCGCGGCGACGTGATGCCGGCTGCTGCTGCTGCTGTTGTCTTGGTGGTGCTCGCCACGTAACCTTTGTTACTATCCTTGGTGCCTCGTGTCACGCCCTTGTCTGCCTTCGTCTGCGTGCCCGTGTTCGTGCCCCCACCCGTAGAAGGCGACGAGAACAGGTTGAGGCGCCGCAGCAGCGCCTTCTCGCGCGTGCCCATGCGCGGCTCGTCGACGGCCCTGGCGCCCTGAAACATGGCGCGCAGCACGGGGATCGAGGCGGCGATGATGGTGACGGCGCTCTCGGCGGCGCCCCAGATGACGAGGTCGACCGTCTCGATCATGTCGCTGTCGCCAATGGCGTGGAGCGTCGAGATCTTGACAAACGACACGATGCCGGCGCTGGCTCGTCAGCCGGAAGCACACGAAAATTCGCAACAGAATACGAAAAAGTAAAAAAAGTGTTGCGGGCAGGGTGAGAACGTACAAAACACCCATGCTCATGGCGATCAGCACGCCGAGCTTCTCGCGGCGCGTCAGCTCGAGCCCCCAGATCATGCGCCACGGCAGCAGGGCGAGCAGCACGTCCATGGCGCCCGAGTAGGCGGCCGAGACGATGTTGTAGTTGCGGTGGACGTGCTGCGGCCAGCAGGTGCCCTCGACGGCGACGGTGCGCCACGTCTTCTCGACGGGCGAGCACTGGACCCAGGTGATGAGCACGGCGCCGCCGAGCACGAGGTTCATCGACACGATGAGGAACCATATGAGCCAGCGCATCCACCGCTCCGACGCCAGCCGCTGCAGCGTCAGCGCGAACGACGTCTTGCTCCACGCCGCCGCGAGGATCGAGAACGACCCGCTGAGGTTGCCGTGCAGGAGGAGCCATGCGAACGTCGCCTGGTCGATGTTCCAGCTGTGCTTGCCGAGGTCGAAGCCGACGGCGACGGTCGTGAACGACGACAGCAGGATGAGGGCGATCTGGCACATGCCGTCAGCGACACGTTTGACCGCCACGATACGAGCAGTTCAACAAAGACAAAACACACCCAAGCCGCGATCAGAAAGTGGTCGTCCAACCAGAGCCCGCGCCGGCGCGTGAACTTGCAGTACAGCCGCAGACCCAGGAACAGGCCCGACACGGCCGTCAGCGACCACACCGTCGCATTGAGCCGCGGGCCCAAGTCGTCGTCCGGCAGCTGGTCAAAGTCAAACGGCCTGTTGTCTTCGGCCATGTTGCGCGCGCGTGTGTGTGTGAGAGAGAGTCAGAGTCGACGTCGTCTAGCCTGTGTTTTCTTGGTGTTGGGCTTTTGCTCTTGTGTCAGCCCGGTCCCCGTCAACAGGAAATCCGGTAGCGAGACGACGCAACGCACGATCAGTGGTCACTGATCGGATGGGAAACAACGGACAGCGGGCAGCGCGGGGTGTGGAGGAGGATCTTAGAGCATATACATTATAACAGCTCGTCGCAAAGAAAGGGCATCAGCCGGGCGCAAAGGGGGAAAGCGTTCTCTTGCGTCAGACTGCCCTCGATCATCTCACATTAAACATGCCCAACACAGAACGAGAAACCGGGTAGCATGCACGTTCGGACAGGAGGGAAAGCAACATGTCAAACAAGCCCTGGTAACGCCCCCTCCTCCCATCGAAAGCGCGCGCGAGCCAGCACGCATTGGAGGCAAGGGAACCTCGAGATCCGCTTCCCCTTCCAGACAAGAAAGGGAATATTAGAGAGGAGCAAGGCGAACAGGTCAAGGTGTCCCCGGACGTCACGTCTCGCTACGCCGCTCCACATCCCGCAGCATCGCGACTTGGGTCGAGGTCGAACGTCCGAGCGTGGCGGGGGGCCGCAACAGGCTTTGTGTCAGGATGGCCTCGCGGCAGGGGTCTCGAGGGCCTCGCCAAGATCGCGCAGTCGAGATCCAGACATGCTAGTGCAACCTCGAGGTCCAAAGCGGGAGCCACATCGTCGTGATGGCGGCCCAATTGTCACCCTCTTCACGTGGCAGAGGCCGCTGGATGGTCGTGGCGAGCAGCGATCCCCCGTCCATTCCGTGTCCGTCCCATGTAGATCGATGACGCGCGTGTCAAAGTTATGACATGTCAATTGACGATGTGCGACGGGCGATGGACGAGCGCCATCAGATAAAACCGTGCCTCCATCTTCTTTTGTCCACGAGCTGTCCCTCTACACGCCATCACCCTCTGCACTCACTGGATCGCCCAGGAGAAAGTCCAGACCACGGCATCCCATGTGCCTCTGCCATTTTGCCTTCTGACAGCCTTGACAGCTAGAGCCGCTGCAGGGGGCGCGGTCAGTGCGCCGTGGCTGAACTTGTTCCAACATCAGCTGCTCATGTGGGATGCGAAGCGAAGTTGCACGGCATGGGATGGCAGCTTTTCGGATCAATGTCAGATATCTTTTCCATAAGACACACGAGCCACCGATTGTGTTCGATTCCAAAACACATGGGTCAGCGCGCCGCGCGAGTCGGGACAGTATATTCGGCGAACTCAGTAAAGCCAACATGAGACGATCAATCTCGCCGATTCTCAAGGTCCGAACTGGTGTAATGGCTAACATTTGACGCTCTCACCGTCAGGCTCAGGGTTCGATTCCCTGGTTCGGAATCTTTTTGCTTGTCTGCGCATCTGTTTTTGCCTGTTGTGCTTCTCCATCCGACTGATTGCGCATGTATGGCCTAAGCCTCCGATAGTTCTTCCCGTCGTTCTTCTTTCTCTCCTGATGTTTGGCGAGCCTGACTCCTTGCTACTCAGCGCGATTCCTCCAAACCTGGCGTGCCTAGTAGACGCAGCCTGCAAGACGATGCCGTCTGTACCCGCATCGCCACGAAAACAAAAAAACACGAAGCCGAGAAGCCAGCAACCGCAAGAAGCCCAACACCCAACCCTCGTACCCACGGCCAGGATTTGCCGCGAAGCCCGAAAAAGTGAAACCCGAAAGGCACCAGCTGGCCCGGTGAGATGCCGCCGGTCCCCGACGCAGCGGAGCGCCCGGGATGCATGCCCGTGGAGCAGACCAGGGTACACCAATTGTCGATCACTGCGCGTTTCGACAAGAGAGAGAAAGAACAAAAAAGGGGGAGCCCGGCAGTTGAACGCACAGCAGCACGACGGAGGCTGCGCATTTCGGGCTCCGGTGCATCCTGAGAGCCAAAGAACAGGGGGGGGGGGGCGTGAGGGTTACCAGGCATGCCGCCACGACCGCTCGTCAAGGTCTCTCGGCGTGCCCTCTGTTCTTCCCGAAACATGCCATGCTTCGTTTGCCGCGAAGCAAGAAGAGTGCTTTGGATGCCGTTGACGCCTCCCCTCACGACTCGTGCATGTGGCTTCGACGGTCGTTTCCGCCTCTGCACGTATATCGAGCATCTAGCTTGCGAGAGAACCTCTCCCTTTGCTGCTCAAATCTCCTTGCCAGTGACCGAGAATTGTCGCCGTGCATGGACGCTGGGACCTATGCTGGCGCGTGTTCCCCAATATGGACAAACACCTACGTGGTGGTCCGGCCCACCTTGTGTTGAGAGTTCTCCGACCAGTATGCTTGTTCTTTCATGAAACTTGTGCAACGCTTGTGTCAGCTCGCCTGTCAGCTTCCTGGCGTCGTTCGGGGGCACGCCGGCTCTCGTTTCCTGATTCTTGCTCAGCTCACTCTCCAGAGCAAGGCACAGCATCATGATGCGCCAGGCGATGACATGCCGAAAATTAGTTCATGGTCCGAACATGGCAGTATATGCTTGCTGGTTATATTCACATGTATAGTAGTAACACGGCTAATGCGCTCCGCCCCCATGTTCACCGGCAAGTCAGGCCAAACGCCAGTTCCCTGAGCTCCAATGCATCCGGATGACCAACTCAATGTGCGCCAATCGTACCCAAGCGTTAGCTGTGCCGCCGCCGCGGCATAGTGACAAAAGAAACGTCCATCGCGGCTCCTGGGCACGAAGAATGCTCATCCCAAAACGCTCTTACAAGGCCCCACTGGCCCTCGGCAGCACCAGGTCCAAGTTTGGACGCTGGATCTCCATGCTTCTGCTAGGAGCACGCGGTGCGCCAGGCGTGCGCGGATGTGCCACGTTGACACGTCCGCCACGCTCCATAATACTCTCGGGGCCTTCGTCGGCCGAATCCGAGTCATCGTCCCGACCGTCATAACCGTAGTCGGCCAGTCGTGTAAAGTAATCCGCCAAGCCATCGACACTGGGAGTGCCGACGACGACGTCGTACTGCGGCGGCGGCGTCTGGGCCACAGTGTTCACCGCGGCCGGAGGCGGTTGGTCCTCGTCAAACGCAGGCGGGTTGTATGAGGGCACGCGCAGAAGGTGGATAGGGCGTGCCGTCATGTCCGATACGTCGATTGGCTGGTTTTGAGAGGTAGGGGGCGAGTCCCTGCCGTTTCCAGTGGGATTCGGGCTCTGCGTGTGTGCCGATGTGAGATGAGCCGGCTGGGGTGGTGCTGGCATGGCGTCGAGGCCAGCATCCGCCGACGGCAACGTGCCGGTCGACGAGTTGGGCGACGCCTCGATGGCTGATGCGTCGGGGCACCCGCACGAGGTTTGCCTACCCTGCGAAGGATCAAGACCTAGACCGGTGTACTCGGGCAGCGACGTGTTGGCCTGCGTAGCCCTGCAGTTGAGGACTGTGAATGGCGAGTCGATGCTGATCTCGAAATGTCGGCGGCGCGTGCCAGTAGGATCTTCAGGGTCGAGGCGGGAAATGCGCATGACGATCTACACAACATTGTTAGCCATTGGATGTGACATGACAGTGGAACAGGCTTACCTTGATCCAGTGATACACATTGACGTTCTTCCAGCTGCAGTCGGGGTTGAGACGCAGCTCTTTGCTCTTCGCCATCTGCTCGCACGTCGGAACTTGCACGTTCATCTCAATCTCTGTAGAGCCCCAGTAGCTCTCCAGCCCCAGGTCCAGGTCGCCGAGCAGGTTGTCCGACGGCTCAGGCAGGGGATGGGGCATGGCATTGTGCCTCGAGGCTTCCACGGACCGGCGCATGGCGGCAGCCTGACGAGCTTCGCGGCGTTCGCGGGGGCTTAGCTCGCCGCCACTCAGCACGCGCACGTCGGATGAGGCGTACTTGGGGTCGAGCGGCTTGCCGGCGGCCTTCTCAAACAGCAGAATCTTACGGCCAGGATCCTTGCGGGTGACGCGACGATCATTGGTCCAGTACTCGATCGACTCGGTGCAGAAGACCTTCAGCTTGTGCACCTGAACCTTGGCAAGTGGGGTCAACTTGAAGGCGATGGGAATCTTGGTGCCGATGGGGAAGGACTTTCCAGAGATGATGATGTCGTAGTGAAGCTGATCCTCCCACTGCCTGCTGATGGAAATGGGCTCCGTCATCTCGAGCGAGAGCTGGTCAGGCACCCGAACGATAAACACCTCCTTCTGGCCGTGGAGGTTCGGCTTGAAGGCACCCGCACGTTCAACCGTCGCATGCAGCTCCCACTTGACAGAACCGTACTGGAGCTTCGTCGTCTCAAGCTGGTGGTGGTCGATGGGCAGCTCAAAGTTGTATTCGTAGGTGCCAGGGTAGAAGACCTTGTACCCTTTGGCCTGGGCCGAGTTGACGCCCATGATGTCACCCTTGCCGAAGCTTCTCGACTGATTGGACTGGAGAGAAAGACGCTTCATCTCTTTCGCGGTCAGACTGTTGCGTGGCGTGGGGTTGTTGGAGTTGTTGGGTGAGCGGCCGTTGATGGTGAGGTTGGTGTTGGAGGAGTTGTTGGAGCTGTTCTTCATTCGGTACGTGCACTGATTGCCATACTCGGTTTCCCAGCCATCGTTCATGGCGTTGAAGAAGGTCAGCACCTGTGTTCGCAGAGACTCCTCCTCGAACATGTCGATCTTCATAGGCGGGATGCCTTCCGGCCACTCGGTGCGCGCCTTGCCCAGCAGCTTCAGGCTGATGCCCTTGATTTTGACATTTTTCGTGACCGACAACTGCAGCTTGCCGCGAAGCAGAGCAGTGCCGCCTTGGCTGTCTTGGCGGTGGCCATCGTGCTCGAAACCGGAGAGGAAGATGTTGGGCTCTGCCACGAGGATGGAGCACGAAACACCACTTCCAGAGGCGATGGGCTTGGGCACTTCAGAGACAAAGGAGGAAACGGCGTTCTTGGCAGAGCGGACCGAAGATACGCTATGCCTGTTGGATGCAGGGTTGTATGGAGAGATGCCTGGGCGCCTGCCCTCGACCAATGCGGCAGTACGCATGGCCATGTCGGTGTTGCTGAGCTCGGGCTCAACGGGCTCAACGGGCTCTGCTGGTGGTGGTGGAGGATCTAGTTGCAGGGGCTCCTCGTTCCGGCTGTAGATCGACAGGCGGTTCAGAAAACTGCTGCCGGCAGTGGAAGGCGCACGACTGATGGGGCGTGACGGTG
The DNA here is from genome assembly GCF_003724135.2 of Verticillium nonalfalfae. Lineage (NCBI taxonomy): Eukaryota > Fungi > Ascomycota > Sordariomycetes > Glomerellales > Plectosphaerellaceae > Verticillium > Verticillium nonalfalfae. The sequence goes on along the minus strand of NW_021167239.1, from coordinate 125,189 downwards.
CCGCAGACGGGGTCGCGGAGGTCGTTGGCGAAGAGGCGGTCACAAAGGTGAAAGGAGCGAGGAGCTTGTCAAAGGTGGCTTTGGTGAGAGAATCCCGCTTCGATGCGCGCTTCTGCTTGGCGGCGTCCCTCGCAGCTTCTCTGGCCGCTTCTCTGGCAGCCTCCTTGGCCTCTTTCTGCTGCCTCTTCTCCTCGAGTTTCCTCTTGGCCTCCTCCAGTCGTCGTTTGTCCTCGGCGATTTTCCTCTTCTTCCTGGCTGACGGCTCAGGTTTCGGCCTCAACTCGGCGGGGACGAAGCCTGGCGGATAGGAGACGATGTGGATGGCACGGGTACGGTGCTGCCGGGGGCGGATCGGCGGGTTGGGCAGCACAGTCTGTGAAGTGGCGGCGGGGGCGAGGTAGCTCGGACAGTAAAAGACACTGCCAGAGGTTGATGCGCTGATCCAGTTATCGGGTCGGCGTGCTCGTCGTGTGTCTATCATGGCGGTGGGTTAGAATGGAGGAAGGCTCGAGGAGAAATGCGAGGGCACAGTGACGAGCATATAGAGATGAATGTGCTTGCGTGATCGACGTCGTTGCCGTCTCGTCGTCACTCAAGAAGAGCAAAGCAAAAGTGTCGATCGAGAAGCCAAGCAAGAATGACACGAGAAGGCGGCAGGTAGTTCAAGTAGTGGGCAGCGTCCCCAGACTTTTTGCCCACACTGGGAAGCATGGATCATGGAGAAACGATAGAGGCTAGACAAGGGGATTGGGCGACAACAACAAATGATTGGCATTAGGTTGGGTTATGCGCTGGCAGTAGGGAAGTGACGGTATCCACAGGATCCAGGGGGCCCAAAAGCCGGTTCGAGGATTTGCTGTGTGCGGGACGCCAGATCCCAAGGGGAATGGGAGGAAAGGGGGGGGGGAGGGGGGTGAGATGACAGGGAAGGGGGTTGATGAGGTTTGGGTCCAGGAACAGGGTTGGGGGTGTTCGTGATGTGCGGTGTTGGGCTCCCAGACGCTCAGGCGTTGGACCGGCGCGATGGCGGGCGGTGGGTGCGAAGGTGAGGCGAGGCGGCGGTGGCAGCGGATTGACATGATGGGACGGACCCTGAGGAGACAAGGCAGTCCACGATTCACGGTTGACGATCCACGGTCCACGGTCCACTCGGTCCAAGCAGCCCTGAGAGGTGCGGTGAAGGGGGGGGGGGGAATAGTTTCAACCTGGGAAAGGGAACATGTGAGGCGTACGAGGAGGGCGACTGAATCAATGAGAGAAAAGGCGCGCGCGCACGTACCGAAACTGAATCACATTCCTCGGAAGGGGATGGATGGATGGCAGGGCGACGAGGGGGAGCTGCTCCGAGATGAATGGGCGATGTAGATGCAGAAGGAGGAGGAGGAGGAGGAGGAGGAGGAGAAACAGAGGGATGGACAATGGCTTTCGACTTTTGGTCCAGATGACGGTCGTCTTTGATGGGCGGAATGGTCGGATGTTGCACGGAACGCGACTCGTGATGGCAACTATGGTGGTGTCAGGCTGGCTGCGTCGACGAAATAACAGGCATAAGGTCAAGGCGGATGGGTATTTTGGCTTTGGTGTCTCAGGGCGCAGGGTCACCAGCGAGAAGTCGCGGTGAACAAGATGAGCATGCGACTCGATTACTCGACTAGGTGACGATGTGCAGACTGAAAGAGAGAGAGAGCAGTGGCAGAGGATGGGGGGGGGGAGGGTGGCCAGAGTGTGGGGGGAGGGGGCGTGTGGGCAGTTTGAGCGTGAGCGGCGGCGGCGGCGGCGCCTGCTCTCAGTTAAGGTACTTTGCCTTACCTCGAGGTGCGTGCAGAAAGTGAGTGCTTGCGTCCCAAATTGTACAGATGTACTGTCGTGTGAAAGGGATGGCAATTTCCGATCGTCGACGACGTCGAGGGAAGGAGGAAAATTGGCCAGGAAGATGGATCGAGGGAAGGTGGGTTGTGTTGTGTTGTGTTGTGTTGTGTTGTGTTGTGCAATGGCAAGGCGGGCGGAGAAAAGAACGATGACGGGTGTAATGGTATTTTGTTCAATGCTACCCCCATTCATTCATCCATTCACTCACGCTCTCTCTCACTGGCAGACAGACTGGAGACGGGCAGACAGGCCAAGTGGAAATGGGACAAGAGCAAGATGCCAAACAAAGTACAGCGGCCCCGAGTAGGAGACCCCCCCGGTTTGGGATGGAGAGATCTGGGTTGTTTGATGATTGATGATCGGCCCAAGTAGGCACTATGACGTTGGGACGCAGCAGCCCAGAGTGGCCCCCCCCTCGCTAGCGCCAGGTTAAGTAAGCGCTATGGCCTTCCGTCAGTGGACGAAGCCCTGTCTACGGAGCGTAGCGGTGGGGGATGCTGGCAGCGGCGGCGGGGATCAGGTGGGGATGCATTCGTGGCCCTTGGCGCCAGAGGCACAGGTTCTGTAAAGTGCTGGCAATGCACGACACTCCAAGCCTCCAAGACGTTGGCCTCGCAGGCTTTATCCTCTTGTCTCCTCCCGACTTCAACGGGAACCTCTATACGACCCTAACACCAGCGAGGCAAGCAAATTGAGTCGAAGATGCCATGGATAGTCAAACAAGACATGTCCTCGACCGAATGACGCCTCCTCCAGCCTTGCCCGATTCGCAAAAGCCCATCAGCAGCCGAACGCAAAACTAGCTCCAGCCCAAACACCTGCCTGCCGCGCGACTCATGTCGAGTGACCACACTCCATGCACGCTCACCAGGAGAAATACCGGTATTTCAATGAGCGAGAGAGAGAGAGAGAGAGAGACAGGCTGCGGCCTGGCAATGCCGCATGCACACCCAAACACCCCTCCAAGGCACCACCCTCCAAGGCCCCCAAGCGCGGCACAGCGCATTGGATGGAGAAAAAAGTCCAGGCCCAGGCCCTGCGCCTGATGATCGTCACGGCACACGGCGAGCCGGGTCGCCAGTGGAGCATTTCTTGTTTTCCCTTTCTTGTTTGGCGTCAAAGTCTTCCTTCCATCGAGCTGCCCAGGGACACGGTTTTGACAAGAAGATATGCTGCCAGCTTGGCGGGCGAGGCGGTCACACGGTTAGTCAAGCCCATATCGACTTGTCAGATCCGCACATCTCGATTGCGTTGGGCACCAGCATTCGCTAACGAACTCTGGCGCCGTTTGCAGGCATCCGAAGACTTCCTCCGCCTCAACCGACCAACCGACAGCCTGGTTGACCGCTCACGCACGACAGACATGGGAACCCCCCTTCCCCGCCGCTTATCACAAGAGTCCCTTCTTCTCTGTCATCCCAATTCAGACTCAGCCTCGCCAGGATGACCCGGCCGGGCCGGGCGCGAAGAACCCACAAGCATGAGTCGGAACAGTCACCACGATGCCAAACAAGCTCTCTCACCCACCTTGGTCGCAATCCATGTGGGCCAAGCCGAGCAGGGGACTTTATTGTACTGCGCACCTCTCATCGAGTCCCCTAGGGTCGCCCTGGATTTTGGCATGTGCGAGACCTGGCCTAACCCTGTCCAGCCTGCAGCAGAGACGCGACGACCCCAACGACCCTGGAAGTTGCAGGTCGCCCGACTCTCGTGACCCAACCTGCAAGAAAGCAGGAGACGACACTTTCCACACGCGCAGCAGAGCATCTGCAGGATGGTGATGCTGACAAGGCCAGGTGACCCCCTGTCTCTGTACCACACTTTTCCCAGACAGCTCGCCGACTGCCGCGGACCAACCTGTTTCAACGAGACGCCTGCATGCCACTACCATCAATAGCACGTCCGCCACCCGCTACAACATGGGCCCCATTGCCCAGTCAACTTGCATACGCGCATACGTCCTCTTGGTGTATCCCCCTTTTTGGTCCTGTTCAGGGCACCTGCTGCTCCCCTTGTTGCTTTCTCGTTGAAACATGCGCCCAGGAAGAGACGACGCGTGTCTGCACCTTGCGCTCTTGCGACCATGGCGAGGATGCGGCCAGGCCAAGTACGCGCGCACTGCGTCCCAGGCCCACGAGTGCATACTGGTCCAAGCGGGGGATCGGAAACTCATCGATCGTGATGTCATGGCCCCAATACGTCCTAGCGCTCCACCATATTGCCCAGATTTCCAATTCATGCCATTTGGGCACTTGCAATCTTTGCGTGGCAACCAAGGACGCATTGGCCATTTTGCCATCATCTTGGAAGAGATGAAACGCAAGCCCACTGCATGGAGGGAAGGGGTGGCAAGCTCATCACGACGACGGCATCTCCGAGATGTTTACGATCATCGTCACATCATGTAGTCGGCCCAGGATCCTGTCCATCTCCCGATCAACGGCCGATCACGACGCAGGTCTCTTGGCACGAGGCCAATGGGAGTAACACCGATGATACCGGCAGATGGTTAGGACGACAGACCACTGAAGAAAAAAAAAACCCCAGTGTGCCCTTTTCGGCGTCAAGCGTAGACCCTTGCTGGATCGGCCAAAAAAGCTCCGATGCCGCTCCCGTGACGAATGCAAAAGAAGCTCACCCGTGGTCAATGACGGCCGCCGTCGTCGGCAATCGTCTGGCGTACTACCTTAGCTCAAAGGATTCTGCGCCGGGCTCAACGGCCCTATCCGGACAGAGCGCCCCTTGCCGCACAGCCGGGGCACGCCAGCGCCCCTGGGTTCAAGCCATGCGATGTCGTCTAGACTTTGGTATCAATGTGACACAGAGCAGCGGCAGCTACTGCACAGTCGAGAGCGGCCTCAGTGACATCACAACTTGTGCGGCTGCTGTCGTCCTGGGCAGCAATTTCTGTTGTGTAGGATGTGCGAGCTGAACAGCTGGCCGGTGCAGCCGGGGTGGCCTTGCCGGGTTCGGCCCTTGATGCTGACGGTGGACTAGATCTATGGTGCTGGCATCTCCCAGACTCGTACTGCAAGGCCATGTGGCAAAGTCTGATGGAACAATTGTCATCTGTCTGTGTAGGGGTGAGGGGCATTGACAGTTTTCTCTGCCCATTCTGATATCATGGCCTTTCGAACAACGCATCGCCATGACAAAGAGCCCATGGGGCTCAGCCCAATACCAAATCCCTATGGTCATGACGTAAATATGCTCACAGAACGGCAGCATCCCTCTCCACTACCAGCGACGGCGTTTCCGCAGGCTCTTCCCTCCTCCGCCGAAAGCTATCGTAGATGAGCTCGCGCGTCGCGCCGAACGTGAGCTGTAGATCACCCTCCACACCCGTGACCCGTCCCGACCTGATCTCCTCCTCCGTCGCCCACACATAGGCATCGTGCTCGTGGGCGTCGAGCTGGACGGCGAGCGATCCCGACACGCCGACCTCGAACGCAAACTTTCTGTAGACCCGCTCGCCCGTGCGGTTGCCAAACACATTGCCCGGCGCTATGCCGTCGCCCTCGCTCGCGATGCGGATCATCTCCGTCGCCAGGAGTCCGGCTTCCTCCCAGAGCTCGCGCGCGCAGCTCACGAGCAGGCTGCCGTCCGGCTCGTCGGCTGCGCCGCCCGGCGGTTCCCAGAGGCCGGGCATGCTGTCGTGCGCGGCGCGCCGGAGCAGCAGGATGCGGTTCTCGGCGTCGAACACCATGGCGCACGTGGCGAGGCCGTCGTGTGAGTTGGGCGGGTAGTGCTCCTCGAGGTAGGCGGACACGGAGCGGTTGAAGGGGTCCAGGCCGGCGGGGTACGCGATGCGCATGGCCGGTGCTGGGCTCGGCGCGTGCTCTGCAGGCCATGGTTCTGCCATGTTTGGATCTGGTGGTTATGGCGTTGTGATGAAAATGGTGCGACAAGCAAGATAAGGTACTGTGAGGCTGTTCGTGATGGGAGGATGGCTGCCTGGTCACGGATGAGTCATCTGGAAGCGAGTGCTCGATCTCGGCCGCACCACCAATGGCCAGGAATGCCCCAGCCAGCGACGTCAATTCGCAGCACTGAGAATCGATGATGCGAGCATGGCATCGTTCGGAATCTCGAAATGCTGCCGACACACGGGAAGCCTCGTGTTTCCAGCCGTTGGGTCCTCACATCGCCGTCCTGTTGTGCGCCGGTGCCAGAGCTGCTGCTCTAATGGAAAGGGGCAATGCTCTGTACCCGGTTTCTGCTTGTCGACGCTCGATCATCAAGGGCACCAGGCATGTTTCGATCAAGCGTTGCGCCGTTGAGGTCCCCCGGGCCGAGCAACGACTGCATCTGGCGAGGCCGCGAACAGGGGATGGAGCCCTTTGGCACGCAATCTGGCCTGGAAGGGCCGGCCTCCTCGGCGGGACGGATTCCTTGACAAACAGGTGCAAGAGCCCCTCGTTTCACGCTCACGAGGTTTACTCAACTGGAAAAGAACCCCGGGCCCTCCAATCTATGTACGGCAGAATAGCACTGTTATGTCACCGACATCGCAATGTTCCTGTCTACTTGTTCGCACCGAGCTGCTCGCAGCAGGCGAAATGACCAGCCTCGGGGGCCATGCTAGAATCGTTCTCGACGTGCTCGAGAGACGTGCCACTGCCTACTAGCCAGGTTCTATGCTGCCTCCTGAAATTGCAACTGCACAGCACCCCTGGGAGAGATGGTCACCTTCAATCTGCTCGTGGTCGTACTTCCGGGTTGCCTATCTGAGAGCGTCGGAGCGCTGAACACCCTGATGAATAATGTAAGAGCGCGGAGTTGAACAGAGTAAAGAAGTCTTCCGTACGAGGCCGCAGGGAATACATGATAGATATAGGGGTAGAATGTACCTAAATTCTGGTCCTTCGCTACCAGCAGGGCCCTCCGTAACCGTTATCGACGTTCTCGTAGTCCCTAGTCCCTGACCAGCCCCCTGTTCCATGGCTCCGGGAGGGCCTCCTGAAAGTTGTCAAGCCGGCCTCGGTAGAGTGACCTGCCTCCCCAGGCAGTTCTTTGGCCACCGTTGACGAGGGTTTGTTCCCGGCAGGGATAGTGAATAAAAAGTGCGGAGAACATGCAAGTGGAAACTCGTACCCCGGCTTGCATGGTTCCCTGAGCGAGGATGAACTGGTCAGCAGTTTCCCCTATGCTGGATCGAGATGGAGGATAGACGGGGCGCAAGTCGACGTTTAGAGTGTGATACGACCATAGAACTACCATCACGGCTCCTGGGCCTCCGATTTTCTAGCCTACTGCCGACTTGCGAGGTGCCTGGAACGAATATCGTAGAGTTAGCCAAAAGTCGGTCGTCGCAGGGTTGGCGTGTCTGTCCTGGTCAAAGTAGCAGCACGTTCAGGGCCACTTCGTGCAAGTATATGTGATACGTCTTGAGCACCCCCTCACAACCATCCCGTAGTTCTTGCACCATATCTTGCCTCGTATATCAGAAAATCCAAATTGAGTATAGACTCGAACGACAAGCCCACGTATCCGCATAGATCAAACCCCCTCCCATTCCTACCCAGGCCGAGGAAGAACACACCTCAGCACCCCGCCCCATCAGCAGGCACCGCTGCCACCTCTCCCGAGCCCTCGAAGAACATGTTGGGCCGCGGACACCCCCAGTGCCGCCCAGGCTGGTAGCCAGCCCCGCCCCTGTGCACCCACTGCTCGGCGGCGCCGCTGCTCGGCGGCGTCTGCAGGTCGACGCCGAGAAGCGCGAGGAGGCGCCCGAAGAGGGTCTTCGGTGCGCGCTTGGGCTTCCCGCGGGGGTAGAGGAGACAGTCGAGGCTGCAGGGGACGTCGTGCTTGGAGTCGCGCTTCTTGCGGACGAGGAAGAGCGTTCGATTATTTTCTTCTGGCATGGCGGCGTCAGGTGTGTTGTGCATGGTTGAATTGGTATGTCTCGAGCTGTCATTTGAAGTGGCCTTTGACAGGACTGTACCTTTCAAATAGACAAAGAGGTACTAGACTTCTGCTGAGGTGGTGATAGAGTTGCCGGCTGGGTGTGAATCGCAGCACCCCAAAGGGCCTTTGATTCACCCAGAGTCTGAGAAAATGGGCTCCATCATCAAACAAAAGTCTACTATGTCACTGCGCTGAAGTCGCGTTGGGCTATGGTGTAATTGTACGGACTGCTACTAAGAGCTACCTAATCTTGGCGGAACCGAACTGGCAAACGTGTGCTGCCGCGCCAGCAAGTCAATAAACATGTATGCGTCCATCCATAGCCCATTCCAAAAGGTCAATTGCTGGGTATAACGCCATTGCGAAGCCACTCGACGGGTGACAATCTGAAAAGAATACGAGCCGCCAGCATCTAGTTCCTGTCGCGACGGGCCGATCGGCCACGACCGCGACCCTTGTTGCGAACCTACTTGCTCTGGCCAAAGTTGTAGTCGCCGACGAGGTCAAAGGGAAATTCGGGCTTAGGGGCGTCATACGTGCCGACGTTGCCGTTGGGGAACGTGAAGCCAATCGAGGGGCGACGCACGCCCTGGCCGCCCATCTCGGGGTAGTCACGACCGCAGTTCTGGCAGTCGGGAATCATGCGGCAGACGTCGCAGAAGTCAGGCTTTCTCTTGAGATAGAGGATAAAGAGGTGACAATTGCCGCAGGGGTACAGCAGGCGACTTCCACGTTCCTTGTTGAAAGGAGCAAGATCGGGGACAACGTCTTGCTCGTCACAGGGGCCATCATAGGTCTTGGGGCCATTGCCGTTCTTGACAGTGCTCTTTTTCTGTAGACGCGAGTTAGCAGGCCACCTTGTTGGCCATGTTTGGATGTTCGGGGTACTTGCCTTGGGGGACGATACAGGGGTCACGTGGTGAACAGTCTCGCCCTTGCCAGGACTATCATCGTAGATGCAGTAGGAAGAGCCAGAATTGGCGTACTTGGGATGGCAGAGAGCAGACGAGTGAGGAGTGCCGTAGGTGTTGCCCTTGCCGTGCTGTCCAGTGCAGTGCGCGTTGCCAGCTGCTGGAGCGTCAGAGGCGACGACAGGCTGCTTGTAACCTGATCCAGCAGCTTTGTAACCGCTGCTGGTGCTGCCAGGGGCGGCAGAATCGGGAGCATAGCCGTCCTCTGGGCCCTTTGCGCGGGATCCAGAGTACGGAATGGTGTAGGGAGCACCAGACATGCTGCTTGCCTGGGATGAAACAGTGAGCACCACGCAACGCGGGGTAGGAAGTCGATGGCGACGTACTTGTCAGAGAAAGAGGAAAGTTCTTCCGTGGTGTCTTTGATGGGATGGCTTTGATACTGAGTGCTACACGCAGTGTTGATGATCCTTGTTGGTGTAGGAGTCTTAGGAACTGATCGATGAAGATTTGATGAACGTGCCGATGGGGTATCACAGAAGGGAAAGAGGATGAAGGACGACAGATAGACAGAGGTTGAGAGCCGGCAGCCAAGTCTGTGAATCGAAGGAGGAGACACACCAATAAACGAAGCTCGCCTCCACCTATACGTACTAGCGCCCTTCGCGACTGCCGTCTTGCTACGTTGATCACGACTGCAGCCATGATCGTGCTTGCCATTCTGTTGGGCTGATACTGTGGACGGTGGTGGTGGTTGTCTCGTGACCTTAGGATCAAGGTCGGGGCGATAGGCGCCTCAGACGCCACTCGAATAGATACCCAGCCTCACATGCATCTGAGAATGAGTGCAGAGCGTCACGAAGGGGGACAGAAAGCAAGGCACACACACTGTTGTGTGTTGTCTCGAGGTGAGGCGACATGTCTATATGGAGCTTTCGCGTCTTTGTGTTACAGATCGTGCAGTGAATGCGACAGCGGTTTATGTAACAAACACTATTCAGGAACAGTCGATTATTCTCATGCTACCAAAGATTGTCGCAACTGATGCAATTCCTGTGCCCTTGTGTTGGGGGGTAATGGCTACCCTACCACGTGATGAGAGGCTGTGGGCTTGTACAATGGATAAGAACAGAGTTGTGACTATTCTCGGCTCACTCACAACTTTGATTTGATCTTCCAAGATTCACAGGCCTTGTCAGAGTAGGGATTGGAAAATGATCATGTCCGTTTGACGAGCGACTCGGATCTGCCCCTGAAAGAGGCCCAGCAAGAGGAAATACACAAGGCCCGCACCCCAGTGTCAGCATTCAAGAGACCTTTGAAATGAGGGAGAGAGAGCTTCAACTAGTATTTTGCCGATCCAACGAATAAGATGGCTGATTAGCAGCCTCTGCATCGCCGTGGTCCAGAATACCTACTGCCCTACTAAAGTCCCGAGGTCTCTCGAACTTGGGACTATTCTAGCCTAGTCAACCTCACCGACCTGACATGATCTGATGATGGAATTTTGGAAACGAAACAAGTTCGCGAAAATAAAATACAATAAGAAGCATATAGATAAAAAATGATGAACCCGACGAATTGCTGTAGCTCAATCGAACCGAAGCATGTCGTTGGTCTTCCACGTGACCGAAACAGAGGGCGTGGCTGGGCCGATCGCCCCTTGACCCGAAAGTGGCGGCCGGGCTCGCTTCAGGGGTTGAGGCACCTTTGACCCCTTGCGCATCGCTGACAGGTGACGACACCGATTGACCGCCAGACACGCCAATTGCATACCGGGCATGTCAATTCATCGGGGACATGTCAACGAAGCACGAGACATGTCAATTGATGTTCATGCCTATATTCAGCTAGAATGCCCGCCAATGACAGCCCCCTTTCGATCGCCGCCAACGTGGCCGGCATCGTGACGCTCGTCTTTGCCGTTCTGGCCGCCGTCTACGCGCGCATCAGCTACCTCCGCAACAGCGACGACGAGTACTTTCGCGTCAAGGCGTCGCTCTCCTGGTACAAGACCGAGTCCACGTGGCTCGTGGAGCTCATCAGGGCGGTCGGCGGCGACAGCGCGCTCGGCGACCGTCCCGCGTACCAGATGTACTCGTTCGTGATGGACGACCTCGTCAAGCTGGAGCAGCGCATCCTGGAGCTCGTCGCCGAGACGGAAGAGCGGGCGCTGGCGGGCGCCAAGGCCGAGGACAGCGGGTGGACGCTCATCCCGCGGCGCTGGGCGTTCACGACGACGGTCGCCATGGCGTGGCTGCCGGTGCGGACCAAGGCGCTCGCGCTGGTGCGGCAGCGGGACGCGCTGACGGCGAGAGTGCAGTTTACGCAGATGAGCATGATCTCTTCGTGGGTCCACCGCGGCCGAAACAGGGCATCCCCGATAGCAGGCTGACGACAGAAGCAGCAGGATCCGCGATCTCGAGCGCAAGACCCAGTGGAAGGAGGCCAGGACGGAGAAGAGCTTCCTGCGGATGCAGGCCGACATGGCAGAGCAGCGGGCGCAGATCCACCGGTTGGAAGACCTCGTCTACCGCATGATGCACCGCGACCGGGTCCGTCCTCGAGAAGAGCAATCCCTGGCCGACGCCATCCAGCGGCGGCCCTCGCGCCCGTCGAGCGCAAGCCCGCCACGTGGGCCGAGGCGACCGTCAGGCTCGCTCTTGACGCGGTCACGATCAAGATGAGCGTCTTGTGGCGTTTTTTTCTTTCTTTTTATTTATTATTATTTGATGTCATAGCCGCCCTGCCACAGGAATGCGGCGCAGATGACGAGGCTCGCAGCGGCCGGGCCCAAGGGCAGCTCAATGACGGCCCAGACCCAGAGGCAGCCCAGCGTGGGGGCCTTTTTCATGACGGCGAGGTAGCCAAAGGTGTTGGTGATGTAGATCAGGTAGCAGCCGGACGTGACGGCCATGGTGAAAAAGAGGAGCTGGCGGAGAGGATCCTGGTATCGGAGAGGCAGGCGCGGGACGAAGGCCGGCTTCGAGGGGTGGGCGTGGAGGACGTAGAAGAGCACAAGCAGGGCTGGTCGGGGCCCGATGGCGTCAGTCGTGGAAGGCAATGCCAAGCGGTCTTGAGGGTACACATGGGTCGTGGCTATCCCAAGCAGGCCTATGGCTGGCCGCATGGGTCGTGGATGGGAGGTACATACCGGCAAAAGCTTGCAGCGCGCGGAGGATGATGGCGTGCCAGTCAATGTCGATGCCGTACTGATGCTGCACGACGACATCGAGGGTAAAGTGCAGCATGGCGAGGCTGACGGTCCAGAGGAGCGAGTCCATGATGCGCTCGGCCGTGGGCGACAGCTCGCCCGTGCCGTCGGCGTCGGCGTCGGCGTCGGCATCGGCATCGGCGGCATCGTCTTCGTCTTCACTGTTGGCGGCGGGCGTCGATCTGGACGTCGTCTTGTTTCTTGGATCGGCGTCGGCCTGCTCGAAGAGGCGGCGTTCGCGGGCCATCTGGAGCAGAGTGTCTTCGGTGGGATCGGAGCGGTCGGGGTGGGCCAGCTTGATGGTGCCGGCGGCCTTTTCGCGGCGCTGTCGAGCCATCTTGCCCATGGTGTCGGAGGCGAGGTCACGAGAGGGGTTTGGTGGTGTGGTGGTGTGGGAGGATCCGGTGGAAGCTGTCGTTGCGTGAATCGGGATGGGGAGCTGCAGCTAGCTTGGCGGGAGAGGAAGCTCGCTAGGCAGGAGAGGCAAGCTGTCAAATTCGATGTTCCCTAGCTACCTAGCTACCAGGTGAGGTATCTGCACCCTACCTACTAGGTACCTACCAGGCTTGCCAGGTAAGGCATCCGTACCCTAGGTACTAGGTACGGCATCTGTACCCTAGGTAAGGGGCAAGGTATCTGTACGGATGTGGGCAGGCACCGGAGCAGGGACTCGCCATAGCGCCCTCGCTGTAATTTCCCCGGACAGCGCCCCAGCGCCTCAGCTCAATGCAGTAAAATGCAGTACAGTGCAGTACAATGCAGTAAAATGCAGCACAATGCAGTACACGGTACATGTACAGTGCAGGACGGCGATGCACCAACGCGATGCCAACCGATGCCAACGCGATGCCAACGCAAGGGTCCTAATCGCAAGGTGGCATTTCCGCCGGCACCTGCGCCGTGGTCCCTCCTCCTGCGAAGCGCCCCTCTTCTTTGCCTCTGCATTTGCCTCTGCATTTGCTTCTGCGGTCTGCTGTCTGCTACCCTCATCGCGCCATCCAGCCTTTGCTCGTTGCGCTTTGCTTCTGTCGAGAGGTACATCGCATCGCACGGCTTCCCATTGGATCATCATCTGCAGCCTTGTCATTGATCGGTCCTCTTGGATCATCTGCAGCCTTGCCATTGATCGGTCCTCTTGGAGCCCCGCCGCTCTCTCCATCGGCACCACAAATCACAGCATCGCGAGAGACGAACAACCCCGCCCCAACCCGACACGCCTTGCCATTCTTCTTTTTGCCTGCCGTCCGCTTGCGACACTGACGGCGCCTCGACACACGAACCGCCTCCGATCCTGAACCCCCCCTCGGCGTCCGCAGGAGGGTCGCAGCGCGCTCCGCCATGGCCTGGCTCTGGGTCCTCTCCGCCGCCTCGGCCGCCCTCGCCGCCCTCCTGCCCCTGTTCTACATCTACGCCGCGACCACCCTGCAGGCCGGCCTGCCGCGCCTCACGAACAAGCGCATCTGCCTGCTCATCGCCCACCCCGACGACGAGGCCATGTTTTTCGCGCCCACCGTCTTGGCCCTGACCCGCCCCGAGACGGGCAACCACGTCAAGATTCTGTGCCTGAGCGCCGGCGACGCCGACGGCCTCGGCGAGACGCGCAAGAAGGAGCTCGTCAAGAGCGGCATGGCCCTCGGCCTGCGCCAGGAGGACGACGTCTTTGTCGTCGACAGCCCGTAGGCTCTCTTCTTTTCTCCCTACTCTTCTCTCTCCTCCTGTCTCTTCTCCTCTGACACCCCCCAGTGACTTCCAGGACTCCATGACCCTGACCTGGGACGCCCACAAGATCGCCTCCCTCCTCTGCAGCGCCTTCGCCCCGCCAGCTGGCCTGTGCCCCCTCCGAGCGGCGCCAGCCCGACCTCCGCCGCCGCCGCCGCCGCCAGCATCGACGTCCTCGTCACCTTTGACGCCGCCGGCGTCTCGTCCCACCCGAACCACATCTCCCTGCACGCCGGCGCCCGCGCCTTCCTCGCCCAGCTGCTGCGCGCCCGCCCCGGCCGCCCCGCCCCCGTCGCCCTCTACACCCTGACCTCCGTCTCGCTGCTGCGCAAGTACGCCGCCGTGGCCGACGCGCTGCCGACCCTGCTGGGCTGGTACCTCGGCGGCGGGCGCGCCGAGGTCGACGAGCAGAGAGGGCAGAACGAGGACCACGACCAGGACCAGGACCAGGACCGGCCGCACCCCAAGACCCTGCTCTTCTTCAACCAGCTCACCGGCGACGGCGGCCTGCCGACCGCCTGGAAGGCCATGACCACGGCCCATCGGAGCCAGATGGTCTGGTTCCGCTACGCCTGGATCGTGCTGAGTCGGTACATGGTCATCAACGACCTCGCGCTGGCCGAGGTCGTGGACGAGCCGCCCGTGTCGCTGGGCGCCGCGGACGCCGCGGGACGCGGTGACGTTGCGGGGGCGGAGGAGGAGGCGCCGTGACGCCAACGGAGAAGGAGGAGAGGAGCAGCGAGAAAGGAGCAGGAACAGCAGACCCCGAGTGCGAGAGACGTGAAGATAGTGTATACCCAACAGGAAGAAAAAGAAGAAGAAGAAGAAGAACAACAACCACAACAAACATCACATCATTGGCTGGCGTTCATGGTAGCATGGCATCCACGAGGCGCACATCGCCCGGGCCGGGCCGCACAGCGTTGCAGAGTGAACACGATCCGGTCCTTGTGCCGTGCGAAACAAATAGCATTTATCCTTCATCTCGTGCCGTTGGCTATATCATGTGCACGGTGGTATCATGCCAGTCCCCGCCGTCCTTCCGAGCCTTCTTCAGGCGCACTGCCTGCCGCACGCCCCCGGCCAATCACCACTCGACGCAGTGCGCGACGTTGCTGTACTTGAGGTGCGGCCACCCGCCCTCGGCCGCCCCGTCGGCGACGCAGTGCTTGTAGAACCCGACCGCCTCCCACGGCTGGGCGCGGCGCGTCCGCTGCGCGCGGCGGTCGAGGTGCTGATACGTCCTGGTCCGGACGTGGTACTGCGGCTGCCCGGCCTCGCTGACGACGTGCCTGCCGTCCTCGTCAAGCCGCGGGTCCTGCCCGTCGCGCTCGACCACGAGCGTCGGCGCCGACGCGACGTCGCGCTTCTCCCACCCCATGCGCTTCTGCTGGTGGTTCGCTTGCAGCCGGACGAGGCCCGAGGCGACGTGGTACGTCGCCGGGTAGGGCATGTAGTCGACAAACTCGGCGACAAAGTCGGGGATGCGCCGCGTCAGGTCCCCGTCCGCGTCCATCGTGTCGCCGACGCCGAGGCGCGCCTCGCGCCTGCTGAAGCGCAGCAGCCAGCGATCGCACCACCGCTGGAGCGCGTACCACGCGCGGTGCTGCTTCGCCTTGGCGCGCACGACGCGGTCCGAGGCGCTGCGCGGCGGGGACGGATAGAGCGCCTCGAAGAGGGCGTCCTGCGTCTCGGCCATGAGCGTGCGGTAGTGCGCGCTGCCGGACCGGATGGCGGTCCAGGCCTCGTCGAAGGCGCCCGACTGGATGAGCGCGTTGACGCGCTTGTCGAGGTCCTCGAACGAGGGCTCGATGCCGTGCGCCGTCATGGCGTGGTAGACGTCCAGGACATCCTCAGCTCGGACGGCCCTGTTCTTGACGGCCATGTTGGATTCGTACAGGCCCCATTCGACTTGTGCGCGGTGCGTCGAGATGATGTATGTGTGGTTGAGCAGGTCGGACCAGGTCGCTGCGGCTATGTCGAGCCTGTACTGCTGCGCGAAGAACTCGACGAGCTTCTTCGCGAGCAAGACGTAGCCGGCTGCCCCCAGCGAATGGACAAGGGCGTTCAGCAGCCGCGGTGTTGGTGTCAAGGGGTGTCCGTGGGGGAATTTGCGACCGCCCGTGATGAGGACGTTTCGGCTGTCGGCTGTGATGCCGCGCCTCGTCTTTCCATCGACTATGGATATGTCATAAAAGCGCGCCAAAATCGTTTCAATCATGCGCAGATTACCTGCGTACCCGCATGCCACGAGGTACGAACACTGCAGGCTCTCGGTGATGGTGACGCCCTGGTTGAGCATCTTGAACCAGATTCGATTCAGCGGTCCTGGCAGGCTGAGCACCCAGTGCAGGTCCCGTTCTGGCTGGTGTGGTGATTTGCCGTAGGCGTGGTATTTCGAGCGTGCCTCGTACAGTCGTAGCTTCTCCAGGCGTCCTCGCAGGGCCATGTCAGGCCGGTTGACCTTTCTCAGGTTTCGGGGCCTCAATCGCACCCTCGCGAGGTCGTATTGGCGGTAGAGAGGCTCCACGAGATAGCGCGCCTTCACGAGCTCGTCGTAGCCCAGGCCCTCGCGGAGGTCCCAGACTTCGTTGAGATCCATGAGCTTCCAAACGCGCTTTGCAGCCGTGACATCTGATGTCGCTCCGGCGCACCGCAGCAGAACAACGTAGTCGGCGAGCATCAGCTGATGGCCTGCCTGGTGCAGCAGCTCGACAAAGGCGACCATGGTCGTGAAGAGGTCCTTGTAGATTTTTCGAACGCCGAATTCGTCAAAAGCCAACGCCACGGGGCTGAATTCTTGCAGGTGATCAGGTATCACCAGGCTGTGTGTGCAATCGAGCCGATGGCCCGCCTCGAGAGGGTCCAAGCAGCGCAAGATTTCCGAGACGGTCGTCCGCGGAATGCCCCGCATCGCAGCTATGGCTTCGTCGGCCGAAGGCGAATTGACGAGCGCACGCACAACGCTGAGCGTCTCGACCACATCGCGTGTTCGGAGAGTCTCGACGAGGAGAGACGAGAGGTTCCAGGGCGCCATTGGGTCGTCATTCTTGATCGCCACCTCTTCCGACCGGTCCCACAGCGTGGTTGTCGCCGCGAACTGCCGCTGGTCGCTGCGAGCACGCGACGGCTGGCGATCGAGGTATCGAATCTTCGGCTCGGTCACGGACTGCACATGCTCGGTATTTGGCTTCAAGAAGCCCCAATCGGGCATCTTCACAGGAGGAGGCACATCGAATGCTGCTGGCCTCTCCACTGACTCGAGGCGGCCCCAGCCATCTTGTGCGGGGCGAGCGCGTGTGAATCTCCGCAAACGTGTCAACAAGACACGCGAGGACGTCCCCAGCGGCACAGGTCGGAGGCACTGCCGCATGCCAATGGCCTCCGTCTTGAACAGTGTTGGTATCATGGATGCGATCTCGAGGGCATGGCGATGAGGGGTGAGGGGCGGGCAGAACAGAGAGAGAGGGAGAGACAGAAGGGGGAAAGGTGTCGGGAGCAGCGGGAGGCCCACAAGACGCAGAGGGTGGATGCGTGGAGGCGGAGAGAAGAGGAGATGAGGGTGGAGAGGTGGAGGTGATTCCCCAGATTCTAGGGTATTTGCAGGGACCAGCCTTTGGCGTTGAGGGTCGAAGCTCAAAGCTCTGGCCGAGACATTTCTGTCCACCGGAATATTGATGCTGCGGGCGCCGACGAAATTCCGTTGGGAAGAAACTGACCTGACTGGAGATGGTCCATGCACCCTGATGCCCCACCACAACGTGCATTCACGCGCGTCTGGCATTTGATGCTCGTCACGGACCCCTCGTCATCTCATCACCCCCCCCAAGCAATAAATTCATCATGGCCGACGCAGCAGAAGAGAACACTCATGTGTCTGAGCCCCTCGACCTGGTGAAGCTCCTTCTTGACGAGGTCGTCTTCGTCAAGCTGCGAGGTGACCGCGAGCTGAAGGGCAGGCTCCATGTGAGTCAAAATGGCCGGTCTTGATCAAGCGCATGAGAAGTGATGACTGACGTCAACCAGGCCTACGACAGCCATTGCAACATCGTGCTCGGAGACGTCGAGGAGACGATCTATGTGGTAGACGAAGATGACGACGACGAGGAAGCCAAGGTGCGTTGTGGGCAACGCATGCCGGAATGAGTGGCTCTCGACTGACTGTACCTAGACCATCAGCCGCAAGTCTGAGATGCTTTTTGTTCGAGGTATGATCAGGTGGAACCAAGGGGTAGCAACATTGACTAACATCTCCCCCAGGCGATAGCGTTGTCTTGATCTCCCCCCACGGATCGTCTTGAGGAAGCAGCTGCGGCAGCATAGCAGAGGTGCTACAGGAACCGAGTGCGCCACCGCCTTCGCCTTATCGCTGATCCGGGGAACGACATGTTGCCACAAGCGGTGATGGCCTCGACGAGCCAAGCGCACTCTGCGGAGGACTGTTCAACAACGGCCTGTGTCAAGAAGTTGAAGCTATTCAACTCGGAATCTGACTGGCGTGCTCAACAGTAGTCCGCGATGATGGATTAAAGCACCCAAGGTCTGGCAGCCAGAGCCTAGCAGCTAAGCAATAAGCAAGGGTGCATGTCGGCTGTATACTCACAGCGCATCAATGCAAACATCTTTTAAGCGCCAGCGCTGAGCTGAACAAAAAAAGCCATGCTTAGTGGCTGTGCATCTTGCCCATCTTATACCCGCTCCATCTTCCTTCCTTGTGCGAATGACCATCTCCATCCTCTGCACCATGCAATCCATCTCTTTGGAATCTCAAGGGCTCTTGGCCAAGTTCAACAGTCGGCCTGAGTCAACCCGCCCCTGAATGCAAGTCACGTGCACGCATCCATCGTCATCTGACGTCTGCCCCACCAGGCCCGCCTCCCCGAATGGCCAATGCGGCAGCTCTTATCGATAACCCCGCCGTGTTACTCACCACTGACTGGGCTGAGTCCCTGTCGGTTCTGGCAGGTCGCCTGGCGCTCGGCGCCGTCCCCTGATATGACGCTGTGTCCTCTGGTCTAAAAGGTTGTCGATGACTCGAAGTCTTGTCCTCGCCTCCCGCCGTTCTTCACCTCCCCCCCCCCTCCAGATTGTCCGCTTCAATGCTCAGCGTTCGTACGGCTTCGTTTCACTCGACATATATGCCTTGCCGCACCGCGTCCGCAAAGTCCTTGTTACGAAGATACCACTCCATGTTAGACCGATTACCTCGATTACCAGCATAGAAAGCCGCCATCCACTGCGCCATGGCGACCAAGAATATCAACAAGGCAAT
The DNA here is from genome assembly GCF_003724135.2 of Verticillium nonalfalfae. Classification (NCBI taxonomy): domain Eukaryota; kingdom Fungi; phylum Ascomycota; class Sordariomycetes; order Glomerellales; family Plectosphaerellaceae; genus Verticillium; species Verticillium nonalfalfae. The sequence goes on along the minus strand of NW_021167239.1, from coordinate 106,297 downwards.
AGCCCACGAGAAGCGCATAGGGGAGGCTGCCCTCAGCGACTTTGCCGAATACGTCGAGCAGCAGCAGTCGCTGCGCTACCCGAGCACCAAACCCGCCGCCGACGGCGCTGCGAAGCCCGTCGCGGGCTCGCATGACGAACACCAGCATGCTGAGCTTGACGAGCTCTTCGACAACCTGGACCTCGGCGATGCGACAGGCCCGAGTGTCAGGCTCAAGGACATGCTTCTCGGAGCCGACGAAGAGACGTTGAAGCAGCTCAGCAAGAACCTGGCTGAGAGGATAGAGGAGGGGCATGGCGAGACTGTGTTCGACCTCGGCTTTGAGAACAATGGCGACTCGTTGGGTCTTGACCTCGATCAGTGGCATACCGCGTACAAGAGGTTAGACGAAGCAGCTCAGCTGGTCCATGCCAACTGCCAGCTGCTGCTCACGAAGCATGTGGGTGGAGAAGTGGAAGCTCCGAGCGCCAAGTCGAGCAAAGACAAGGACTGCTCCGGCAAGGTCATGATTCGGCAGAAGCCGAACACGGTGGAGGACGTCATCGAAACCAGGATAGCAGTGGTCGGCAATGGTCAGACGATCAATCACCTGCCTAATTCGCGATCTTGCTAACAAGACGGTGTAGTCGACGCTGGAAAGAGCTCGCTGCTTGGCGTCCTTGTAAAGGGTGACCTTGACGACGGCCGGGGGAAAGCTCGAGTCAACCTTTTCCGCCACAAGCACGAAATCGAGTCCGGGAGGACCAGTTCCGTCGGCATGGAGATTTTGGGCTTTGACACCGCCGGTCAGGTCGTTGTCTCTGATGTGCCTGGACGTAGGTGGTTCTCGTCGCAAGCTGTTAGATACTGCCAGCTAACGAATACAGGTAAACTCTCGTGGGAGGAGATTGGCAAGCGCAGCTCCAAGGTCATCACCTTCACTGACTTGGCAGGCCACGAGAAGTATCTACGCACCACGGTCTTCGGTCTACTGTCCAGCAGCCCCAATTACTGCCTGCTCATGGTCGCGGCGAACAACGGTCTCATTGGTATGAGCAAGGAGCACCTTGGCATCGCGCTAGCCCTCAATGTGCCCGTAATGGTTGTCATCACCAAGGTCGACATCTGTCCGCCCCAGATTCTCGAGCAGACCATCAGTCAGATTACCAAAATCTTGAAGAGTCCAGGCGCCAAGAAGATTCCCATCTTCATCAAGGATCGAGAAGAATGCATCAACACAGCCACGCAGTTCATCAGCCAGAGAATCTGCCCCGTGTTCCAGGTGTCGAACGTCACAGGCGCTAACCTCGATCTTGTGAGGACGTTCTTGAATATCCTTCCCCACCACGGCCGATATGACTCGGAGGCGCCCTTTGAGTTCCACATCAACGACACCTTCTCCGTCCCCTTTGTCGGTACGGTTGTGTCCGGCATCGTCAAGTCTGGCGTGATCCACGCCGGAGACAACATTCTTATCGGCCCCGACTCTCTCGGCCAGTTCATGACGACCAGCATCCGTTCGATTGAGAGGAAGCGCTTGGGCGTTCCCGCGGCATCTGCTGGCCAGTCTGCGTCCTTCGCGCTGAAGAAGATTCGCCGCAAGGATGTCCGCAAGGGCATGGTCGTGCTGCCGAAGCTCGAGGGACAGCCTAACCCCAAGGTGCATAAGGAGTTCATCGCTGAGGGTTCGTGCCACTCCATCTTCCCCCTTTTTGATGTCTGCCACTAACGAGAAGAGCAGTGCTGATCCTGTCCCACGCAACGACCATTCGCACGCGGTATCAGGCCATGCTTCATGTCGGGCCCGTCTCGCAGACGTGCGCCATCATCGACGTTGATCGTCCGTACATCCGGACCGGTGACCGCGCCACCGTGGCCTTCCGCTTCATGCAACGCCCCGAGTACCTCGCCCCAGGGGACCGCCTGCTCTTCCGTGAGGGCCGCACAAAGGGACTTGGCATCGTCAAGGCCGTTGGCTACGATCCCAAGAAGCCGCTTTCGCCCCATGGGCCCGACGACGGACCAGCGCCAGGCGAAGGCAACGGACAGGCGGGCCAGCCCGCCGTTGGGCAAGAGGTCCATGTAGGAGCGTGACCACTTTGAGAAACAGTCTTCGTGAGGCAGTCTTTATTTTTGGGGGCGTTAGCGTTGCTTTACTTTGTTCGATACGGGCTGCACTGCATTTTTGACTCCTTGGTTCGGCGCACTCTGTTCTGCTTTCAAGACGTCCATATATTCAATTGATTTGCCGCTGATATCTCGTCTTTTTTTTTTTTTCATCAAATCAGCTGGTCACCTGAACCTTGACATCATTCATCTTATACCACGCATACCTTGCATCTTGCCTCTTGCATTGCAGTGAGTGTTGATACCGTCTTGGAAGCAGCAAGAACGAAACGCACCGTGATTCTCCCCTACGTGAAGTGCCTGCGATACATCATCATCTTGGGCATCAAATAGCCTCACACTCAACATCTATGCCGAAGCGCCGGCCAACCCCTTTCCCCCACCAGTCCAATCCAAACCTTTTGCCCCGAAAGAGGGTCTCCAGGCCCTTGTCGTCCTCCCACTCTGACCCCTCCACCATTGTCACCATATCACTACCAGCCAACAACGTGGCGACACCCGCGATAGAGCAGGGGTCATGCGGCAGCACCGTCCGTACATCCATCAACAGGCGCGATGCAATGATACATACGACCATGAGTCCCAGCATCACCTGCAGCGCAATCTTTGGTCCGTTGTTCTGCTGCAGCCTGCGCCTCGCACTCGAGGTCAGCCTCCCTTCATACGCAGGCAAGAGCTCCGCATCCCGTCGCATGTTGGCCGAGATAGCCTGGGCCATGTACGTCTTGTACAGCCTTGTGGCCGCTTTGCGCAGGTTGTCCACGTTTGCTTCCCCGGCTAACGTCTCGATCGTCTGCGCTCCGCGTCCGGAAAGGAGAGCGCGACTGAAACCATCCAGGCTCGCGATGCCGTCCGATTCTGTCGTGTTGGCCGTCAGCGAGTTTGCGATTGAGAGCAAGAGACGGTTGATGGGATACGCGAAGGACGTGGTGTTCGTGGTCGGGTCTGCCAAGACTGTCCTTGTTGATTCGTCAAGAATGGGAGGGACGAGTGTGTCAATGGTCATAGAAGGTGCGCTGAATGTGACGTTCGCCATGACTTGATCCGCTCTTTGGTAGCACACGAGTGTCGCAAGGTCACTCTCCACAGCGAACTGCCTTGCTTTCTCGCTACGTCCAGATCGGCCTGCCCGTATGGTCCCCAGTGTGAAAGCCATCGACGGACACCCCGAGTCCCCGAGCGTGATACCCTCCACGCCCATGCCTGATCCCGATCCAGGGCTTGTGTCTGTTGCTCCGTCGCCCCAGGTGATAATCTTTGTGTCATCAAACCAGCCAAGGAGGGATGCTTTGCCTACGTGGGTGACAGATTCGTCATCCGGAATGACAAAGTACTGGAGCCAGTCTTTGGAAGCTACAGTAGAGTTTGCGAGAGGCCGTGAACATTCTGCCCTCAAAGTTGTGTTTACCTTGACAAAGAGCTCTCCTGGTCTACCGGGGTATACATCAGTCATACCAGGCATCACCGTCAGGCCGTCTGTGTAACTGTACACTTGGATATGACGATCATTCGATGGTATGGCGAAGCAGTCCAGATCAGGTCTCACAGCTTGAAGCATGGCCGAAAGGGGTTGTTCATGTGACAAGTCCTGCTTAGAGGGGCTCATGATCGGATGCATGGTGTTGAAAACCAAGTCTTCGTAAGTCCACTGGGGACTTGGTAGGCCAATATATTCTATGAGCGAAGTGATTGCTGCCGCTTGATTGTCCTCAAGCGAGATATTGCCAGCCGACAGATCAAAGACGTCCGTCTGCTGCAGCATCACGGGTCGAGTGTCGTTAACTGGAATGGCACTGTAAAGGCCTGAGATTACGATCGTCAAGAAGCCGCCAACGAAGTTCGCCGCGAGAATGATGGCGACACTGAAATGTCGTGTTTTGAGTGCATCTAGAAGCGCATGTGGTGCCAGCTTCCCAACGAGCCGAAGAGTGATCGACCGCTCGGGGGTGGCGTTGCGTTGCTTGAGGATTGAATACGGGGCAAAAGTAGCCGCCATCGACCCGAAACTTGAATACATACCCGCAAGGCAGATTGCCACGGCAGCAGGTACATACGTTGCAAAAAGTAGCGAGTCTGACTCGTTGATATCCAAGAGGCCATCACGCTTATCTGATGATCGTTGCAAAGCTTCCAGGGTAGCAATCATGGCAAGTGACAGGGTGATAACGAGAACAAGAAACCAAGCTTCCCCAGCCAGAGGACGCCACCACGTGTCGCGATGGCCCCGCCTGTTCTCTTCGATGGATGCAAGTCCACTGTCCAAAGCTTCGACAACGAAGGCGGGCTCAGGTCCTGAATAGTAGGAACTCCGAAAGTTGAAGCTTGATAGCCTGTTGCAAATAGCAGCTTGCGACGAAGTTCCTAGACCGAGCAGAAGTTTTTCAAGTCCCGGGCTTGATGCCAGCACTGCAGCTGTCGCTGCGATGGATCCGGGTTCGCGATGGATCGCATCCAAAGGGCGCAGAAACACCACTGCAAGGCTAAGGATTGTGGCCAAAGATAGGAACGCACACATAAAGGCCGTAGATAGCTCAGTGACGTGCAGGCGATCCTCCACCATAGCGACAGAACCCTTCTCAGTCGATGCAATGGCAGGATTCAAAGTCATGGTGCCAAGGAGCTGTGTACCGACACCTTTGAACACGTCTGACGCTGTCGAGATCAGGAGATCTGGGTCCATGAAAGCACCGATGGTGGTTCTGTTTTGCTTGATCGTCATAAGCCGGAACAACGACGTGACGGGGGTCGACAGAACAAAATCCACGCCGCCGGTCCCGACATCTAACAACCGAGTTGCATACTCCACAGACTTCCCAAGCATGCTTTTCGGGAATCCAGGAATCTCTAGCTCATGTGCACCTTGGTGGTGAGTTGCTTGCATGACTGCCTGCTTTCTGCTGCCGGACTCTACAAGTGATTCAACCTCAAAATCATCCAAAGTGTAGTGGTAGGTGCACAATGCAGCTGTGAAATCTTGAATGTAGATCCTCTCAGGCCGTGTGAGCGAACGATTCATGGGCGTAAACCGCAGATCGGCCATGGTCAGGAGCACACGATGTGGCATGCTGGCATTAACCACTTGTTCTTCCGTGTAATTGGTAGTCATATCGTGCAAACGGCTGTATTCGACGCCGTTGTTGCACGTATAATCCTGCATAACGCCTTGGAAGTTTTGAGTCGCGTTTTCCTGGACATAGTGGTTCGAGTCGGGGCCGGCTGCGACAATAGCGCTGCTGATGTTGCACTCTGGGGTGGCGACATCGATGGTCCAGAACATGCCGTTGATGCTGTACCATGGAAGCATGACTTGAGTCGCATTCTGAATGGGTAGTAGATCGCATTCAAACCCAACCTTGGCCCCTCGGGTGACGACCGAGTAGTTTGCCTGGGCCGGGGAGTCAGGTAGACCGATCTCAGGAACTACCGTGTCGGCGGAGGTGCCCGTGGGATAGGGAAGGCCCTGAAAGTTTATGGCGTAATATAGTTGTGCAGCCGCTGGGCCTAGCTGAGGGATCTGATAGCCCTGCGCGTCGAACGTTGATTGGATAGGAATTGCAACGCCCTCTCGAACAATCACCGTTGGCTCAAGTACCAGAAGGCCGGTGGAAAAGACGGTCTGGGAGCTGTCAGTGGCAGTAGCAAACGGATGCTTCAGGAAACGAACAGTGAGCAATATCAAAAGCCAGCAGAAGATGGTGCTAACGACTACAAAATGTCCATTGCTGAGAGCTCTCCATAGGCTTGTCGGAACCAATGGAGAAACATAGTCTAACGAGAGACTCTTATGAGGGGACGAAGGACCGGACTTCAGCTCTTGCCAGGGTATTAGGACCTTGGCTGCATGGTCAACTTGCCGCCAGAGAGCGGCGACAATCACAAGCACTGTGGAATCAGTCTTCTACTCATTCGCAGCGGATGGAAACAACTCACGTGCTGTAGGTCCGTACTTCCATCCGAGGTGGTTGGCTTGCTTTTGCGTACTGAGTCCGTTGTTCTCCAGAGAAAAGTGATACAGCAATGCTATAGCGAGGCTCATGCAGCAACATCCGAGGGAAAAGCCGAGCAGTACAATACGCCGAAGCCATAACGAATTCCACATGAGCGGCTGCCTGGTATCGCCAGAATGCATAGAGGAATAGCTGCCATGGCTGATGCTAGGTCTTTGGGATATCTTGGCGTCGCTTTGAATGTGATGAGTGACACTTCGTTTCACCGTGCTGCGGACTAGTCGCGGTGACAGAGCGTACTGGGGCACCTCATTTGCATGCCCTGTTAGTGGTGGCGCCCGAAGACTAGGCTGTTCTTCAAGATGACGTCCCGAGCCGCCTGACATGAGCCATTCGGTTACATCTTGGATCGAAGCCGCGAGGACTGTCTCTTCATCGGCTTGAACTACGTATCATTAGTTGATAGATGGTTGCGGCGTTGCGTCGAAAACTGACCCGCTTCATACTGGTTGGAGCCGACCGGTTTCCGGTGGATGCGGCCAGGTGGGCCGGGCACCCCGCCACCGGACAAGACGGAGTTTCGCCGCATGCTGAGCACGGTGAACGGAAGCGGCCGCTGGTCGTCCGTGATTTTCACAAAAAGAGTCTTCTGACATCTTCGAAATCGCAACAAGGGGCAGTCATGCCTTAAGGATCGCTCTGGAGACTGACGATGTTCCGAAAATAGCCCCGCAGGATCCAGGCCCCTGTCAGGTGAGGCGTAGCTGTCGTTGTCCAGTTGCAGGCATTGGTACTAGGTCGAGTATGGTGCGAACGACACCAAAAGATCTCCATGACCTTCTGTCGAGGACCAATGTGGTCAGGTTCATGGCGAAAGGGTATCAGGCAAAAGGATTGTGACGATGCAGGATTCCTGCACATTTGGGCCCAGCATCGTGCCTCGTGGTTCTGTCAGCAAGACCAGAGTCGATCCCGTTCATGTTCTTAAGCGAACAGACACGCTAGAGAAGCATCATAGGCAGTCAGTGCGTGCTGACACACTGCGAGAAAGAGCGATTTGAGGGAGGTGCAAGCTGTAGAAAGCTTCTAGACCCCACGCCGTTGAATCAAGGTCCACTCCAGCATGGGGGGGCTGATCGCGTGCCAATGTCTCGACGCTAGACCTGGGCTCACGGTGAAAGGGTGGCCGACATGGTGGCCGTTCGAAGGCGGGCGGCAACGTCGTTGGTAGGCCATTGTCGAGAGTTCGGAAGAATCTGCACTGGAGGGAGGCCGACAGCTTAGCGCTTTCAGAAACGGTTGTGCGCAACAAGGTGCCGAGGCAAGACAATGGCTAGTGATCCGGCGACATGGAAGCACGTCGACGCTGGAATGCGCGGTGATGGAATGTCGCCCTATTGTCCACGCTACCGGTTGCGGGGGGGCACAGTGAGGCCTGAGATTGCCTCATTGCCGCCCCGCTCCGCCAGCCTTGTGCCTTTTTGGGCAGTTCTAGGTCGTAGTTGCGCCTGCCTGCAACATGGAAAGGGACGAGGGAAGCTGCACCTGGTCCCCTCGCTCTCGCCTTGCAGCTGAGAGGCGCCCGTAGGAACAGCAGGAGCACTCAACCATTGGCTCCGCGTTTGAGCGCCTTCCTCACGCGCCATGGGTCGCTAAGGGAAGGGACAAACGATGCCGGCCAATCGCACCCGTCAGCGCGCACAGAGGCTCCTGGTCTCAAACTCGACTCCTGATTTTCCTTGTTTCGTCTTTTTGCCTCTTTCCGTGAGCTGTACTCAAGCCAGATCCTCGTCCGCTACTCCGTGACGCAGGGCAAACAACCCCAGAGATCAGCTACCAGGAGCCCTTCTTGGCCCATCAAGGGGTTATCTGCAGGAGTCGAAACAATTGCAGAGGGCGGCGGATCATTCGTTCGCCCCCCTTCCGCCCCCCTCACCCCCTTGATCCCCTGAACATGAAGAAGCAGCCAGCCATCGATTCGTTTGGCTGGAGGAGAAGCTACAAGACGCCTGACGAGCGACAACCAGCGCTGCAACCCATGGCCAATGCCTGGGCTGGACCCCGTGCCACAATAGGCCATGTGGAATGTCAACCGATGGCAAGGGGACGGGTCAACATGTGGGAAGGGTGCTGGTTTCAGTGGGCGCTGCCTGTTCGCTGACGATGGCCATTAAAGCCTACATTCCTGACGGTGGCCCCCATCCTCTTCTCGACCGCTTAGAGCTTTCACGAGACTTCTTCTTTTCCATATCTAGCCGCCCTTTATTGACCATCGCCATTCTTTTGGTCCCCGAAGTCTGTCTCCTGTACCTCACTTTTGTCTGCCTCGCTCGGCGAATTTCGACCTCCGTCTGAACATTGACCTCGATACCAAACACTCCACCAGTTATCATCCGAGCTGCTCTTCTAGGCACCGTCACACACAAGGTTGTGAAACTGACCGACCAAGCTTCGACCACCTGGGCTACTGGCGATTTCTTTTACGCTGCTTCATCGAGTCTGGGATACCTTTCCCTCCCTCCCTCACGAACTCAATCAGGATATATGATCGTCCCTTGAGAGCTAGCATCCCTTGCACTCCCTGCGGATCTTCTCTTGTCCTCGTCATACCCCCAGGAACGGCGACCCTTTATCTTGACGATACCTCCGCGTTTGCTCAACCGAGTCCTGCCACGCCTTCGTCTTTCAGACAGTCCAATTTCCCGACCTAAATCGTACTCAATATCGATCTTGCAAGGCTCTCAATCTGGTTCGCGTCGCCGCGGCATCATCCTCGACCGCAGCCTTAGCCGCAGTCTTTACTCGTCCCTCTGTACTCCTAACTGGGCACACGGGCCACCGTTCGTCCACAGCGGATCACTTCGTCATTGCCGTCCCTCCTGACACGCGGAGCGTCTCAGTTCTTGCCTTCTTCGAGACTGCAGTGCGAGCTGCGCCTGACCAAGAACGCGAGACCCCGTCATCCCGCGATTCGGTATACTCGCCGCTAGGCGCCAGTCCCGTGGGATATAACCTGTCTGCCCCACGTCGTCGCCTCAACCACAGCTTCAAGCACCACCAAATTCCGCTTCATACCAAAGGTCACTCATCATGACCTGGCCACAAACATCACGATTCGCCGCCCTGGTACTTCTCATGGCCAGCATTGCGTCAGCCCAGATGTCTTTGACAAGCTTCGACCCACTGTCGACGACGCAAAATATACCAATCGCCTGCAGACTTGCTTACACAGCACCGATCGGAGGATGCCGGAGGTCGGACTTTTTCCAGGGCGCTCTCTGCTCTGCAGAATGCAAAGCGGGTATCGAGGCAATGCAGGCAGATATCCAAAGCGAGTGTGGCGGCGTCTTTGCGCCGATCGACACATTGTTAGCGCAGGCTCTGCTGGGCAACCTTCCGGCTCTCTTGTGTCCCAATGGCGGCGGCACTACAGTATCGAGCACATCTTCGACCAGGAGGGTGTTGCCGACGTCAACGACGCGATCACTCGTTCCCATTATCACAACACCATCTCTCGTGTCCACTCCGTCGCCTCCTGTGGAGACGGTGTCTAGCTTTAGTCTGCCGCCAGCTGAGCCCTCCACAACCACTTCGCCGCTCGTATTCACCACGAGCACAACACCCAGCCAAGCACTTATTCCAACGCCAACCCCTTCACAGAGTGTTGGCAATGGTAACAACAATAATAATAACAACAACAACAACAATAGTCAGCCCTCAGCGCGACCCGAGAACGACAATACGAAGACTAGTCCTGGTGGCGATTTGCTCAGCTTGGAGCCGAGCTCTTCTACGTCTCTGACAATACGTTGGACGCAGGCTGTAGCAATCGCAGTTGGGGTCATGTCCTTGCATCTGTTGTAAGACGAAGGGTGAGAAAGCACACACGTCTCTAGTAATGTTTACTGTGTCTTGGCAACATATCAAGACTGAGATACGATGAAGGATGGGAGATCCGGATGACGAATAGATCATGAACAGAGCGGTGGTTGGTGACGCGTAGAAATAGCGGGTGGGAGGCTTGATTTTAGATGTACTTGTAGTCGATACCCCGCCGGATTGTGAAGCTGGATAGCAAATCTTGACGAAATACCCATGACCAACAAACGCCTCACCTGTGATCCTCTGGCTTCCACATGGCCCCCCGTAACTGCACCTGGATCGCCTCTCCGCCAAAGATGCTCGGGATGGGCTGCAGCGCCAGCTCGCAGACCTGGGCATTCGAAAGGTTGAAGTGCTCTGCAGCGAGCCTGTACTCGTTTGAGAGGGGGCTGCCAAATACACCGACATCGTCCGTCTGTTGTCCTGGTCAGTACTGCTTTGCCTCAACATTCGGACCAAAACTCTGACTTACGCCGAGCGAAACATGACACCCCTCGGTGCCCCACCACTCTCCAAAATGATGGGCCCCGAAGCCGCCCTCGACCATCTTGGCCTGCACATTACAACTCAGACACAGCTCCAGCCCGATGCCCCCCTCGCGGCCTCGCCTCTTCACAGCCTCCTTGACAGCAGGACTCAGACAGATGACGTGCCCGAGCCGATCCGGCTGCCACCCGAGCAGCACCCCGAGCTCCTCCTCCGTCCCCGACACCTCGGCCTCTGCAAAGTGCACCGTCACGCCAAACCCCTGGGCCTTGGCCGCGCGGAACACGTCGGTGAAGACAGCGACGGAGCCGCGCGGGTCAGACGGCGTGCGCTTGGCAGGATCGCCACAGAGGTCGACGCCGACGATCATGTCGCTCTCGCTCTCGCGACGCAGGAGGTCGGCGATGCGGAGCACCTCGTGCGCCTCGGGCAGTGCGTCGCGGCGGTCGATGCTGAGGATGAGGCGCGTGCACATGCGCATGCGCGGGGCGCTGCTGCCTGGCGCTGGGCTCGCCGTCTGGTCGGCTTCCCATGCCTGGATGGCGGCCACGACGGTGCGGACGTAGACTTCCTTTGTCATCTCGGTCGTGCGGCGCGGCGTGGTGCGGAGCTCGAGGTAGAGGACGCCGTCTGCGGCAAAGTCGTCGAGGACGGAGCGCGTGGCGCGCGTCAGGGATGCGGCGTCGGGGAGGAGGCCGTAGATGTACGAGGAGAAGAGGGGGAAGAAGCTGTGCGCGTGTGAGCGCTGGGTGCTTTGCTTGGGCCGACTGGCTGCTGGGCCCGAAGGAAAAGACGAGAATGAACATCGGTATGAGTAGAGGGGGCTCACGTCTCGAGATTATAGTCATGTTTCCCGGCAGGCATCACGATCGAGGGGTCGTCGAGGGTCGTGGTGCCGGCGGCGTGCTTGGTGGCCCAGATGTCGTGGAGGGTCTGGCGGGAGACACTGCCGGTGAGGTGAGCGTGGAGCTGGGCCGTTAGTCTTTATTTGACGCAAGATGGAAGTGTCATGATCTTCGTGCGGCGTTATGAACAGTGAGCCTGGTAGTCGGAGACTGTAGACGTCGCTGCCGTGAGGTGAGGCTCAACTGAGGAAAACACACCTCGATCTTGGGGAGGGCCTTGAAATCCATGGCGGTATCTGGCTCTCTTTCAAACGAAGTCGCCTGTTACGAGAAGGGAATATCGTGTGTGACGGTACTGTATTGTGGTACGAGGTGGTGCTTCTATGAAGCGCCGTGGGTTTCGCAGCATGCGAGATTTGGGCACCTCGGCGGGCTCCGCTCTGCGCGAAGGGCGTCGCTCCGGCATCAACCGCGACAACGATATCACGTAGAGTTTCCATGTCACGGCGATCAGCCACCAATTTGTCAATGTCATCAATTGGTAGCCATCTCTGTGACTCCATATTCTAGTATCACAAGTACAGGGGAACCGTAGTTCCGTGAGCTGAGAGCATCCCCATGCCATCATCGCCCTTCCTCCTCGCAAGGGCCCGCGGCCCCTTTGCTAATCCTCCCCTCCAAAAAATAATACACGAACGCAACAGCCCGTCCCTTGACCATGCGCGTTCCTTCCCGTGCGTTCTTCCGTCGCTTGCCTCGCAAATTCAGTCGACCGTGAATTTCCCGAGGGCACTTCCTGATTGCTTTCCGATCGTCGCAGGCTGGGGTGCGTAATGTACAAGAACAGCCAAAAAAAATCGTGTCCACTTTTCTTCCCCCCAACTCGTCCGTCTGTCCGTCTTTCGATTAGATGCGAGATGTGAATACGTTTACAGCGACGGGCGGGCCTCGGCCTTGCCAGCGCCCAGGGACTCGCCCAGCATGTCGGCGGTGCTGCCCTCCTGGCCCTCGCCGGCGGTGAGCAGCTCGCCGCCCATCTCACGCATACGGTACTCGCGCTCCATACCCTCAATCTGCTGGTCTTCGGCCCAGCACGTAGCGAGGGGGACACCGATCATGAGCGCCGTGGCGCAGACAAGCCAGAGGGTGCGCGAGCCGTAGTACCACGTGTTCTGGACGATGCTCGCGCCCGTGTTGACCTGGGAGCCGATCCAGCCGCGGGTTGTCGGCGGGATGATGTCCTTCAGGGCGGCGAGGCGCTCGGCGAGGGTCTCTTCGGAGGGATCAAAGTCGCTGTCGGCAGAAATTTCAGAGTCTGGGAAAAGGGATACGTGGTTAGTGATGAGGACGATGATAGGGGCGATGATGCCGAAGCATCAGACGTCACGTCATCGAGCTGGGAGCTGGGGCTGACGAGCTTCGTTGAAGCTCAATGAAGCTCGTCGAGATGCCGCTCGATGGTATCCGATGGGGACGTGGATGACAGGACGTACCAGTGTCGGTGAAGTCGGCATCGTCGTCCTGGATGACGTTGGGGTTGCCCTGGAAGTGCTCGTCCTCGACCTCGACAAGCTGGACCATTTTGGCGGTGTAGGGGTTGCGTCTGTGAATTTGGGGAAGGAGGTCGCTGGCAACTTCAGTCTTGCTGAGACGCGGATAGGGGTGGAGTCCGAAGAGGCGGGTGTAGATGGTGGTATCGTGATGTCGGAACTTGTTCTTCCAAGCAAGGAGGCAGGCCGCGTCGAAGATGATAGACTCGGGCTGTGGATCCATCCATCATGGCTCAAAATTTTGGTCTGCTAGCGTTGGAAGAGCTTGGTCCGTGCGTATTGTCGGAAAAACGAATTCCCGTGATGGATGTGCACGGTCCTTTTGATTGTGAGAAATGGCACAGCGGCAGACCCGCTTTTCGTGTCTGCTCCTTCCTTCCTCATTCAGCCTACCCACCATTCATTCACCTTTCGCAAGCAACTGAACGCAGGCAGGCAACATAGCAGTGACCACAATGTCCAACCGTGATAAACATGGAACGAAGCAATTCATTATCAATTAACTTGCTTGTGAATCACCGATTTCTCCACGGCAAAATATGACAATCACCATCTAATCCCTCTTTGCTGACCCAAACCTGGGCAGGCAGAACCAGAGCCCCAGCAGCACCACCAACATGGCCAGGACAATCGGCTGCAACACCTGGACGCCCTTGGCCTGCGCAATGGCACCCACAGCAAACGGCAGCACGGCGGCACCGCTGCCTCCAAAGGCCGCCGCAAATCCAATGGTGCTCACATGCAGGTGTCTCGGCAGCAGCTTCGTCGCCGCGACAATGACGGCCGGGAACAGCGGGCCCAGGAAGAAACCCTGCAACGCGACGGCGACGGCCGAGACGTAGAACTGCGGCACGAGCCAGAAGACGAGCTCGAGCGCCATGGTCGCGGGCAGGTAGACGGCGACGGCGACCTTGACGCCCAGCCGCGGCGTGACGAAGCCGAGCACGACGCGGCCGACGGTCAAGCCCAGCCAGAAGCCGACGGATGTCATGCCGGCGGGGAAACGGTCGGCGTTGCGCACGCGGATCATGAACTGGACGATCCAGCCGCCGAGCGAGACCTCGACGCCGACGTAGGCGAGGAGGAAGGCGGCGCAGATCCAGGTCACGCGTGCGTAGGGCCGCGAGAAGAGGGCCGCGCGCAGCCCCGTGTTGTCGTCGTTGTTTGCCTGTGTCGTCTCGTGGTAGCTGGCTGCTGTGTTCTTCCAGAAGGCAGCCGTGCAGACGACCAGCTCTATGACGCTCATGCCAATCTGTGTTGGGTCAGTGTCTGTCGTCTCAATCAAATGCAGCATGGGGCGAGGTGACGCATACCATGACATAGTAGAAGTGGTACCACTCAAGACCACCCTCCGTGATCATTGTCGTCGCGATGAGAGGGCTGATGGTTCCTCCGACGCCGTACAGGGCATGCAGGAACCCCAGTGTTTCGTTTGCATTTGACAGGTTGCCGATGAACGCGTTCCACGCAGCATCGCCAATGCCGTTGCCGAAACCGGCGAGGGCATACACGACGACGAGGACAGGGTAGGGCGGATGCTGGGAGACGATGATGTATGCGATTAGATGGCAGGTGCCACAGAGTACGGCAATGCCTCGCTGGCCAAACTTGATGTGCAGCCAGTTGTTGAAGACGGCAGAGAGGACATAGCCGACAAAAGGCGACAGGAAGAGGAGAGACACGATAATGTAGTCAAGCTTGTAGTAGGATTCGAGCTGGTGGGAAGGCAGTCAGTCAACCAGGCTGTTCTGGCCATTCTCGCGGCGCAGCTATTGCTTACATAGGGAATCAATGCCTGCGAAGGATGTTAGCTGTGGTATTGCAAGTGGGCAACCAAGAAACATACACCATAGGCAGCATCGTTGGCGCCACAGACGAGGAAACTCCAGAACGTAGCTGCGACGCGGAACAAATTGGAGCGAGGGTATTTCCAGCTCTCAACGACAGGCGTCGATGTCGTAGGCGCAGGCAAGCTATCGCTCACGCCCATGTCAGCGTCCCTGGGCCCCTCGTGTGATCCCAGGCGCCGACCCTCAGAGGCGAGTCCACCGATATCCTTGAGTGGCAGGGCATGCTGGTAGTCGACCGACTCGAGCTCGACAGTTGATGAAGTGGTCGTCATGGTATACAAGATGAAGGAGGTGGGGGTAAAAACGAGTCGGCGTACTGCACTTTCACTGAGTGCAAGCGGCCGTCAGTCGCCTCTTATGGTGCTTCCTATTCCTGTGCTACACAACCTCGTCGGAGCCTAAGAAATGGGTTGCGGAAGGCCCGCCATGGGCCCGCCTTAACCCTTGCCATCGACGGAGAATCCCTCGCGGTTATGATGTAAGTCCGGCTCTTGCAGTGCGTCCACCTGCAGCCACAAGTTGAGTCGAAGGAGCCTCGTGCTGGCTCCGGAGTGGCTCGATACGGCGACCCGGGCCGCGACGACACGGTTGAACTTCGGTGAGGTGCCGACGATCGCCCGCGAGCCTGTGCTAGATTCAATCTGGTACCTCCGACTCCGACGAGTGGGCACATTTTGCCAATGACTCGACTTCTTTGCAGTGCATTGGTCATGTTCGGGGTTGCAGGTTTTCTTTCCCCATGGGGCCAGGTCTCGGCACGTCACCGGGGCGTGGCCCTGAACGCGGTCTCTGGTGCTTGCGGCACTTCATTCTGGTGATCCATTTCTTTCTTCCAGCTGAACGGAAAGATGCAAAGCAAGATTTGCCATGCTGGGAGAAAGATTACAAACCCAGATGCCAGGAAAGACCTTGGTAGGATGAAAGCTGTCATGTAACGGAACTTCGCCTGTCACAGGACAGACGCCAGAATGTCGAACCGGACGGCAAGCACCGGACAACGAGGCCATGGACAGCAAGAGGCCAAATGGCATTACCAACACCTGTCTGAAAATTCGTTCCCGAAGAACAGCCATATGCATCAAAGGTCAAAGAACAGAGGATTTGGTGAGCCTACAGGCAGCAAAGGGGTTTTGATATGACTACTGGGGTTTTCTGAAAACAACTTAATCTTCTAAAACTCCGAGTCGTTTGAAGCTATCTCCGTCTCCCTTTTGAATCATCCTCCAGGGTGATGCTCCCAGATTCCCCCCCTCAGTCACTGCGGCGGTTGTTGCGCATAGCGCGGGCAAGGGCGGCGCGGCTGCGTCCCAGGCCACTGGTGGAAGGGCCAGCAACGCCAGCTTCGGGGTCGGCGGGGAGAGCGCCAGACATGACGGTCTGGTTGGCGCTGTTGCCACGGCGAGCGTGACCGGCCATGTCGGCGAGCTCAATGCCGTCGGCGCTCTCGCGGGGCTGGCGACTGTTGGTGCGCTGATTGGCGCGGCGGGCCGCGGCGGCAGCGGCGCGACGGGCACGACGGTTGCCCGGGAGGGGTGTATTTCCGGCTTCGTTGTCAACCTGGATGCCGTCGCGGAAGAAGGGGAGCCAGCAACAGCAGCAGAGGGCGAGGAGCAGGCCCAGCAGGCTGCCGAGCAGGAAGCCACGGAGGATTCTCTCCTTGGCGGTGCCGGTGTAGATGAGCTCGTGAAGGGTGTAGGTCTTGGTATAGCCTTCGTCGTCCTGGGCGGCCGCGCCCGTGGTGGGGGGAGGGTAGTAGCCGTATATCTTGGTGTCAGAGGTAGTGGTGATGCTGGTGGCCATGGTGGCTCCGGTGGTGCTGCCGTTCTTGAGAGCAACGAGGAAGGAGGTGGATATGATGACCAGCACGCTCGCAACAGTGGCGATGCTGCAGAAGACGCAACGCTTAGGGTTAGCCATCGTGATTGCAATCTGACGACCTTGCTGGGGGTGTTTGATCTGCTGAATGGGGTTTCCGACGAAGATGGAGATGGCTCATACGTGAAGGAGATCGAGACTTACGGGATCAGAGTTTTCAGAGGACGACACGAAGACCTTTATGCGTTCTCTACCGTTGCCTGGTTTGCGGATTTCTTGCTTAGTCGTCGAAAATGCCCTTATTGAGGTTCACGATGATGTCGTCGCTTCGTCGTCAAGTTGGTGTGTAGGCAGGAGGCCGCGGGGCAGGGCATGTAGTTGAATAGTGATCCGTAGTGTAGTTTGCATTGACTGTTCTCTGTGGGTTTCTTTATCTGAATAGTCCGGGCACGGGAAATTCTCCAAAGAGCTCTGCTTGTGCAAACATCTGAGGGAAGGTTCGGGTTGTCGTGCCTTCCTCTTGTGCTTGATGATGTCCCTTGAGAAAGGTCGGCCTACCGGTGGAGACACAACCTTAACACCATGCAAACCCGTTTCACGCCATTCACGCAATGCACAAGCAAAACTGTAGCTACATGGATTCTTCTATATTCGAGCTGGTGAAAAGTATAAGCTCAGTCATTTACGACCCAGGTGCTGACTATGCTCTACGAGAAAATCAGAGATGGCCTCGACGGGCACACCCCTACGCATACCCGTCTCATCGTCCCAGCTCGAATGTAATCCAACAAGGAGTTTTGACCGTTTGCGAAAAAGAGGAGCGCCGCTGTGGCCCCAGTACGTCCAGCAGTCATGCTTGAGGGCTCCAATCTTCTCATTGTCCTGAGGATCCTGGCCTTCCGCGTACCCCCTGAAGCGACCTTCGCTCATCACCAGTACATCGTACCCTGTGGCCACGCCTGGCTGCTCAGACTCGAGATCCTCGCTCCCTGGGTGACCGAAACAGACCAGAACATCGTTCAGCGGAGGAGAGGATGTGTCGGGCAACGCACATGGAAAACCGCAACGGCCCTGGCTGGATGACTTTGGACCTCCCGAGACTTGAGGGTCTGGCATACCCTGTGCGGCTACTACCTTCAGCAAGGCAAGGTCTCGACGGCCATCCCAAGCAACGCACTTTGCCTCAACAATCTGGCCCGATTCGAATACCAGCCAGTGACTGCTCTCGAGATCCAGCTCCTCCTCTACCTCAGCGACGCAATGGGCGCACGTCAGGAGAATACCCGAAGAGTCGACGCATATGGCGGTTCCAGCTTCCTCCTGGCCAAAGACGAGCGTTGCGTCGGCGCGCAGCCCTCTTGCAATAGCACCTGCTACACCAGATGCACTATATTGGCGGAGCCAAAGGTGCTTCTTTAGGAGGATCCCGTGGCCCACACTACTGAGTCGAGTGACGTTGGCGCTCAACTTCTCTGGCAAAAGTCTGATGGTGTCATGAATGACTGGACTCGCATTGGGTCGATTTGTTATAGCGGAAGTGGACGTGATGGCCGATGCCGCACTCGATTGTTGACCTTGTGGAGTGCCCCGTCTCGATTGCGATCGCGTCTTGCGAGGCGAAAAGGGTCGGACTTTGGAGTTCATATTGATGAATGATGGTGGATGTTGGGGATGCTGAGAGGAACGACACACATCAGGAGGAGCCCCCTTATATCTCGGCGACCTTTGTGGGGGGTGGCTGCCTGGTCACTGTCCAATCATTGTCATCTGACGCCTCTGTCTAGGAGTTCTGGCCAAGGAGCGAATGACCACGGCCACGTCAGGCTCGTCGTTCCCGGTTTCCTCGCCACGAACCGCCAGAGTGAATCGTCACCAGTACGAGCCCAGACCCGGCGAGCACCATGGAAGATGAAATAGTAGCCGTCCATCCAATGCCGATTGCGTCAATCATGGGAATGCAGCTTGCAGTCGCAGCAGCCGAGAGAGCATACCGGACAAAGTAATGACTGGCTAGGAGTTATCAGCGATGACTGGATCGGTATGGATGGGGAGAGGTCCACGCCTTACCTGACGCCTTGCCGCTATTTTGCTGCATGACATCCATGATGTAGGTGTTGAGGCTTGGGAAGGCACTTGTCTGGCTGATGCCTTGGACGAACATACACACTACTGGCAAGCCGATGCCTCCAAAACCGCGATCGACCGTCCAGCCGTAGAGTAATGTCGAACCAGGCAGAGTAAGGCCAAGCAAGATGACGCTTCCACGGAGTCTATCCTCCCAGAGGCGGAAGCCACGACGTTTCATCCAGAACTTTACGATACGATCAGAGAGGCGGCCGCCGATGAGGCTACCAAGGAGGTAGCCCCCGCCTGGTGCGAGATAGAGCAGGCCAGATTGCAGAGGCGTGGTCAGACCCAGCCTAGGGTTTAAGATGTAACGGATTGGCGTCAACAGGGAATACATGTTGAACGCCATGGATGCCGAAGCAAGGCTCTGTAAAATCGTGAGCCAGACTACAACCTTTGTCTGGCGAGGTTTCTGGTCACTCACCACGCAGAGCAAGTTCTTCTCGCTCAGCAGTCGGAAAACGAGGATTGGGTTCAAAGACTTCCACAATGTCTTAGTGGCAGCATGCACTCCCTGACCTCGCAGTTCTCTGTGCCGTGGAGTCGTCTGCAATGTTTCTTTCATGATAAAGAAGCAGAGTAGGGACGCTAGACCGCTCAGGGACGCCTGTACCCAGAAGATGATTCTCCAGGACGTGTAGGTGACGATGATGCCGGAGATGATCGGACCAAAGGCCGGACCAAAAACCGTGCCTCGAAGGAACCAACCCATGGCAGTCGCGCGCTCGATCTGAAGGGGGTGTTAGCGCTGAGAGCCCAAAATGGGACAGCGGGTAGCTGACAGGGTGGTAAATGTCCGAAATGCAGCTTGAACCTAGGATGAGGAATGTGCTGACTTGAACGGCAGTCAACGCTCGAAAGAAAAAGAAAGCAACCAGGGTCGGCGAAAGCGCTGTGCCAATGGATGCCAGAAGGAACATTGTCGTGCTCATGGTGTAGACCTGGCGAACACATCCATGTCAGTCAACACACCTGCACTCATGCAATCGATGATTTCTCACCGGTTTGCGGCCGAACGTGTCAGCCAAAGGGCCCCAAAAGCAGCTGGACAGCCCGATGACGACGAGGTACAGGGCGTTGCTAATGTTGATAACAGTTGGTGTCGTGTCGAAAGTTTCCATGATTTCCGGCACGGCGGAGAGAATACTGGTCGTGGACATGGAAGCCAGCAGTCCGCAGAAGGCAACGAACCACGCAACCGACTGTTTCTGGATGTCGCTGAACCGGGAGTAGGCCGTTGCCACGAGCCGCTGGCCATCCTCAACCTGTCCTGGAGGCGTTTGCGGGGTGCTGCCGTTGTGCTCTGGCTGTCGAAAGCTCGAAAGCTCATAAGACTGCGCCGGAGCGAGAACTGTGGTTGTCGACATGTTGGGTTCAGTTATGCTCCTGAAGAGTGTTGGGTGCAGAAACTTTGGATCGTGCGTTGATTTTTGCAGGAGTCATCGATATTGTACTCCGACCAGATACCAGACGGCGCTCGGCATTTCGTGTTTGTTGCCGATGATGGCGCCGAAAGCGGGCGGTGGAAGACATTTCCAGCCGGCGGTTCCAAGTGTTGGTCGGTACATCACCTGGTGCCAGATGATTTGGCCATGGTCGTCAATCTGGCAGTGGGTAGGGCCACAGGCATACTAGGAGCTTGTTGAACGCTCTGATGACCAAAGGTTCCAGCTACCTTGAGCGAAGTTTTCGCGAAGGCTATCATCAGGCTTATTCAATCGCCAGTCGGGGGCACATGATCAAGTCCTGCGATGTGCTTGCTGCAGCGCGCGCCGGCGACGGTGAAGACAACAATTGTGGATCACTGGGCCCCATGCGGCTATGCCAGAACTCGTTCAGGGGTTCACACGCTGCGGGGGACCATCTCTTTAGCGGATTTCAGGGTCGCCGAGGGCTGCTAGGCTGGTCGCGCAGGTCACATGGTGGCATCTCAGTCCCAAATATTATTGGTTATGGATTGAGCCATGGAATATGACATGAGATGCCCGAATAACTGACGCAGATTAGTTGCTACTTGGTCTTGTTCTGTGTGAGGAATTCTTGCAGGAATTTTGACATGTTAAAAGGGGTCGAGGGTTCAGCCTGCCGATGCGACACAGAGCCCTGCGGTGCGGCAAACGATATTCAAATCAACGACACTCAAACATGGCGAACCCCGTGCGGCTGCTCAAGCAGGTTCTTGATGTGGGGTGGCGCAACAGATCTCTGCAGAGATCAGGGTTTCGTGACCATTTATAGTTCAACGTGTGCTGAGGAACGACAGCATCAATGGAAACCCTAAGGATTGTAATTCTCGACAGCGTGAGAGCTAAGACTAAAATACCCGAGTTGAGGTTTGTGATCAAATTCGAATGCTCAGTGACGAAGGGGTCAGGAAGAACATGGAGGAAGCTCGCTCTACTACGGCAGATTCTCAAGCGGTATGCAGCCGCGCTGGATATTCGAAGCGGCAGTCGAGAAACAGGAATGAATGATCACGTTGTTGACTAGTAGCAGGACTTTGTATCGGGTATGCCTATCCAGCAGAATCAGCGCGGAGAATCAATCGAGCCTTGCCTTTCTTCTTTTGCTCTTTTCACTTGATCCTCACATTCGAGTTGGAATGATTGGTCTTGTTTCACCTAGCGGCATGTCACTGTCTTCAACTTGAAGCATGATCATGTTCCTAAGCTAGAAAGTTTTGGGTCTGTCTTTGGATGCAGGATTACAGGATGGGATGATCAATGGTGATGAGGTAGCCAGTGACTACATGAGTGGGTGTCGTGCAAGAAGCGTAATATGCTGTATCCAATTGTGAATGGTTGCCTCCAAGAGTCAACATCCTCAAGGTATGGGCTATGTGAAGCTTCAAGTTGATGTGTCTTGCATTGATGCTTGGATCGATAGCATTTTTTGAAATTGTACCCGAGTCGTTGCACGTCTGCACTCTGACAGTTTTTCATGTACGCCGGAACAATGGTTCTGGGACTTTCAGCGCACTGCAAACACCTGACATCGGAGTTCGGAAAGCAAGATTGAACTTTAAGCGACGTTAGGCGCGCTTTACCATCGTGCATGACCCACACAAAGTGCCCAGCTCAGGAGAACAGGGTCAACGAAGGCACGAGTTGAGCTTGCACAGTCACCCGCAAGGGGTTTCGAGGCCAGGACTCTACGGGAAGCAGTTGATCATCCGACCTCACCACAAAAGAGCCGCAGCTAGGCTGGCGTCGCCCGTTTCTTAAACCTGCCCCGTTACCATTCACTGTTAAAGAAGTCCAGCAGAAGCTGTAATCTTCGGTCGACTCACGACCGATATAGCACACACACGCACAGAATGCAGACAATCATCTGATCCTCTTGGGCGTGTGTGCCGACAGCAACCAGACTTACATGAAGTGGTGGGCACTGTTGACTCGTCGCATACTTACTTACCTTACCTTATCTTACCCTATGTAGCTAGTTTGATGAAGGTAAGTCTGATCATGCCTCATCCCTGTCATCGGTCGAAAGTCCGCATGATCACACAATCAGCTTACCGAGACAAGTAGGTGCTGTATTTCGTGAACCTAAACCGCGCTGCCGACGTCGGCGAACAGCTCGGATGTAGCTAGCCCGGAGCTCGTCAACGCCTCGTGTGGCCCCCGGAGCAGGGACCCTCGCAGGGCCAAGGCTTGACGACCTGTGTGGCGGGAGTCGGACAAGCAACTATTCCTTCTGGACCTGGGCTAGCCGGAGGCTAATTGAATGAGTCGGCTCACATTATCTAACGGTCTCAGCGCTTACCTTGCATGGGTCAGGGTAGTCTGGGGTAGCACCGCACATGGCGCTCCACTTAGCACAGAAAGAGTTGATCTGATAAGATCGCATCAGTTCGGTTTCTCCGTCTCGTATCATGGCTGGGTGCGCGGGTCTCCGTCTGCAAGTCCAGCTGCATGGCTACCTGCAAGGCACGACAGGCCCCCTTGTTTCCCGAAATCCCGCAGCATCGTGAAGTGTGCTCGCTCTCATCGGCCCACGGGTCGCTCGGCTGCATTCTGGTCTCGGCGATCCGACGATGCTGTCGGTGAGGGACGGACAGACGATTCATATGTATAAATAGAGCCCATGAGAAAGATGGAAATGAAGAGAGTAGCCTGTATTTCAAGCCTATTTCGCATAGCCTAGCGAACCTTCGAAAGCCCGTTAACTGGTGCCCCCGTATTCCGCGGCACACAGGCTCACCCAGACCACCAGCTGCTGCCTCAGTCAAAGTCATGGCTCGTTGGCGCACCGCCATCCGGGCGGCCTTCTTCGCCGCCGCCGCCTACCCTGCCTCTGCACAGGACACGGGCTTCGTCAACGGCAGAAAGGCTCTCTCCACCGAAGATAGCGGCGTCGTTCCTGGCCGTTACATTATCGAGCTCCAGCCAGGCGGCCAAGGTCGCCGTGCTCGCACCCGTGACGAGTCTGGGGTCGAAGCCGTCGTGCAAGACATCAACTCACTTGGCTATGAAGCCACCGTCAAGGAAGACTTCTCCGGCCTCTCGAACCGTTTCGACGGTGGCACGGTTGAGGTCTCTCTCGAGAATGACACCACCATCATCGACGACATCAAGAACATCCCCGGCGTCGCCAACGTCTGGCCTGTGCACCACATCTCTCTCAACGTCTCCTTTGAGACGACGAGTGGCTCTCCTGAGTGGAATCCTCACACCTTTACCCATGCAAAGGAGGTGCACGATCGCGACTTCACTGGCGCTGGGCAGCGAGTCTGTGTCATCGACAGCGGCATTGACGTCAATCATCCAGCACTCAAGGACCGCATCGCTGGCGGTAAGAACCTCTTCGACGGTTCCGATAGTCTCGAGGACTGTACTGGTCACGGCACCTTTGTCTCCTCAGTCATCGTCGCCAACAACAAATATTTTCACGGCGTGGCCCCTGGGGCCGAGGTATACATGTACAAGATCTTTGGATGCGACACCGGTACGAGCACCGACCTTGTTCTCAAGGGTCTGCTCGCGGCCGATGCCGACAATTGCGACATTATCTCCATGTCAGTGGGCAGTAACACCGGCTACCGTTATGCTGTGACGGCACGTGTCGCCAGCGAGGTGGCTCAAGACAGACTCGTCATCATCGCTGCTGGCAACGACGGCCAGATGGGCCCTTACTTTGCCAGCTCTCCCGCTGTTGGTCAAGGTGTTGTGTCAGTCGGCTCAGTCGAGGCTGACCAAACACTGGCCTGGCCTGCCCGCATTGTCTCATCGAGCGGCGAGTCCCTCAACATCTCCTATGTGACGCCTACTGGCTTCAAGTATAACGAGACTCTAGACGTTGAGCTCACGCTCGACACTGGCGACTCGTGTAACATTCAGAGTTTCGCCAACGAAGGCGCCGCTGTTCTCTCCAAGCGCGGCGTCTGCCCGGGCAGCTGGGCTGGACGGGCTGCTAGTAGCAGCGGCTACGCCTACGCTCTTGCCTTTGATGCATACAACCAGGGCGTATATTACGACGTCGATTTTGCGGAGAACTTCTGGGGAGACATTAAACTCTTCGCCATCACAGCCGCATCAGTAGGTGACTGGGCGCGCGCCCAGGCCGCCGAGGGCCACACATTCAGATTGGTTATCAACGCTGATGCCGACCCTATCTCGGGCGATGATGCCGAGATCCCCAGCGCCGGACACGTCTCGGCATTCTCGTCCTGGGGCCCCTCATACGAGAATGACTTGGCTCCTCTAATCTCGGCTCCTGGAGGTTTCGTTTATGGTGCATTCCCCGATGGCAGGTTTGCTGTGTCCTCGGGGACATCCTTTTCAACCCCCTACGTCGCCGGCGTGGCCGCGCTCTACTACGCTCACGCAAAGAAGGACAAGGACGAGTTCATTCGCCGCCTCGTTGCAACATCACAGACTCTGCCAGCCTACTTTGACTTTGACAAAAAGGTCCTTGCTCAGAATGGACCAGTGGCCCAGCAGGGCGCTGGTCTCATCAACGTTGCCAGTGTTTTCAACCACGAGGTGGTGCTGCTCTCAGAACCGGCGCTGCACCTCAACGATACCGACAACCGTGCTAATACTCACACGATTCGGGTTCAAAATAACGGTAATGAAGAGGTAGTTTTCAACGTCACGCATGTGCCCTCTTCGACCGTGTCTTCAAGGAACGTCCTTTGGTACGTTAACACGTACTATCCTCCCCTTACCGATGCCGCCGTCTCTGTGGATGCTCCCCAACTCGTAACTGTGCCCGCTGGCGCCACACAGGAGTTTGAGGTTACCTTTGCTTCCCCGGATGGTCCCAAGGACAGTGGTGCTTTGTGGTCCGGCAAGATTGTTCTTCAGGGATCCAACGATCAAGCAATCTCGATTCCCTACCTTGGCGTCGAGGCATCGACCTATGAGTGGGGTGCCCTCCATCATGGTCCAGAAGTCTACTATTTTGAACAGAACACTGGCGAGCTATTTCCGGTAGACTACACTGGTGAGCCGTACCGTGCTGCTGAGGGCGAATCGCCTGAGATTTGGTTCGCCTTCCGTTACGGCACGTACGAGTTCTCCGTCGACATTGTCGGAGAGGACTACAAGACGGAGCAGTTTGTCTACCCACCTGTCGCCGCTGTCGGATCGGATGCTTGGTACGGGGCTATCCGCCAGCAGCCAGTTATTGATTGGAGTCCCATGGATTTCCCCATGCGGGAGGTTGTCCGTTTCTCCCAAGGTTCATATGTCACGTTCCGAAGTCTCGCCAACGGCACAGCCATTCCCTCTGGTCGCTACCGTATATTGTCGCGTGCTTTGCGTATCTTTGGCGATGCCTCGAACCCTAAGGACTGGCAACTGTTCCTATCAGACTCCTTTTCTGTCCAGCTTGGTGATGATCCCGTTCCGGGATCTGGCCCGACCACGACAACCCTGGGTACCGCTTCTACCTCTGCAATGCCCTCCTCCCAGGCACCTTCGGCCACCACAACCGATGTGGCATCTACAACAGAGGCCGTCGTATCCTCTGCCACTACGAGCGCGCCCTCATCCACCGTCACCGAAGACACGATATCAGTGCCCGGCAGCACGACGACGCTTGACGTGGCTGCCACACCCACCGGACTGGAGGGCGTTGTCTCATCCCTTCGCCTTCAGCGTCACGAAGACCCTTCGCCCATGCTAGCAGATGCTTCAGTCTGGATGGAACTTCACATTCTGATCAATATTCCCCTTCCTGTGCCCGCAGAATCAGTCATTCAGTTTGCCATCCCAGAGGAGATTGTCGATGTGGCCGACGGAGCCTACATCTCCGCCTCGGGAAGCTCTCTCGGTCAGTCAACATTTGACACGGAGACGCGCATCTACAGCTTTCCGGCCGGCGAGTGGGCGACATGGCACAAGAACATGCGCGGCGACTTTTACGTCATGTGCCGTTTCGACCCTGACTTTGCAAGGGCTATGAAACCTGGCACTTATGTCGTCGAGTTCCCCGTTGCGGGTGGTGTCGTCTTGCAGTCGACAATCTACCACACGGCCGTGGACCGTACGGAGGTCTACGAGCGCCTGTCTATGATCCCGTACGAGGCAACGACCCTGTTCTCGGCCGACATCGAGATCCCAGCGTCGCACGGCCCCTGGGACTGGGTGCAACTTGAGACGTCACTGAACACCATTGACGGATTCGTCTGCGACCAGTCAGGCGTCTACGTTGGACACGCTTCCTGTGGCGACCAGCGCATGCGCAACATCACTGACGTGACCGATGGCTCAATCGACCTGTGCCAGACAAAGAGGTACAGAGCTAAGTACCAAAACACTCTGAAGGGCAACGAGGTCCTTCGCTTCACGGTCGCCGGAATACAGGGCGACTGGGACGCCTGGACGTTTGAATTTGTATACGCCCTCGACGTGCAGCTGACAAACGGGACGCTGGTGCTGTATGATTTCAAGGCTGTCAAGTTTGAGAAGAATCCTCGCACGAGGGCTGCCGAATTTGACCACTTTTCGGGGGAGGATGCCCGGCAGGGATGAGCCAGTGGCGATGGTTGGGTGACGCCGTACGTAGATGTGATGCTCCGGATACGTAAATCTTAATGCCGCGAAGGCGATAAATTTTAACGAAACTTTCTTCCACGCCGATCTGAAATGCCTATATGGTAGTGACTTGAACTTACAACATCGCCGGACACTTCCAATATAACATCAGTATTGTGGGCGAATTAGTCCCACAAACCGTTAGCTTGCTCGCGCCTCAGCCGTACTTCAGCGCCAGCTGATGAAGAGGTAGCTATTGCGCGGTTTTCCCATCTCCATCACCAGAACAACCACCTTCGTCGGGGATGCCTCACAAATGACCGCCAAGAGCTACTCAGGGGAGCAGCTGGCTCAATACGCAGCTCGTATTAGTCTGACATCACCCCTCGAGAGCGCCCAAAACCCCGTTGCGCGCCTCACCGAGCTTGTCCATCACCAGCTTGTCCATGTCCCCTTCGAGACGCTGGCTCTCCACTACTCGCCAGACAGACTTATCTCTCTTGACACCGCTGCTCTCTTCGATAAGATAGTCACTAGACGGCGCGGAGGCTACTGCCTCGAAAACAACACGTTCTTCGGCCACGTCCTTCGCAGTCTGGGATACTCCGTATACGGCGTCGTGTGCCGTATCACGATGGCGACGCGTGGTGTGCATGACGGCAGCTGGCGGTCAATGTAAGTGAGTTTGGGCATCCGGCGTGCCTGAACCATTGAACGCCTAGAGAGACGGGGTTCCTCTCGAGCGCGAGTCAAGGCAGCCACATCCTCCTTCGGACCAAAGCTCGCCCTCATTACCATGTGACAAGCAGCAGCAGCTGACAGCCCTATCCAGGAGCCACATGGCTAACGTTGTGACTCTCAACAACATAAAGTACCTGGTCGACGTAGGCTACGGCGCAGACGGGCCCATCACCCCACTCGCACTCATTCCCTCCCACGGGGTCGTCCAGATCGGCCTACCAGGTCAGCAACTGAGGCTCGAGCAAAGAACACTGCCGCAGCACGAGGACGCCGGTCAGAAGGTCTGGGTATACTCCCAGCGCCGCGGCGGGCGCCGAGACGAGACCTGGCAAGACGTGTACCATTTCCCCGAGACCGAGTTCCTCGCCGCCGACTTTGACGTGCTCAACTTTTATAACATGTCGCAGAGCCTTTGGGCCAAGACTGTCGTCGTGCAGAGGTTCGAGCGCGGCGGGGATGGACAGATTGACAAGACGCTGCTGCTGTTGCGTCAAGTTGTTCAAGAGGGCGATGGGAAGGGCAAAGAGCAGCATGTCATCGCAAGTCTTCAGGGTGAAGATGAGAGGATTGCCGCCTTTGATCGACTTTTCGGAATCATGCTATCCGAGCAAGAACGTCAGGCTATCGCAGGGAGACCTTCAGAGATTACCGAGCGTGGCGCTGAGGTCAAAGACTAAAAAGCAGCACCCGTTCAGGAACACAGGGACACCGTAGCAAGACTTGAGTATTGAGTATTGAAACAAACCAATTGTTATTATCCAATCTGCTAAACTAAATTCACTAAACTAAGATACGCTACCCGGGCCAACTGCATGTGCGAATCCTCCCCGTTGCGTGACCAGCACGGCTTTTTCCCCTTCTTCCTTGCGATATTTTGTTTGCAATCTGGTGTTTCCTTTTTACTTCCCATCATAATCATATTTATCGTGTTGCCGTCATCCATTACTCATCCAGTGATGGTCTCAGCGTCGCTGCGAAGGCCATCCGAATCGCTCGGCTCCCCGTCTGGTTGACCAGTACCCTGGTTGATGCGCTTTCCATAGTAGCGCTCCGCAGGCCACCCTTGCATCGTGCATCCCTCCTCGACAACGTCACCACCCATGATGAGGGTATGTTCGAGAAGGCAACTGTCCTTCTTCATCATCGCACCACTCAACAGGCGGCTGCCCGTACGAAGGACACACCTGTCATCAATTTGCAGCCTGTTGAGGTCGAACTTGCCCCTCGTGTTGATGTGGGCCACGACACTAGCATCGTCGACAGTTACACGATCGCCAAGCGTGATCAGATCCGGCTCGGTGAACATCAGACTGGGGTTACCGTTGGCGAACAAGCAACAGTCCTTGCCAATAGTGGCACCCAGGGCGCGGAAGTAGAGGACGATCCACTCGGTGCCGGTGAGAAGTCCGAGAATGCCGTGGCCACGGTAGCAGTTGCGGCGAATCTTCTCAATGTTCAGGAAGAGTTGCCAGCGCTGGCAGTAGGGCGACTTGTCCCAATCATAGTTCCCGGGCGTGCGGCGGCCGAGGAGCATCCACTTGGCGGCAATGACAATGCCAAGGGCGAAGATGGCGTGCAGAGTGGTCAGGATCGAGATAGCAATCGTCACCATGCCGTACAGAATGAGAGCATCCTTTGCTGTGCCGTACGAAGGGACGAATTCGCGCGTGATGCGATCGACAAGCTGGATGGCGGTGATGCTGGGCACGTTCCAGAAGAAAGCCGTGAAGACGGTGATGAAAGTCGAGTAGCAGAAGATGGCAAAGGGGCCCATGACTCTGTAAGGAGCAAGCTTGAAGTAGAAGGCGCGGCCGAAAGGGGAAGCCTCATCGTGGTTGACGATCGTGTGCTCGCTGTCAGAATCCCTGGCCATGATAGGATGGTCGGACACGTTAGGGGCCTTCTTTGAGGGCGCCTCCCGGGTCTCGATGAGAGTAGCGTCACTCGCAACGCGGTGGATTTGGCTTTGCCGCTTCTCCTTCTTCTCCGACATGTCGGAACCGGAGGAGAGGCAGACGGCGTCACCTCCCTTGGAACCAACGTAGGTACCACCATCAGCGTAGCGGCCACCGCGACGGGTCAAAGCACCGGAGCCCATAACAGTTTTGTGGCCAACTTCAACACCAGGGAGCAAGGTGACGCGATCAGCAATCATGGCACGGTCACGAATGACAATCTTCTCAGATCCATTGCCGTCGGAAGTGATAAGACGCGAACGAGAGCCGAACACGACATCGTCACCAATATCGAGCAGGTGATAGTCGCCGATGCCGGGGCCGGTACCGGGCCAGTAGACACGCTTGCCAATCTTGCCACCAAGCATACGGACTGCTACCGAAGTGGCCTCGTAATGCTGGCCGAACATGGCAGTAAGGTCGTGAAGACGGGATCCAGGCATGAGACTGTTCATGAGAGCTCCCCTCCATGTAGTGACGTTGCCGCGGCCCTCCACAGGGTTAGGTCCCATCTTGCCGAAGCAGGCATCGAGAATGGTCTTGATGAAGATTGTAAACCCGAAGAGAATGTAGGGGCTGAACATAGTGCGCAGGACAAGTGCCAGGTAGTGATAGCCGACACGCTCGGGCTGGGTAAACCAGTTGAGGATATCACGTAAAGGCGAGTTGTTGTCCATTGGCTGATTGAGCACCATGCCGACCAGACCGCCAAGCCAAGGAGTCAGTGCCAAGAACCAGGCGATGAGCATGATGGGCATGGTGAAGAAGATCGACATGGCCCAGTGAGGCTTGGGAGCGCGGCTGGCCGTCAGGTCGCGGTACGACTCGTCAGCATCCTGCTGCTCCCAGCTGGAAGAGTTGAGACCAATGCAAGTGTCGGCGGGCACGTAAGAGCCCGGGGCAATGATCGAGGCGACGCCGACAGAGACGTTTTCCCCAATGACGATGCGACCCAAGTACATTGACGTGTTACCCTCGGCGGCGAACGGGCGGCAGGTGCACTTTCCAAGCGTGGCACCATCGCGAATGTCCAGAAGATCCCATTCGCCGAGAGATGTGCCGTTGACCTTTACGCCCTTACCGATTCGAGCGCCCATCATGCGAAGATACAGACGCTTGGTAGACTCGTTCATGTTGAAGAAACCCTTTCCGCAGATGGACACAGTCTTCTGGACAATCCACCAACGGGTGTGGTAGAGACCCCACATAGGGTAGAGGCCTTCACGGTAACGACCGATGATGAGCCACTTGGCTGCGATACCGATGAAGGGTGCGACGGCCCGAACGGCGACCTGGGCGAACATGATGGAGACAGTGAGGTTGAGGAGACGACCGGGGACCGACATGTTGGTGACCCAGCCCTGAGTGTAACTGAGCGCGAGGATAAAGATAGTCCACTGGAAGGCGCGGCGCATGGGATACAAAACCACCAAGGGAAACAACTGAAGCAACATGAGGAACGGATTTGTCGAACTGTTGGTTTTCGCGCAGCCTTCTGTGTTGCTCTCCATCTGGTCCGCGCTGGGTGCCGACTTCAGCAGGTCATCAATGTGGGCAGATAGGGCTTTAGGTGTACCCTGGCTGAAGATCAAGCTGATGGGCAGGTTGACGTTGAAGTCGTTTCGAAGCGCCGACATGAGCTTGCCAGCTCTCAGGGAGTCACCGCCAAGGTCGAAGAAGTCGGCGGTGGGCTTAATATCGGTAGCACTGCAAGCGAGAATCGAGGCGAAGGCTTGAAGAACACGACCTTCAGTCGAACCGCCCAGCTTACCCATTGATTCTTCCTCGAGCTTGTCCAGAATTTCCTGCAGTGCCTCCTCGTCCACATCGCCATTGGGGTCTCGTGGCAAAGGTTCTGCAAGCAGATGCACCTTGTTCGGAACCATGTAGTTATGAACAGACAGTGAGATAAAACGCCTCATGTGGCCAGCCCAATCAGGATCAAGCGGTTCAACATGCTTCGCTGTTGCCTTGGGAGCGAGGAAAGCCTCAGTGTTTCCTTCGTGAACACGAACATGGGACTGGAAGTCTTTGGGAAGAGCAGATCGGATGACCCCCATGACAGCGCCGCAATCGACCTCGCACGGAGCGGAAGCGATCGGGATCTTGAGGTCAGTGTCCGGGGGAGGGCAGACACCAGTCCAATGCCTAGCTAGGTAGGGAGCGTCATCTGTAATCTCCGGGATGTTGAGACGCTCTCCAAGCTTGATGCGAAGGACTTTGTTGTTTTTCTTAGGCAGATCGTCCATGTACGTGATCAGGACGGGCCACTTGACCTGCTGAAGCGAGGAGCGGAGTGCCTCATGCAGTGTCTTGAGGTCAATTCGATGCTTATCTTGGGGGGTTACCAACGCGATGGCAACAACCTCCTGCAAGACGTCATGGGTGAGGGAGAAGGCAAGAGCCTGTGTGACACGACCTGATATGGGTGAATCGACAGCCCCGGCAGCAGCCATGATGGCATTCTCAACTTCAAAGGGAGAAATGAGCTCTCCTCCACGGTTGATGACCTCCTTGCTGCGACCAGTAATGTAAAGGTAGCCATCGGCGTCGAGGTAGCCAAGATCACCGGTATCGAACCAGCCATGTTTGTTGAATGGGGACTTGTCGAGAGATCCATCGGACTTGAGGTAGCCGTGGAAGACCGGCTCGCCGCGGACGCAAACGCGACCAACGGCACCGGGACGGACCTTTTCGTCGGACCAATCCAGCACGGTCATCTCGGGCCCAGTGGACAGGCCCGATGTGCCAGGGCGGTCCAGCTTGTAATCCAATAGTGGGGTCGAGATCGGCATGCACTCAGTCATTCCATAGCTCGGGAGAACAATGCAATCAAACGTGTCTCGAAGTTGAACTGCGAGGGAGGGCAGAAGGCCGCCAGCGGCGTTGCAAGCCAGTCGAATCTTGTTGTTCTTGAGCGCCTTGGGTCTTGAAGGGGCTTCCGCCAGGATGACGGAGTGCATAGAAGGCGAGGCGTAATACCAGGTAGGATTGATGTCTTCGACGACGTCCCAGAAGAGGCTCGGGTCAAACGCGGCGCAGCAGACAGTGGAGCCTCCGGAGAACATGGGAGCGAAGATGTTGCGGACCAGTCCGCCTACATGGTACAAGGGCATCATGTTTAGGCAGACATCGTCGGAGGACAATCCCCACGAGTCCATGACGAAGACAATACCGGCGACAATGGAGTGGACAGTGAGCGGGACCACCTTCTTGGTGCCAGATGTACCACTGGTGAAGAGGATGAGACTGATGTCGTCAGGATGATTTGGCTTGGGCTGTTTGATCTTCAAGGGCCGGCCCTTGATATCTTGTAGCCGAATGTCATCGCCATTTGATTCGACAAAGGCGATTTCGATGCCATGCTCGCTGACCCAGTCGTCGCTGAGCTGCAGCCTGTCGTAATCATCGGGTGTCGTGAGAATGCATCCAGCGCCAGCCTGGAGAACATCTGCCTGGAACTGCACTGGCCCAGCTGCCGGGTTGATGGGGGACGCGGTATAGTAAGTCGTCGTCGCAATGCAGACCGCCGCCAGCAACGGGCCGTTGGGAAGAGCAATGGCGACAACGGGCTTACTCCTGCCCTTCTGAATCTTCACAGGCACAGCAAAGCTATCAACGAAGCTATGAAGGCCGGAGTGTGTTATGAAGTCCTTGGCTTTGGTCGAGCGCAGAGCCGGCTTGGAACCGTGTCCAAGAAACTGCGCGAAAGACTGATAGGATTGCTTGATCAGATCCTCAACTTCTTTGATCAGGCCAGTGGAGTCGCCAGCACTAGTCGCCTTGGCCGACTCGGGCATGAACTTGATGAGGCGAGCATGGCACTGAATGAGGTCAAAAGTGGACCAAGGGCCGGGAAGGTCGAGGAGAATGCGATGGAAGAGTTGAAGGGGTCGATCAGAGGGCGTGAGAGGGGCGGGGATGGAGGCGAGAAGAGTGGCACGATCCAGCGAGCCCTGGCTGGCCTCCTGGGCCAGGTTGCGAAAGACGGAAGAAGTCACGACGGCATCAGGGGCTGAGCTGTACAGCTGTCGCAGCCTGCCTGCAAGCTCCCTGGACTGCGTCTGGCGCATTTCGGTTGGTGTTGGATGTCGTTGTCTCTGTCTCAAGGTTGTGAAGAATGGTCGAGAAGGGTCCGGCCTGGCGGATGGTCTGGACTTTGATACTTCGGGTCTCGGATAGTCGATCTAGACTCTGTCGTGAAAGAGTCTCGGTCTTTGTAGGTTCGACTGGTGAGATATCGGGATGGCCGAGAGTAGGCTAACATGGTTCGGAACTCTCATGGACGAGACTGATATATAGGTTAGATGCCTACCCACATCAGACGTGGATAAGTCTCTGGGACGGCATTTCTTCCCGGACATCGATGGTTAGGAGATCTCGATGCAATGGCCTTCATACCAGCTTGGCGATCACTTCGCCTTTCATCGCTATCTGAGATGATCGTCATCACTCAGATGCCTGGCGGTGGACAGGGCCAAAAAAAGATCCCTACTCTGCCACGTCCATGGCCCTCGCGAGGGCGACGCGTATAACCGCCGTGGGGGCTTTCCCGTGCGGCCCCACCGATAGCAAGACTTCTTCATGCCGGGAGAAGCTTGGTGTTGCGGCTCTGATTTACCAGGCCACCGGACTGGAACGCTGGGTGCCCAGCTAATTGATGGCACTCTGCCGTGTCTCGGGACTTCCTCTGTAGCGCCTCGATAAGCTTGAGCACAGGCCGCTGCGGTTCGCCAACGGGTAAGTCAAGACATTCCAATACGCTGCAGAAATTTATTTGCGAATCAATGTCAATTCGCGATTGATCCGGCGTGATAGTCGTGGCAGGAGTCAGGTTGCGTGCTGGATGGCGTGGTTGCTGTCTAGCAAGGCTGCAGTTCGACCTTGTGTCAAGTCATCGTGCGCGCCTGCCCTGTCACATTACCGAGAGTACCAGAATGCAGGTGACGGAGCCTAGTTTTTGGCTTCACATCAAGGGCCGCAATGCACGATGGACTTCATCTTCGAACCATTGTATATATTCACTTCACTGCGCTACCCATCCATAGTTCCTTCAAATACGGGAAGCTGAGCTCAAATCAACCTTGGTTGAGCTGTCAAACAGTAACCTTCAGACTACATCGTTGAAATTGATACTCTATCCGCTGACTTCCCCAGTCCGCAAGTGAATCGTAAACGTTGAAAAGAGCTGTCGGCAGTTAAACCATCAACCCGGAAGACAAGTGCGCTGTAAGTCAAACTGCGACATATGACAAGGAGGCGTTTTTCTCAGGCATTAGAGATGACAGGTATGGCTTTCGCATAAAGGAGAGAAAATTAAGGCGGGCGCTTACAAAACGGTGTGGAATGCAACTTCGGCGGCATGGTGGGTCGTCTTGGCTGAAGATATCACATACAGGACCAACGCCTTGTGGTCTTCATGATTCAGGACACCGGAGATCATCATTCGCATCTTGACGGGAGGCAGGCGTAGGCGATCATTTCGCGAGACTTGGATGCCATTGTGTGATTAGGATAGCCTGTGCGTGCATGCATACGGTTGTCCGAGGGCTGTCGAGAGGGGTGCGAAAAGCCAAGTGAAAATGGCCTCGTTATCTTCGCGTGCTCGCCCGCTTCCCCGATGAGCATCGGTCCCAAGGCTGGCCCGAGCTCTTCACGTCAGATGTCCCGGTGAGAGGATCGTCAAGAGATCGCCCAGGGCTTAGATCCAGCCTTCCCGCTGTATTGATGGGTAGCGATACATTGTAGATCAGCCGCGTTGGGTTGCGCGTCGCGTTTGTTCTTTCGTGCTTGGCAAGGGATCGTGATGCCGTGGATCTGCAATATCGTAAGGCTAGTCGTATGTGGCAAGACGTCTGTTTCCTCTGGTGGACGTTTCTTCCGTGCGATTTCGATAAAGCCGGTACCAACAGACTGGTCGCTCCCGAGAAGTCAATCCCGAGAACCAGACAGCTGGCGCACCTAACTACCGATGGCTGAACTGGACGCTGAGGCTCGTTCAAGCAGGACAGGTATGACACCTCATTTCAGTTGCTTAGTCTCGAACTATGATGTTCGCGAGCTCATATGGTGGCGTCTGCGATATCATCGATGACGAAAGATTTGCTCATGTCTTGGTGAAGGAGGTGTGGTGGTTTCATTCCATCATGCCAGCCATGGCCTTTGACGTTTCTGTCCGCCATTCTGTTTCTCTCCTCTTTTCTCCCTGTCTTGTCGTCAGCATCATGCATGTCATCGTCAACCCCACCCCTTCCCCTGATGGGCTCAGCCTCGTTATTCTGAGGCGGGGTTATGGGCAAGTCATCGGGTGATGAGCATCGAGGATTCAGATGCACAGGCCTAATTGTGAGCAGCACATCAAGACAGGACCACATGTCAAAGGTGGCAAATCGAGGTCCCGATGCGTGACGGGATGCTCAACCGCATATGGTCTCGGACGCTGACACACCTCATTTTAGGTGGGCTTCAAAGCTTCGGTGGTGAGCTTTGCGTAAAAATATACCCAAGGTGGAGTCATAACATCCTTTTATCAAGACGAAGCCGTTCTCATACCGTCTGGCTATGGATTCATAATCTCCACCTGGAGAGTACGCCTTGCTGGGGCATTTGCAGTGGACTTCTTCTTTCCTGGCGATGTGCAATCGAATTTCGACTCAAATTCGTAGCATTGAACCCGTGAATCTGACAGCAGCATCACCTACCGAAACATTTCAGTCATGTAGGTTTGAAGTGCTAAATCACGATAAGCACCAGCCTGTCTCGTGGAACGTGGATATGTTTCCATTTCATGACCAGACAAAGCAACGTGCCCTACTTTGAATAGATAGCAAGTGACTGTGCGTCTTTGAGCAAAATGTCAAGTCCCCTATCAACATGATCAACGCGGGCTAGGAGACTACTCTTCTTCTCAGCAAGATCAGCCGATGCAGCCACCGCGAGCTCACGCCGTGCCTTGGGAGAAGTGCCCCCACTGCTGATCCTCGACTCAACAAAAGACACCGGATCAAGTATGCTTCTGACATCGGACTCCGACAAGACGTGCCTGAAGGCATCGTCGATGAGCTTGCCACGCAGCTCACCATCTCGGCAACCAGCACGTTCATGCGCCTCGACCAGACGAGCAACACTCTCGTGCGCGTCACGGAAACTCAGACCACGCAAGGAAACGAGGCGGTCCGCCAGTGCGCTCGCCGTCGACCAGTGCTGGCCCGCCGAGATACGCATGGCAGGCACGTCAAATTCGGCCGTCGCCAGGACCTCGCGCAGTAGGGCGATGGCACCAACCGTCTCGACGCACTGTCCCGGGAGCAAATTGTGGACGTACGACTGATCGACATCGGTGGAAGTCGCCGTATGCATGACGCCCAGGTGGCTGGCGGCCCAGCCCACTGCGACGCCAGCGAGGCCGCGTATACGTTCTAGCACCATCGGGTTACGCTTTTGGGGCATCATGCTCGACGTGCCACAGAGTGCGGCGTCGATGCGCACGAGGTTGACTTCGCTGGAGGACCAGTAGTTGAGGTCCGAAGCGAGACGGCTGATGGTCGACAGTGTAGCGGCGAGGGCACCTGCGAGCTCGGCACCCATGTCGATGGCCGCGAAGCCGGCATCTCTGGCGTTCAGGATGGGACGGTCGAAACCAAGGTAGGTCGAGGTGCTATCACGGTTGATAGGCCAAGAAGTGCCACTGTAGGCTGCGCCGCCTAAGGGGCAAACATTCAAGCGATCGTAAGCATCGTAGAGACGGTCCAAGCTTCGTGACACCGCCCAGTAGTAGGCGTTGAGGTAATGGTCGATTGTTGTTGGTTGAGAGTGCTGCATGTGGGTATACCCGGGCATGAGCACGCCACTGTGTCGATCCGCCGTTGCTAGGATTTCAGTCGCAAGATCGACGAGTTCTCGGATGACATCTGTCAGGCTCGCTCTGTTTATGAGGCGCCAATTCGTCGCCTTTTGGTCGATGCGGCTGCGACCGCGCTGAATATCGCGGCCGCGAGGGCCAAGCACTTTCTCAAGGTACTTTTCGATTTGCAAACCGAGAGTGCCGACCTCAGGGTCAGGCGCAAGTACAGCATAAGTATCACTGTCGTGAAGTTTGACGAGGGCCTGGACGATGCTAGCACCATGTTGAGCATCAAAGATGCCAGCACGCGTGAGCATCACGGCATGAGCGAGATCCGTCAGTACATACTCCTTGATACTGATCAGTTCATCGTCCAGTTCAAGCTTATTGACGTGCGTGATCAGTAAGCGAGAAGCTTTCGTTCCAAGGCGACTTTCGGTTAGCGAGGTATGGGCCTTCGCGTTGTCTGCCGACATAGTCTCTGACTCTTTCTGGACAACCTGATGCAGCGAGATGGAAAGGGGACCTAGGTAGAGGGGTACTGCTAGACAAGCACAAACGAGTGAAATCTTCAAGGTTATTCAGTTACCAACCGAAGAAGTGACCATCATTTTATAACAAAAACCTTGGTCCAGAATAATCCAAGCTACATCAGTGTCATCTGCCGAGGATCCAGTGGAACCACACCAACTCCATGAAGATCGAATGTTCGGTTCTCAACCCATTCACTCATCGATACACCAACCCAGAGTAGAATCTATTTGTGTAGTCGCCCCTCCTGGGAGGAAGTAACCGAATTGGGAACACTGCATTCATAGTCAGTTTTGGGCGGTATAGCGTCGCGGGGAGTGGCGGCATCAATCGGGAAACAAAAATGACGGTGGGGAAGGGCGGCATTGGGGAGTGGCGGCTAAAGCCCACACCATCTTGTTCAAGAGCATGCATCCCTTTGATGCACTGTTTCCTTCACAAGCTACCTATTCTCAACTCCCATGGTCCACAATTTCCGTGGGCAGGCATCATCATATGGTTGTGGCAGCGTGTCCTGAATCATGCTCCTCTAGATGGGCAGCTCGTGATAGGACTCAGATTGCATGAGCTTGTTCATTTTTGGCTGCTGAATTGCCTCTTCTCTTCTCATATTGATTTTGCATGGATTGGCCAATGCGATTGTATTCTCCACGTTCAGCCGTATGGCATCGGACTATCTACGCCGTGACCTGTCATGGATGATTCGGCTAGCTTCTGGAGGACATTGGCATACGTTCTGCAAGACGGAAACTCCCAAGACCAGTGGTCGAACGTCGCTTGAGCTTTGACGATCCCAGCCTCCCATCCGCGAGGCATAGTCAGCCAAGTTGTCTTCGATGCTGCAAGCAGGAGGCTTGCCTCTTTCAATTCATTCCGAAGCTGGAGCCACGTTCCGTGGTGTCGATGGCATATGTGACTGTGCTGAATGTACCGCAGTGCATTCTGAAGTCCTATCTCCGCTAGTGACCGAACGACGGGGCTGCATCCAGGATCGTGGAGGGCGCTGAAGAGGAATGGTCGGTGCATGAGTTCAAGTAGACGGTAATAGCGACCGCGGCTGTACTGTTGCCATTCAGTGCTGGCCGCTTCAGGGACGTCGGGAAACTTGACAGCTGATGGGAGATTCTCTCGGAAAGTTTCGGCTTGTTGCTCAAACTCGGCTACGATGGGAATGAGCTGTTGGATCCTTTGCGATCCTGGCAAGATGATCTCGGCATGAATGTACTTGGAGACAATCTCGGTGACTTGGTCTGTGATACGGCGAAGGGCAATTTCAGAGAGCAGAAAGTACCAGCTGTCTTCCTCGTCGGCAGCCCATTCGTTTGAAGCAATGCTGGCGGCTTGTGGGGGCTGAGGGTATACATTTGGCATTCCAGGTTCTCGCAGGGCGGGCGCGTTGATCGGTATCTCGGCTAGGATCTCTCTGTAGAGGTCAGGCTCTAGTGCAATAAAATTTCGTTTTGGACTGACCTCTCGGATTTATAGCACAGCCAAAACAGGCTCGAATACATCTGAGACGCTGCTCCGGCTGGTCGAGCACTGTGAAAAAGGGCCAAGATCAGCACTAACACAAGAACCCTGAAGGGCGGACCACGCACCTACCCCGTGGAAGAAAGGTTCTGAAGAGAGATTCCCGCGGCGTGAAACATACGCAACGCATGCATTGGCTGAATCGAGTACATGTGGAATATCCTGCGGCGATAATTGTCAGCCACTCTCCTCTCATATGTTGGCCCGTGGAGCCCACCCAGCAAGACACAAGCACTGGATGGAGAGGGTGTTGACTGTTGATATGGCTGCCCCTAGCCTCTTCTCCGCGGCCGTGAAATAACTGTGACCAAGTCTTAGATTCGCTAGATCTGGCGCTGAGCTTGGGTTGTTTCCGGGGCTTTGGCTTGTGTTGACAGATCCATAATCCATGGAAATGGCACCAAGAGCACACATGAGCAATACCAGACAGGTGTCAAGGTTGAAGAGAAGTCCATTCTCGTGGAATTTTTGACAGTATTCGCTAGCCAGCCGCCGACTCAGAATCGGGTTCTTGATGTTGACTCGTTGATGAAACTTTTCAACGAGTTTCTCGACGTCAACCTTCTCTGTGGAGGTGCTGATCGGCGCAGAAGACTTCCAGGGCGGTCCTGATGGTGAATGTGGATCCAAATCTTCTGACTCGGTCAGGAGGTCGTCAAGATAACTGTAAGCTTCTGTGCCATGAAAGTCGATGTATGGAAACCGCTGTAGAGAAGACAAAAGCTGTTCAAACACTGGCCACTGGAGGATCTGATCAGATACTGATTTGTGGGTTGCGTCGATATTCAAGGACAAAGACGTGTGTACTGCGCTTCGTGTTGAAGCTTCCCCGAACCCGCGCGTTGTTATGAATTGCGCGTCACAATTTGAGCCAGACGACCGAGACTCGCGGGTCAGGGAGGATTCGGGATGTATATCTCTTACCAGTCCCTCTATGAGAGAGAGCTGGTCTAGTATTCTCAGTGATGCCGCGTCAAATGATGATGAGTCTTGTTTGGTGTATTCGCACGGAGCCCCAATTTGTTGACATGACGAACATGTTGGCCTCAGATTATCGCTTCAGAAAGGAAACCATCAGCCTCTGAGCAAGAACTGGGAGGTCTTGCGGGCGTACCACTTCCGTTTCCTCTCGCGACATATCAAGCATGCCGCCAATGCTCGCCGCCGAGGATATCCAGTCCTCGGTAGCATGCGCTTCTGATGTCCTCTTGTATTCATTGCGCGGTTGGGGACCAGGAGCTGGCGGCGTGTACAAAACTTACAGGTGATGGCGTGGAGAGAAAAGAGGGGATGAACAATTATCAGAGGATGTAAAGTTAAAGGGTTGCATCGAGCTGATGCATACGGCCTGCAGGATGACCCTCTCATAACCCCGCGTCATCCAATCCAAACCGCCAAGGCCAAAAGGCGCGACGAGCTCCCCCACCATCAGCCTCTTCTTGTGCTTGGATCTGCCTTGGTTCGGAGAACATGACTAAACACCCCGGCCGACTACGGAGCCCCCGCATCGACAATATATGTATAAAGAATCAGAAAACACGAGGTGTGTGCCATTACTTGGCTTGATGTTCATTGAGCGGACGAGTATAGTATATTCAAGACGCCTGCCTCAGGTCGAACAGCCAGCTATCACAACAACAATGACCACAAACAACGGAATCACGGTTGAGATGCCGCGAGGCGAAGCAGTCGAGATGCAGACCGACGACGAGGCGGTTGAGCATCTGACCAATGTCACCTCTGTCGAACCTGCACCTCCCAATGGCGGCTACGCCTGGGTTTGCACACTCTGCGTCTTCCTCGTCAACTCGCATACGTGGGGCATCAACAGTGTACGTCCGGACCCCCAGTCTCCCATATTGAATATCGACTCGAAGCTAACTAGGTCCTCAGTCCTGGGCTGTCATCATGGCACATTACTCCAATGAGTCGACCGACTTGAAAGCCTCCCACTTCGAATACGCCATCATCGGCGGCCTGTCCATCTCTCAGGCCCTGCTCTGCTCGCCCGTCGCGACTCAGTGCCATAAACACCTCGGCATGCGCGCCACCATGCTCATCGGCTCCTTCATCATCTTCGTCTCCCTCCTGAGCTCATCCTTCGTCACAAAAGTATGGCAGCTCGTTCTCGCTCAAGGCATGTGTTTTGGCTGGGGCATGGGTTTCCTCTATATCACTGCCTCGTCGGTCCTGCCCCCTTGGTTCTCGACCAAACGCAGCCTCGCCGTGGGCCTCTCGACCTCTGGTGCAGGCATCGGCGGCCTTATTTACAGTCTCGTCACCAACACGGCCATAGATCGCTTCGGCGTGCGCTGGGCGTACCGTATCCTCGCCGTCTGCGCCCTCGTTGCTAACGTCGTTGCGAGCCTCTTCCTACGCGAGACGGGTGGCAAGGCGCACCGCGTCGCACGCCGCGACGAGCTGCGCTTCAACCCCCGCGACTTTGGCCGCGTCGAGGTTCTCCTCGTCATGGTCTGGGGGATCGCCACCGAGCTCGGCTACATAGTTCTCCTATACTCGCTGCCCAGCTACGCTGCGTCAGTGGGCATGACGCCCACCCAGGGCTCCATCGCCAACGCACTGCTCAACCTCGGCCTCGGCCTCGGCCGCCCCCTCGTCGGCTACTTCAGCGACACCGTCGGCAGGATCAACATGGCCATGCTCATGACGGCCCTGTGCGCCGTCTTCTGTTTCGCGCTGTGGATCCCCGCACAGGGCTTCGCGCTACTGGGCGCGTTCGCCGTTCTCGCCGGCGCCACGTGTGGCACTTTCTGGGGCACCATCACGCCCGTGCTTGTCGAGGTTGTCGGCATGAAGAAGATGGCCGGCACCTTTGGCGTCGTCTGCCTGTCCATGGTGCTGCCCACGACTTTTGCCGAGGTCGCCGCCATTGAAATGTCGGTTGGGTCTGACGGCAAGGACTTCACTTCGGCGCAGGTCTTTGTCGCCTTCATGTTCGTCGCCGGCGCCTTGAGCATGTGGATGCTTCGCAGCTGGAAGATATTCGACTCAGAGACAGAGCGGCCCGTGGCTCCGGCACCGCGGTCGAGGTATGGCGTGTCGTGGCTGGCGCCGAGGTTTCTCTTCCGCTTGTGGCATGTGTAGTGTATTCGTTGTCTCAGGAGCTGGAAGCGAGGGTCAAGAACGGATGAGACAGGCGTGAGTCGGCTAGAGGTCTTCCATTTTGAAAGCATTGATTGTAAATTCCAGTAGTAATGTTTGATTGAATCATGATTTCTTTTTAGCAAGACTCTCGAGGATGGACGGGATTCTCCATCTCCAATCTGTCAGCATCCAGATCTCGATCTCGTTAGCAGGTTAATGGATGCCATGTCGACATGACTTGCTCACCCCTATTGGTATCCGTCTCGACAAACAATCGTCGGTCGACTGGGTGCCAGATGCGGCATCGGTCGCCTCCACTGTAGGGCGGGAATTTGTCGCTCCACTCCACAAATCGAGCAACATGATCCCACCAGTTTGAGCCGCCCATCATCGTAGCTTCGATCGTCTAGTTGGTTAGGATGATGCATTGTGGTTCTTACTACAATACTGCATTGACGGCAGTTCGAATCCGCCTCGGAGCATTTGTTTTGTTTTTGAC
Organism: Verticillium nonalfalfae; assembly: GCF_003724135.2. Lineage (NCBI taxonomy): Eukaryota > Fungi > Ascomycota > Sordariomycetes > Glomerellales > Plectosphaerellaceae > Verticillium > Verticillium nonalfalfae. Next base: position 63,503 of record NW_021167239.1, on the reverse strand, counting down.
GGTGTGCTGTTGATTATGCTGGGGAAATGTGTGTACATATGCCAAACGTGATGCCCCAAAAAAGCTTTTGCGAATATAATCGATCTTGTGGTAAATGTATGATCCGAGCACAGCACGTGTTTGACATGTGTCATATTCGAGAAATTGTCTACAGAACTTGTGTACAGTATACAGTATGGCAACAACAGTGGGATCTGTACTGTTACTACATCCAGTCGTCCACCAGGGTACAAATGCTCAGGCCTAACAGAAAGCCTTCAGCAGTACCAACTGTAGCAGTTCCAGTCACGCGAAACAGCGCAGTTGATACCTCGCTGAGCGCCGAAGCTGCACCTGGACACCGAAGATTCGACTTGATTACAATGGGCCACGCGATCACCTGCGCTGTTGACGTGAAGCTCCCCCGACGCCTCGTTCCACGAGTGCTTCCCGAAGAATCAGCCCCGGGCTGTGGCGAGAGATGCCAACAAGGGGATACTGACATCCAAAGCCTCGTCACAGCTGCACGGGTTGTCGATCAAGAAGGAGTTACGACCTACTGTTCCAGTCGCATCGCACTGTTCCCGAATCAATATGCTGTCTTGATAGTACACGGGGGTTGAGTCACGCCTTTCTCACACGCGGTCTCGATCCGAGCAGCGACTTCGAAGGGTGGGATCTCGGGGTTGCCTTCGCCATTGCCTCCAACCTGGGCTGATCCAGAATCAATGAACTAGAGATTCCAGTCGGCGGTAGACAGAGCGGCGAGAAGGGTGACGCTGAAGGTCTGCATCTCGGTGGACAAGAGACTGTTGAGGGGTGGACTTGTTGTTGTTGCTGCTGTTGTTTGAGGGATGACGAACGATTTCTGGAGATGGCAGTGGTGAGTCGTCTAGCCATCATCTCATATCTCTGATGCCGGTGGCCTGGATCTCGAACTACGGGTTCATTCAACGACGGCGCGCTCTTCTAGGACATGTAGGATGATGTTTCCGGTGATCCATGTCAGGCTTTGCAGCAGTGGCCAATTCGGTTACTGGGTTTGGGACTAAGTCACTCCTCCCAACAAGATACTATTGAGTGACGCTCTTTTGTTGCGATGCAGCCCGTTTCGTGCTTCGGAGTAAGTGCTACGTGGTGGTGCGAAAAGTCCCTCCTGCAGCGATCATACTGGACACTCTCTGTCATCCCTACTGGACTATGATCAGGATCAGAACACCCAATCTCCATCTCATTTTAGACAACAGCTTTTCCTCTCAATGCAACCCTAGGGCGGCACCATGTTCCAACAGGAGCCGGCACTCCGGGAAATGCTACAAAGACATGGATGCCACTTTGGGTCGCCTGCCTTTTGCATGAGAATCGAAAAGGGCTAGATCTTCCTGATGAGGCAGGTCACTTTGAACTTGGACCATTCAACACCAAAGTACTTTTCAGCCAAGGCCAATGACTAACCTCGCGAGCCTGAACGGCTATTCGCAGGATCCAAGCAATTCACCCTGCCGCTACCCGGAGGAGGAACTTTGGATCGTATCTGACAAAGCCTCAGTCTCTCTTCAAGTCTCGAGATTCCCGCATCCGTCATGATTGTCGGCTCCGGTGAGCACATGCCAGCGATGACGCCACGAGAACGATAGCCTACTTTTCGATGATAGTCAAGTCGTATATCCACCTATTCATGATAAGCTACCATGGAGACAACAGGACCCAACAGTTTGTGTTTCCCACGAGATTTTGATTATGCTTGGCAGCAGGGCACGCACTGTTGCAATCACGATCTAAACATCACAAATAGCTGGATATTTCATAACGCAATAAAATCTCTTCTTCTGTGCTTACCTTGAGAACTTCTACGGCATCTGCTGTTGTCTTTTTGGCTCTGTCTGCTCTGCTCTATCGCCCAGGCAGGCTCGTTCTACCAAAGACACAGCTTACGCACCTGAAGCCCTTGCGTGATATGTATAAGAATATTCCCCAAAAGCCACGGTTTTGTGCCATGACGCGAGATCCAAACTCCAAACTCCAAAAACCATATTATCCACCGAGCTTGTGTACGATAAACAAACCCCAAGCGAAGTGCGTATATTACGACGTAGTCAACTCGCGTCAACTACTCGACCCTGCGGCGCTTTGGTTCCGGTCCCTGAGTTTGGGAAGGTCGGATGTTCGCAAGACCGCGGCTGCCACGAACGGTGCTCTGGAACAATGTTGCTCCAGTGGCATCTGTGATCCCAAGACGCTCGTCGATACTCCATTGACCATTTCGTGTGTTGGTCTTGATGGCGTCGGCGCCGGCCTTGTTTTGAAGCGTCTTGACCATGTTGCACTTCTTATTGGCGGTTTTGCGCTAATTTCGTCAGCTGATATGAATGAGACATGCTGGGAAGTGGAGGAAGACTTACCACCTGCTCTTTGTGAGGTGCGGCAGCGACTCTCTCGACCCACGAGATCTGCCCCAGAGACTGCAGAATGAGCTTATGAGCCTGCGTGATTACAAGTTAGCATGACGTAGCGGAACTGACAATTAGCCGACCTTACCCTCAGAGCCTCGCAGATGGAGTTCCACCTTGCCTCGAAGGAGGCGAACCTGTCCTTCATGAGTTCAGTCTGCCACCGGGCCACTTTGTGCAGGCCCTCTTGGGCACGGATTGCAGCCTCCTGTGAATGAAAGTTAGTTTGAGCTAGCACCACGGTTGATTTTGAGCAAGTTGAGTAGTGACATACCAGAACCTCCCAGCAGAGAACCTCGATGTCTAGGTCGGACAGCATGCGACCGATCAATCCCTCGATCTTCTCCGTATTGGTGAGGCCGTGAGAACCGAGGATATCGCCGATGCGACGTTTGTTTCGAGGCCTTAGTGCAGCAGCGACGGCATTGCCAGAGGCAGCTGCGGGTTCTCCATCTTGACCAGGGTCGGTGTTGACATCATCAGCGGCTTCGATGGAGCTGCTCATGTCCATGATGGCTTCGAACAATTGCTGAACACACCTCCGTTGGGCGGGAGCATCCTGCCTGATCTCAAGGTCCTCGTGGGCAAGGCCTGATGCCCCATTAGAGAACGCGTAATATACGTCCTTGAGCCCCTCGAAGTGTTCAAGACTTCCAACATAACCTTGGCATTGCCCGGTCATTGGAACTTGAGCACGAGTCTCGATGAACTCTGTTGGGGTTTGGTTAGGTGGAGCAAGCACCTGCACCCGAGCCACGTCCGGAGCCGAGGTCACGTCGTAGACATCCCCATGGCTGCCCTGTAAGTTATCACCGGTCAAGAGGGGGTCAATCATCTCTTCGTGGAAAGAGTTGGGACCGGTGACATGTATGGCAAGAAGTCGATTCAGCATGAGGCCAGTCTCCGAATGTCCAAGCCCGAATACATAGCAGTGTTTGGCAAACAACACCGCCAGCTTCCAAGCATCAGAGCGATTCTTGAGTTTTTCTTCAAGGTCTACCAGAATCTCTTCGGAGGTCGGGTAGTAATTCTTTCTCTTGTGGAAGAGTTTGATGGACTCTTTGAAGGTCGGGTCAGTAGCAGTCACGATGGGTTTTGAAGAAGCAACTTACCAAGCATGAGACTCATCCGTTGTGATTCTTCATCGTTCTTCTTCAAGACTGTTTTAGCCTCCGATTCGAACGTTCGAAGAATCTCGGTCTGTATCTCAGCTTTGAGAACCCCAGATTGAGTCTCTCCGACTGGGCTGCCCTGTGATGGTGTTGGGTCTGTGTTCTAGACAGCCCGCACATCATCAGCACCAGCAAGAGACTCCGTTTCTTGGAAGATATGGTCTTCTTCGTAGACGTTGAGCCCATGCATAGCAGGAGGATCGGAATATTGGCCGTCGTGAGACATTGCTGAGGCAAGCTACACAGGCTCTGGGGGTCTTCTGCAAGAGGCAACGATGAAAAGCTCAATGATTAAGTAATTAATGCTTGCGTATATGCAGCAAGCAATATTAATGATCTTGTTGATGCAACAAGGCAAAGCCAGAAAGAGTTTGATGATTAGGGCTGGTTGTGGATGGGGGAAGAGTTCTTAGGGGTATGGTTGTAAAGCGAAGGAACGGGGAGAGCCTGACAGCAACGAAACTTTGCTTATGGCCGTGGCCCACCTTACGCGTAGACCGTGTGTGGAAGACGGCCTCAGGCCAACGACCGCATAATGTCAACAAGCCCTATGCGTGCAGGCCGGCAACCCTCATGGTGACGTGTCGGCACTTGGCACTGAGGCCGCCGACAATAACAACCTTGAACGGTATTGCACAGCTATTGTTGCTAGCGTATTCGAAGGTGTTCTCTATTCATAGCTGGAAGCGGGGAGGGCTCTCGTCCAAGAACATTCATATTGTTCACAGCAACGGGCGTCTTGTTCCGCATAGTTTGTCTTCCGCGAAGGGGGATGTGCAGCATTGGTCCTCTTCATCTCTTGTGACGGATTCAAAGTCTATGAAGCTCTTAATAAAGACGGCTGCGAATCATATTCTGGCGAGCTGCTTGCTGAGTTCTGATTGCGGGTGTAAATATTGGAACTATTGAAGGAGCTTTATGCTCAAGCTGTTTGCCACGCCACATTATTTGTCAATAGCCACTTCCCACTCGCTATAGAGAAGTACAGAATATGACGTTTTCTCAGTCATGCAGGTTTTGCTGGAGGTCCACGCCGATCATCACGAATAGTTTTCGGATATCCTAACAATAGCCCGTCCAGTGGTTCGCGCATCACCCACGGTGTCAAACCCAAGAACTGCGTAAGAAACCTTGCAGCGTGTTGCAGAAAATATCAGGTATCCTAAAGCATGCTTGAAGGAGTCTAATATATTAATGGCCAGTTGTACCTTATTCTACCTAAGGCTACGAGCAGCTTTTCCCGACTGCGAGACCTACAAGCAGCAACTTTCGCCGCCACCCCCGAGCAGCAACGGATCAGTCGTCAATAATCCTTCTGCTCTGTGTACTTCTGCCATGATCGCTTTCTCCTCGTAAACATCATCACAACAACAACGTAATTCCAACAGCTGAAAACAACGGTCGCCCGTTGTGGTTGCCTCAGCCGCAGAATGCTAGCAATCATAGAATTGCAAGGACATCCAATGATCCCCCTTACTCCTCTCCTCGCTCTTCGAAAGAAACCTATCTAGTCTGCTAACGTGCAAACCTACTCCAGAAAATAGCATCGCAGAACCTTTCCCATCCGACAAGATCAGACTGTCGAACATGGTCAGCCAGCTGTTCAAAGTCCCTCTTACTCAGAGCACATGAAACAAGCAAGACCGACAAAAGAGGCTTCGCATTCGTCATGGTGCAATCGCGATCCAGGTTTTGGCCCTCGTGAGGGGGTTGATGGCTGGCTCCGTGTACAACCCTTTAATATACCCCAGCCGGCTTTATTTACCACCACCAAGAGCTTTCCCCTGTAGCACTAGCAGGTGCAGACGAGGGCACTAACATGTCACGGGTAAGACCGATCATATAGCTAAGGCGGGACGCTCTCAGCACTGCAAATAGCGAAGACGCCAGGACTCGACTACCAGAGCAGAAACACCGTCAACACATAGGCACGACAGCAAGATATGGACACCCCGGGTCCATGACTACAGCTAACCAACACACCAAACCTAGAGGCGCTAACGCCACAGGAAACGAATCAACCGAATCACCTTCCAGCAGGGTAACCAGCCCCCCCCCCCCCCCCCGAATGACTCGAGATGAACCCCATAAACTAGCGGACAATCTGAGTATGGCCATCTCGACGGAAAAAGAAGCGCGGCGTCGCGGCCGCCTTTTTGCCAACATGAAATATATAGTGGCGTTAAATATATCGTCTTCAGCATCATGCTCCAGACGGCCGGCACCCTCACGGACGACGAGATTGCCATGCCTGTCCCAGTTGCAGAGGCACACACGCGTCTCGTGTCCTGCTGTGAGATGGATCCACCACGGCGCCGTCCTTCATCGCGTACGAACGCGAGAGCTTGTCCATCAGCCTCTCTGCCTCGAAAAACGCGAAATTTCCCCTTCTCCCACCGAGCCGGGACCGAGACTGCCGGGAGTTCCCCCCATCGCCGAATACCGTCAGCGCCTATTTGTATATTCGGAGGGAACCTGTCTTGCGCGATCGGTACACTCCACGTCTTGCAAGGTCCGGACCCATACCAGAAGATGTCGTACCGTGAGCCTCTTATAAGACGGGGCGGGAGCGGGGGTACCATGGGGACCGCGCATTATCGGCGCGTCGAGAACCCATTTCCACTCTTCTCGACCCAGTTCAAGGCAGCAAGGCGGCACATAACACCATGGGAAGGTGACCTTGTATCGTTCGAGATAGATGGAGTCAGTGCTTGATTTGGAGCAGAGTGAAGGGAGCAGAGTGAAGAGATCTTCCACACGTGGTCCGCAGGCAATAGATTATCGGTATGGTGTCGGAGTACATCTTGATACTGGCTCTCCGCGGTCCTTATATATACGCCCTCGTAGCCCTCAGTTCCTGACTATCCCCCTGTGCCATGGCTCCGCAGGGGTCTCCTTACAGATGGGGGAGTTTGATGGACAGCAGGTATCGCAGAACGATCTCTACGTTGAAGATCGGATTGCCTCGGAGTTATGCACGGAGGAAAGGCCATTGCTACTTCGCTGTGGCTTCGTCTGGGCGGCCTGGATTTCAACACAAGAGCGTCGTGGCGCTCGAAAGTACCTTTGTTCGATGACTTCGTAGCGGTGAAGATGGGCTGTTGCTCTGATGGGTACCAGAACTGACGCGAAGGCTGGCGATTATACGTTTTTGTTGATCAGCTTCAAAAGGACGTCGCCGAGTTGATGATTTGTGAAACTAGTCACGGGGATGCTTGCAATGATTTGATGCGGGAGCCATAGTACTTCACTGTATGGCGGCTTGCCATTGAGCTGTGGCCGATACGCGATGACGCGACAGAGGGCCTGGTTTACCCAGAGCGACTGTTATTTGCGTTCTTCGTGACCATGTTCTTTGTAACTCCTCGGTTGATGCCTTCGCTCATTATCCGTTGCTCAAACAAACATTCTTCGAGCTTTTCTGCATTTCAGATCACGAGCGACTATGCAGAGAGAGCGAGAGTCGAGTCCGATCGCCGTGTATAAGACGAATCCCATTTTTACTATATTTCATAGCCGCTTCCTGTCGGCAGTACGTTCGGAACCATCGTTCGTAAATACCCTCAAACGGGTACACCACCTGCTCCTGGCTCCGTGCTTCCGGGCCAATCCTTCTTTCCTCACTCCATGGGCCCAAAGTGGTCCACATAAACAAAGCCTTGTTGAACGTAGGCATCTCTCCCCGTCCCTCATCGTTGTAAATCCCCTCCTCTTCGTCGACTTCCTTTCGCACGTCGCCACCCAAATCATTTCGCACGAGATTGCCGCCAGCGAATATGCCACAACGCCTAATGAATAAAACACAAGAGGGACCCGCCGCAAAGGGCAGAACGCTCGACGATGCGGAGCCGTGCCAAATATGGCTGTCACTCGGTAGCGTGGCCACACGCAGGGCGCCGGTCATAGAATCGTAGGTAGATGTTTCGTAGCCTCGGGGTATGACGTTTTTCCCAGGTCGTCAGATTTTTCGTCACGCTTTTGTCTTTTCCTCGTTTCGTTTTTCATGCCTCTTTTTCCCTATTTGCTTTTTGCTCCATTACTCGCAAGCCATGACCGACTTTTCGGCGCGGGCGCGCATATGCGTTGCATGCGTCTCCAGGCATCGGGCCATCAAATGGGTGACTATGAAGTGGTTAGCAAGAAAACGAGGGGTAGACATCTTCGGCCAACTCACCTGGCCACACGGCGGCTTTGTCCAGCATGTAAGCCGTGACGCGCAAGACTTTTGCAGCATAGCCCGTATGATCGTCCATCTGTACCGCAGGAACATTGCCATTGACGAGCTCCATATTCATCTTCATCTCAGCAGACGCAAGTACCTCCTGCACCTTGCCGATGAGCTTGACATCCTCCTCTTCCAGCAGCATGATGGCCGGCACCTGCGAAAGGTCAACATCATCCTGGCCGAGGATGCCGAGGTAGCGGCCCACACGATCCTGGAGCGTGGCAATCCATTCGGCGAGGACTTGAGCACAATCAAACGCACACATGGCCGACTGGAGGGGCAGCTCTTTGCTTGTAAAATCGGCAAATGTCACGCCGAGTTTGTCAGCCATGGCGAGCGAGTCGGCTGCGTAGAAAGCCGCTTTCCGAAGATGCTTTTCCCGGCGCGAGGTAGTACGACTGGATGCCTGAGGCGCCTGCGCTTGGCCGGGAAACTTGGCAGCCGCGAACTCGGGCGAGGCAGACTGCTGCGTGGCAGGTGATTCAACAAACGCGGAGCTTGCGGTTGAGTTGTCCGATGGATCAGTGCCGTTGGACTCTGTGTTGGAGGCAGGAGAGTGCTCAGCATGTTGGATGATCTCGCTGCCCCGCGAAAGTTCCTCGGCCATGGCATCCCAGTCTCGCTGCCAAAACTTCTCTTTAGACCGAGAGAGATTGACAAAGAGGCGCACGTATGCGAGGTCGAGCAGTGGGATTGCATCGGCGGAGAGGGGCCCCAGACCAAAAGGGTTTGGTCGCTCAAGGCTGTGATTCGGGTTACTGGCCCAAGCAGCCTGCCACGCCTTGAGCGCGGGCTCGATGTGGCGGTGCATCTTCTCGGTCTCCTCGTTGGTCCAGACCTTGTTGTGGTGACGTTGCCGCGTCTCCCAGATGTAGTTGTGGAGGGCATTAATAAGGATTAGGCAACCAAAAGTTGAGGGCCTGAGATGAGATTCGCTCCCGTTGGGGCCCGAAGGTTGGGTGAAGGCCTTCTGCTGCTTTTCGTTGGTGCGCAGGAGCTCGCCGAGCGACTCGTGAAAAGTTGTGCGGTTATGGTTGGCACTGCGCACGCCTCCCTTAGCCGCAAAGGCGGTGCTGCTCTCGGCGGCAAAGAATTCTTCATCGCAGGGTAGGTCGAGCAAGATCTCCGAATTGGTCAGCGCGGGAGTGTGGTTGTACGCTGTCACCAGCAAGCTTGAAAGGATGAAAATGACGTAGAGTGTCCGTTTGCGCTCCTCCATCGTCTTCCATTGCAGCCACTCAACCTGTTCCTCCATATCCGACTTCATGCCGTTCCAGTCTTCACTCATTTGGACCTCAATTTCAGTCGGCTCAACCCGGATGGGTCGGAGAAGGTCAGCAGCCTGAGCAAGGCTCACGAGAGCCGCACAGTGGGTGGAGGCGATGTCGCTGGCCGTCTTGTCACCGCAGTTGTGGCCGTAGACAACGTTGAGTAGCATGGCCTGGACCAGCCAGACGGGCGTGTGCACGGCACTTTCAGGGATTTGTGAGTTCGCATCAGAGCCGGGGGTGCGTCGGAAGTCAGCCTTGCGTACATCGGCCTTGCGACGCTCCTCCAGGTAGAGCTGAATCATCTTCTTCGCCATTTCGAAAAGGTCTCGCGACTGGGTGTGCTCCATCTCGTAGAGAGCTCCGATGGCGGCCATGGAGAGAATCAGACAGCCGCTGCCACCAACGCTGTTAGAACGGCCTGTTGTGGACGAGGACGACATCTCAAATGATAGTGTGGGGATGTGGAGAAAGGGTAGATGAGGATGGAATGACTGCAGGTATGAACCAACATATCGCTGCAGATCCTGCGTGCTGGGTAGACTCTTCACGTGGTCTGGAAGGTTGGAGACGTTCTGGACGCCTGGGGACATGGGCGATCCGGGAGTAGGAAAGGAGTACTTGCGACCACCGAAAGGAGAGCACTGGGACAGAGCGTTCACGATTGCGCCGCGCGTGGCTTCGGTAATGGTTGACACTGGAGAAACGCCATGGTTGCCGCCGTTGAGGGATGAAGGCGTTTCGGGCCCTGTGTTGTAGCTGAGTGCCTGGTTGAGATTTTGCGTGTTCAGGCCCTGTACGAGAGAGGGGCTGAGGGAGCTCATGGAGGGCGGCGGCGTGGAGAAGTAGACGTCGTTGGGCTTTTGTTGGGGTGGCTGCGGCGACATGGGAGCGCCATTCAGCAGGTCCGGAAACACCGAATTGGTCAAATCCATAGAGAAGGGATTGGGGACCTGCGGCGGGCCCATGACGGCGGGCTGCCACATGGATGACGTTGCCGCCGAGACCTGGTGGTTAGACCCATCAAGCATGACATCGCTTATACCGCTGTGACTGTTGGTGCTGTTGGCAGACGGACTTGACCCGTCGACAGCATTGTCGGCACCCTGGAAGGACATTTGATGTTCAAATCCGGTCAGCCAGTCAAAGCTGTCGTCAATGTGCTGCGTGGTGTTCATGTCGTGCATGCTGTCATGCATCTGAGGGATGAAGGGGGACATGGGATCCAGCGCCATTGACTGGGGCGAGTCGTTGTAATGAAGAGCATTCGGGTTGATGGTAGAACCTGGCCCGAACAGTAGGCCTTCGAAGTCAAAGTCTGTATTGAAGGCCATGGGGGGCGCCGTTCTCAAGCCAGAACTAAAATCCATGTTGTTCATATTATTCATGGCATGAGTCTCGAGCTTTGGCAAGCCGTGCTGAACGCCTCGCTGACCCATGGCGGCTGCCATACCGGTTGACAGGCCATTGGGCATGCCATAGCCGTGATCGAGGCCATGCATAGGCAGGTTGGCCAGGCTAGGATGACGGCTGTGGCCATGGGTGGGGGGGATGCCGCGGGCAACCTGTGCGTTGGCAGCTGCCATCATCTGCATGGCGCTGCCGTCAACATGGCTGATGGTGTTGGCCCGCGGGCGCATGGCGGCCTGGGCATTGGCGGCGGCGGCTGCGTGAGGTCCGGCGACGCTGTTCTTGCGAGCTCTGCTCTGTCCGGGCGCGGCGGCACCGCTGGCACTTTCACGCCGAGCACGAGGTCGGGACGAGGGCGTCGTGGTCTGATGCAACTTTTGCTGGTGGCGCAGCAACAGGTCGCGACGGGCAAAGCATCTTGTGCACTCGGGACATTCGAAGGGCTTCTCCTTTGTGTGAGACCTCTCGTGACGTTTCAGGTGCTCCAATCGGGCAAAGGAGCGTTGACAAGTCGCGCAGACATGAGGGCGAGGTTTATCGGTCTTGGGAGGGGGAAAGTTGGCCGGCGCCTTGGTATTCACAGTGATTGACGAGGCTGTCGTAAGAGTGCGGTCAGCGGGCGCTGTCATGGCGAACTCGGGGCAGCATCATGGGCGGGGAGGAGGGGGCTCTGCGATAGAGAAGAAGGAACGGGAACAGGAGGGGCACAAGCAAAGGTGGCGGAGGGGAGGAATTGGAACTCAGGCTCTCGGCTCATACCATTTTCGTCGGCCACAGTTGCGGCATTGTTGGTAGTGTTGGAAGCAGCGACAGCGGCCATGTTGGCAGCAGTTTCGACCTTGATTGCGGCTTCGTTCATGGTCATTATTTTCGAAAGATCGGGTCGCCGCTGATGCTGTGCTGTGTGCGTCGTTTTGGAGGGGCAGCAGGCAGGGAGGCGGGAGACGGGAGGCGGGAAGCGGTAGGTGGGAATCGGGTGGGCGGCGGTCGTCAGTCAGTCCAGTCAGTCGAGCCTGTACAGTCGCTCGCTCGCTCAATCAATCGTGCGTGGTGGGCTGCTTGAGCGGGTCGTGAGGGATTGGGGGAGGCGGGGGGCCCTTCAGGATAAGAGAGCGGAGATAGTGGGAGCCGACGAGAGCATGCTCTTTGACGAGATGGGCGCCTGGAGAGAGAAGGGCGTCGTGATCGTGCGTCGTGTCGAATTTGTGAGCCTTTGCGGGGGGGATATCGGGTCTGATCAGAGTTGAAGCACAGAATGTTTCCCGCAACCGAGAGCAATTGCTGGTGCTTGGAGAACAAGAGAGGAAGGGAAGGAGAAGGGAAGGTCAGGTCAATCAGCTGGCAGCGTCCGAGGAAGGACAGCAATTGGCCCAGTCCGGGAAGGAAGGAGGGTACCTAGGTAGGTACGAGGGCAAGGTCGGAAGGCAGGAGAGAGGAGTGTGACCATGTCCCGGTCGCAGTGGCCGTACCAGAGGCAGGTACTCCGTGTGTATGTGTCAAGCACACACGTCCCCTTCCCTGGCCCCTTCCCGGCCCCAGACCACATCCTTGCCTTGCTATGGGCGATACCGCAGGCTGCACCGTGCGAGTCCATCCCGCGATTGCCACGGGGAGTGAGAGTAGGGGCGACCCCGGCTGCACGTTTCGAGCTAGCCTGATGGTGGGCACAGCCGGCGCTGATGGTGATGCTGTTGGGTGTGGTCTGCCAAAGGAAGCATGACGATCGAATAAGAGGGACGCGGTCCAGTGCGAGCCCATGAAAGTGAATTCCAATCCGACAGAGCATAATAGTGATTATAGCGAGGCTTTTCGTGATCAGGCCTTGAACCCTCCCACTGATGTACACGTACTTGCCCATAGAGGCCGACCAGGAGCGTGCTGTACTGCGAGCCCGGAAGGTGTACATGGTACGAGCGCAGCCAGTCGCGACCCAGTCCATTCCCCACTGCCCAACCGATCGCCCTTGCCAATAATGCCGGTCGCGATTTAAGCACCGGAGTATTCGATCTGTCAGCGGTTATTCAAGGAAGGGGGAAATCCCCCAGGTGAAAGGGCGTGGCAGCTCGGTGCGACACACTGTGCGTGCTTGCCTCAATTTATCGAGTAGTCGCTCGTCTCTCGTTCTGGCGTCTTTCCTGTTGCTGGCTGACAGCTAACCAAGTACATAGGTACCGAACGCAGCTAAGCACGCGTCGGGAAAGCGAGGTCCAGCCAAGCGTTCCATTTTCAGCACAACAAAGTCGCTCATGACCAGATGACCAGGCGGCTCCAGCACGGCACCATCAACAGAGGCCTACCCTAACTGGGCACATCCAGGGCCCCAGGCTCCATCGCTCCATCTCCAGGGCTTGGGGGCTCCAAGGCTCTCTCGCTCTCCCTCCCTCCCTCCTTACTTGGCTTGGTTAGGTAGGAGTCTCTTCTCCTGAAGTAGTGCGCCGAGATGGGCGGCTGGTTAATTTGACCCGAACCTTGCGACACAGACGGCGGGAGGTTCGCTGCCGAGAGGGTTCTCCTGACTTTCAACCGTCCATTTGCATGTTTGTTGTCGCGTCGTGGTCCTTGTCAATAGACAGGACAGGACCAGTGGTGCCGCTTCCGCAGAAGGAAGCAAGCTGACCGAGCCCGACCGAGCGACCGACCGATCAGCCATCCAGTGGGTGGGCAGGTGGCCTGACAAGCTCAGGGTTCAACGCGGCACCACAACGCACCCTTGATCACACACAACGGCTTGACCTGCCGGGTCATGGCACAATTCGAGTCGAAACATGTCCGAAGCGAATAGTGACGATGAAAGGGCGGCGTGTTGGCTCTCTGGTGGGGGTCAAGTGGCCACGCCATAGGCTGCTGCCAATGATCCTGCGATTGGCGTCTACCTCGTCGGGTTTCAGTGGGCTCTCACCTCAAATCACTCGTCACTCACACCGTCCAAGGAGGGACAGACAGGCATAACATGTTGTCAGTCACAGTCATGGTCAGCTCAACACAACACCGTATGCAGAGTTGCCGGTATGTTTTTGCATTTCTACGATTTTGCTCTGCTCTACTCTGCTGTATCCGTCTCTGTTCGACACGTGCTGCCCTGTCCAGTGATGGTCATGGTGACTGGTTCCATCGCTCGACACTCATCAATACCCGCCCGATGGCCGGCTACCCACGCAAACCCACGATGACTTGCATCCTGGCGGTCTTGCAGGGCGTCGTCTCTCAACTCCTTGTCGCTTCTTCTGCCTCTTCACACTAGTCACCACCCGCCGATGGGAGTCATAATTGTGGCCCAACCTGCATAGAACAGCGGCGAACAGAGGAAGCCGCATGTTCGAGCCCCGAGTCAGTGCAGGGGTCTCACTAGGTCGCTCTGGTGTCTCTGCTGGCTGCCAGCGCTCTGATTGAGCCAGGTTGGCACCACAAAGCCTGCTAGCCACATGAGCGCTAGCGCCTGCATGGGAGCCGACCCTAGCCCTCGCATCGCATCGCATCACGACGTGCTGCAGAACAGTGCGCTATCCTCGGTGCACACTTCCCCGACCGTGCGTAATGGTGGACTGTACCAGGTCGTATGCATACTGGGCACACACACACACACACATACATTGACCGGTTCCCATCTGGGGTCAAGGTCTTGCACCCTGAACAGAAGCCTGAACAGGAGCAGCTCCTGCCGTGTAAGCAGACCAGGTCGCAGCTGCCGTGTCGTCAATGACGAGGGAGGTCGTTGCTGTAAGGAAGAGTGACGATGATACAAAGCATGGTAGCAACGTATGTGCCTGCCTCCTTTCTGCCTCACTTTTGCCTGCAACACGATGACGACACACAATTCGCCCCTTCGCGAACTTTTGACGGAAGCAGCGCTCGTCCTAATGGCGCCTGCCAGGTCCCAGACAGCACACGTGGGGCAAGAATGCATGGCTGGCTGTCTGGTCTGAACAGACCAGACTGTGTTCTGCTCAACCTTTCCACCAGACTCCAGCCTTGCGGCAGCTTCTATGACATTGGGTCGTGTAGCATCGTCTACATACGAGCAGATTCGCCGCCGTGATACTTGCAATCGGGCATAGAAATTCAGATTTCATACCGTCCATTAGATCTCGAGATCGAGTCGTCCTCCTTCACTACTCCAGACAATATAGTCTATCAGCAGGCCTGTCGCCCGTAGATGGTCCATTGGGCGTGGAGGCAACACAAAGCCAGCGGATCGAGAGACATGCCGCTCGCCAAGCGCGCATCCGCACCGCCCTGAATGCATCTCCAGCAGGCGCGCGACATGTACATCAGTGCACACATTTGATGTTCACAACAACTCAACAAATTTGGGGCACGTTGTGGGTTCGCCATATTCCTGCGTATGTACTGCGACGGGCTCCGTTCGAGTCTCATTGTTTCGCAATAATGGCCCGTTTCCTTGACCCCCGCTTCGGAACCGCCTCTTCTATCTAAGGTAGGTACCCTTATCGTAAACAACAGCAGCATGAGACCACCAGCCTCGGGCGGTGGGCGGATCCGCATACCTATAATGCCTCGAGCGATTAAAGAAAGAAAAGAGCCGCAACGCAGTGACGACAGCCGTTTCACAAGTGAACACAGGGTTTGTGCGACATGTTCTGCATACCGTTGGCCATGCCGGTTCGTGCTATTAATATTCCTGTCCAGGCTACCGACCCATCCTTGTGCATGTTTCTACCAACATGTCACCTCACGGCGAGGCCTCGGCTCCGTCCAACAGCAATCTTTACTATCAAACGAAGAATAGGTACAGGTATATAGACAGTGCCCTTCTAACCCAGCCCTACTGTGCGCCGCAGACCAGACATCGGCCAAGGGTCCGCACTCCGTTGTTACGTCGGTGGAGCCCTCTTGCAGCCACCATCTCAGGCCGCGCCAAACCAGGGCCTGGTCAAACACGCAATGAATCCCTCCCTATCTGCAGGTCAACGGATTTGAGCTTGGCGTCAGCGAATGAGCCAGCCTCCCAGCTTTCTGCATGCTAGACTGGCGACTCGCCCAAGAGAGGCAGGCCATTGTCACAACTCGACCACCCGCGTTGCAGACTGGCGAAAGGCTCGCTGCGTCCGTGCACAGCATATGAACGACGGATCTCGGAACATTTACTAACCCTTTGAACAAAGCCCTCGGACGATGCGGGTTATACAGATCAGACGAATGAAACGGCTCATGATGTCAACTGGCATTCCAGCTTGTTTGAATTACCATGGTCGCATCGTCGACCAGGACACGACTTATCTGCAGTTCAGAAGACCATCGACCATCCATCCTTGCCACCAACCCTTGCTGCATGTCCGCGTGATGCTTCAGGCACGCTTACCTAAGGCAGAGCAAATACTCCTAAGCTCATGAGTCCAACGGATACCTGGAGTAGTAGGGCATATCGAAACGACCGGCGACAATACCAGGCACATACCGAGCTTGGTACTTTCAACAATGGGTTTCAGGGAAAGCAACGGGCGGTTGGATTCCGATTCCGAAAACGATTGCCCTTCACAGATGGTCAGATTACTTCACATCATGTTCGTCGCTGAATTACTCATCGCCTTTGACATGGCGCACTCAGAGCATGGCGTTAGCGTCGCAAGCAAGCATAACCCTCGGAGCCACGACTCAGTCTGCTAATTTCCCCTTCAGCCACCGCACTCTGGCAGAAATGTGACTCGTCAGGGGAAGAAGTGCCGAGCTTCGAGCTTCCTTCTACGCTCTCTTCTCCAGCCTGCTTCCCCAACTTTGCTAAATTACAGGAGTCTACTACTTTGCATAGTGCGTTGCTCGACCATCCTCGCTTTGCGGTCACGGACCTCTTCTCCAGTCATGTCGTCTAGATTCGTGAGCCATCAAGTAGGGGCCAATCTCCATTCCCGACAAGGGAACTCCTGACACTGAGGTGGGCTGCTCCGAATGATCCGCCCAGCAGAACAGTTCCAAGGGTAGCTCTTACTAGTGTGTGGCCAGTCTCAAGCTCACGCGCCCATGGGTTGGTTTTGTTAGGCTTTGCACACCGACAGACCGGCCCACTTCTTGTCTCGCTATCGAAACGCGGCACGATACGATGTTTTTAGGTCTCGTACCTGGAAGCTCAATGTCCTCCCACCTCATTCCTTTGAGAATCTTCCACGCGCCAGCTCACCGGAACCTGATGTCTTACACGCATCCGGTGCACAGGCAGCGCCCACTAGCTTGCGTCCGCACGGTGATCTCATTAGCCACATGCATGGGCAGCCCACGAAGACCTGAAGAGGCAATGGGGAGAGCATCCATAGTCATCATCGTCCTGGAGCAATGTTTCGGTATCGCGAACCAGGGCTAGACGGCACCTGCATCGTCGTCGGAGCCATAGGATTGCACCGGTGTTGCCGACTCGACGGCATCGAGAACACCTGACACCCCCAAAAGGTCCCTGGCGACATATCCGTGCAGCACCACCCCTGTCCTTCCCCGGACTTTTTAACTACTCTCGGACCAACATGTGAGCCCGGTTCTTCGAGGGAAGAAATCTCGTCCAAAGACGTTGCCGATCGCTGTTGAATATTCGCCAAGGACTACACACACTCTTGAGCGGATCAGTCAAAAGTCGATCACTCGGGGAAAAGGTCTTCAGACTTGCTTGCCAGTCTTCAATCCGCTTGTCGATCTTCAGACGGCGCCGGAAAAATCTCGTTAGAAACTTGACGTCAGCTCGGTTCTCACACGTCGGGGTGCTTTACATTCATGTCCATCTGCCAAGAGATTTGCAGACAATTCCGTTTTCAAAGGTACGACGCCGTGATGCAAGACGATTTCCATTTCAAGGGAACACTTTCTCATGTAGAACAAATACATTTGCCTGTCAGGGCACGCGCTGGCTTCGGTCTTCGCCGGTAAAGCTCATGACGATAGTGAGGGCACGCTCTCTTTTTTGGAAGGCCCCAGCAAGGCTTTGCCACAATGCAGGCAACCCGGCTAAACACAGGTCATCAAGGGTTTGCCACCAATAATGCGAACTCTTTCCTATTGGTCTGCGACTTATTTCATTAACCTTCCCAGAACTTCCTGTCTTGTGCATTGCAGCGTGTAGACTGCAGGATCATGCGGCCCACACACACGCACACACACACACAATGTGGCATCTCGGACTCCAAATTCAAGTCCCTGGAGACACGCATCGCCCCGATCACGAACGTGATGCATATGTGGGAATGCTTTAGATTCAATTGACGCTTCCACGGTCAACTTGCTGATTAGGTACCAAGTGACGCAACGTTGCTGTTTGTCCACACCCACTTGCCCTGACCTCAATATCCGGCTGTGCAGCATGGCGTTTCTAGTGAGTCGGTCAACTGCATCTAGACTTGTCAGCCCTCCCGAAGACTTGAAGGAAAAGTCGACGAGTTCCTTCACTGCGAGAGAATCTGACGACTATGCCCCCACGAACCATTGTTTCCAAGCGCCTGCGGCGAGAGCCACACCAAGTCGAGCGAATCTTGGTCTCCGCCAGGCGGGGCACGGCTCGAAAGGTCCTCCTGCGTCGCATTCTCGTCCACACACGCGCCCACGCACGAAATGCGCGCACTATCGCCAGATCCAATCGATGCCGTTCATGCCCGTGGGCCGCCAACCTCAGCCCACACAATCAGACACAGTCGAGGCCTGGACGATGCGGGCGGCTGGGTCGATTGGGAGCGGGCCGGACAGATTCGCCTCGTCGTTGCCCAACGGCCACTGACGGCATTCTCAAGGCTTTTATCATGTTCGCACTGGCTATCCATACCACATGAAGGAGGCGATGTACCGGGTCTCGAACCTGCCGATCCTTGTTGATCTACAGCTCGAAATCTGGCTTTCGTCGCTTATTCAGATGCGACTTTGTCGTATCGGCGAGAGTGGATCCCGGAGGACGGCCGTCTGGCATTGCCACATGCGAGAGTGCGGGTCGGCTCTTGGTAACATAACGACAGTGCGGCGGACCACGACCTCCCACGTCGGCCTATTTCTCGAAGCCGACATTCGGTCCGGGTGTTCAAGGGGTACTTAGGCCCTCGGGTACCAACTTGTACCAGCTTGAGGAGCAAAGGCCCTGGCTTGGAACTGTGCCGGAGCCGATCTGCAAACGCCCACCACACATGAAAGAGCATTTGAGGACGCAATTCGTCACAGCTCATCAGCGAGGACATTCATCGCGCTGACGACAACAAAACCAATGTGGCTCTGTGTGCGATGAGGCGCTGTGCCCAGACATCGAAAACCCGAGTACACGGATCGCGACTTGTCTCTACAGTTCAGGCCACGACGGCTCGCCGCACATTAAGGGATGCCGCTTTGCGCCAGGGCTATTTCAACTGATACTGTCGTCTCATGCCCCAATGAGCCGCTATTCAGGGAGAAACCACCCGATGCCAAGGTGTGTAGATCCTTGCCATAGGTCAGCCACACCAGCCACTGTGGGAGCCCCGAGTTCACCGGCCGAGTCCCGAAGTTCATGTCCAACAGAGTTGAGCGGCGGTTCGACGTCTACTCCGCCTTCTTGACGTGTATCTTCTCATGCCTACGACAATCATTGAGCCTGGTGAACGCTTTGCCACAACTGGAGCACGCGAAAGGCCTCTCGCCGAAGTGGCTTCTCATATGGCCCTTGAGGTTGATATTGCGCGTGAAGCTCTTGCCGCAGATGTTACACAGGAATCGGGCGTCTTCCACTCTCCGCGTTGGCTGCACAAACGCGGGAGGTTGGTCGCTCTCCTCTGGATGATAGTGGCGGACGTGTCGTTCCCTGTCCTTCTTCGTAGTGAAGCCAAACGGCGCCTGGGTGCAGCCGTCCAGTGGACAGGGGAAGGGCCGCTCGTGGCGATTCAGATGGTGATCACGCTCGATTTCCGTCTCGAACCCTTCTGAGAAGAAGTCGCAGGCCGGTTGACTACACTTGAACATCTTCGGGCCGTATGCGACGGCAAGGGCGCCTCGACCACCGACAGTAGACGCGAGGGCTTCAAGCACCTTTCGATTCTTGCTGAAGGCCTCGTCGACTGTGACTACGCTGACTCGCGGATCGTGATGCCCACTCTTTCTGTGGTTATACACGTGCGTGTAAAGCGCCAGCAGCTTCGCGTGAGAGGCAATACCAGGAATGTCGTGCGCTCTCAAAACGGGCGGGGCGTCGGTGTTTTGCGATATACCAGCGTGATGAATGTGGAAAAAATTGACGAGAGCCCGCTCGAACGCCGAACCATACGGCGTGTCCTTGAGAAGATGCTTGCAGTCGTGAAGGACAGCTTCGAGATGGCCGGCCCAGTTGGCTACAATGTAGTCTTCGAGTGCCAGTCGTCCCTGGAGAGCATGGCCCCGACGATCGACTTCAGGGCAATCAGGATCGAACCAAGGCTGCGACAAGTGATCGAGACAGAAGATGGCCAAATCGCATTGCGCTCGTGGCATCTCAATGTGCCTGCGATTTGATGGAACGTTAGCCGCGCAGCAGGTACTGAGAGGATGCGTGTTGGCTCACATTTTGGCAGTCTGATGGATCAACTGAATTCGCGTTCCAGGGAGGACCTGCAACAACGGTCGGCATGACTGTATCAGTGCCTCCCACGGTTCGCGATCACCAGCGACCGTGATTGAATCATGAGAACGGCAGGCGATGCCTCGGACCTCGTGCCAGTGCAATGGTCGCTTCGCACCGGACAGCCAGGAGAAGAGGGCCGAAGCCCGTTCCCTGCCACCTCGGAACTCCTGATCGACCCGCTGCATGACACCACTGAGTATTCTGGCATACCAGTCACCAGTGGTATTGTCGCGACTAGCAGCTTCTTGCAGCTCTGTTCGCGAGCGCTGCAGGATGAGACTCTCGGTGGCGAGATGGGCATTGAGAAATAGGCCTACCGCCAAGTAGCGTTTATCAGCAATCAGAAGCCATCAAAGTCACGACTTCGGGTCTTGGCTGACTTACCACCGCTCTGACGCGTCACCTGGTCCTGCAGCTGGTTTGTCTCGTCTTCGTTGAGAGGCAGGCCTGTGGTCTTCGTCAAGCGCCCACCCACATAGTGGTGAATGTCACGAAGGTTTTGTGCTGGATCAATCTCCAACATGTTGGCTGCGTCAAACACCCTTTTCAGCTCGGTAGATGAGCGGCTTGTGAAGAGCACGCGCAGCCTCCCGGCACGCACCCCGGGCTTCTTGGCCATGTGCGTCAACAGGCTCACGACGCGCTTCGCTTCTGAGGGTTCACACGCATCAAGACCATCAATGATAATGTAGCGTCGCGAAGGGCTTTCCAGGCACAGCTCCACGAGGTCTCGAGCCGTCTCACTCGTGTTCAATGTGAGCTGGCCGCCGTTGCGCGCCTCGTCCAGCATTGTTGACAGCAGATCTTCTCGAGATAGTAGCAGCTGGTGGAGAAGTCCCCTGAACACGCCGAGCGCAGTGTTGAGATTGGCATCCCCTTCCTCGCAGTAGAAGAAGTGGACTTGTGAGGCTGGCGGAACCTCCCCCTGCCGCCGCAGAGAGATGCATTCCTCCACGAGCATCGAGGAGAGCACAGTCTTGCCTGACGAGCAGTTAGCGTTTTCTCGGCCTTCAGTATGGTTCTTTCTGGGCAATATCTCACCAATTCCGGGCTTGCCGTGAAGCCATATCACAGGACTGTCAAGGTCCGGTGCTGTCAACCACCTGCCAATCTCTGGGCGTCCGAGCAGCCATCGTCCAGCGCCGGGCACGCTGGTCCTGGCGCGACAATACTCGGCATGTACTGCCTCCGTCACGGGGGACGCCGCTACCCAGCGTGACACCTCGAGGCTCTGCCGCTGCATGCGGTCGCGCGCTTGCGCGTCGAAGTCTTGCCACAGGACTTGTCTTTGGATAGAGTACTGGTGCATCTTGGCGGCAACGGACGAACGGTCCCAGACAATGTCTGACATGGTATCAGACGCGCGCCGCTGGGCCGCGGGGGAGCTGGAAGTGGTACGAAACATGACTTCCTCAATCACGGCGGCGTGCATCTTGAGGCTCACAGCGATAGCCTCGAAATTGCCCGCGAGACCTCGCCATGAGGGTCTGAATGTTTTCAGCCATGCTGTGCGCGCTCGATTTGTCAGTGAATCCAGCACGACGTTCGAGGGATATTGACTTTATGAGTTTCGTCTTCATATCCTACTGGCAGAGTCGACTTACAAGACCGGCCGAACAACCGGGCCACGGCTGCTTCGAAGCGTAAGAGATCGTCGTATAAGCTCGCCAGACACTGTCTGGTCTCTGGTGACTCGCGGAACAATACCTCGCACTCGTTAAAGGGCACAAACTCCTGACCCAGCAAGTAGTACACGTCAAGGAGTTGGTCAAAGGCAAAATCGTCTACACTGGCCGTCTGTTTGTAGAAACGGAATCAAGGGATCTTGTTAGTCTGCATTGCAGGCAAGGCGGGCGCCCGACCCGGCGGCGGGGAATACCACAAGAACGCGCATAACACACCTTTAAAAACCAGCGTGTCGGCCCCCAGATGTGGGCCATGAGAGTGGTGACTATTTCGTCCGAGAGAAAACAACGCAGGGCCGAGTCGAGCCCTTCCATGCCAGCGAGAAAGGCGTTGAGGCGCGGCAGGTTCATCATGGTGCGGTGGCGATCCTGGTCGGCCTGGATGGCGAGTATGTCAAGCTGCAGGTCGTCAAAGTTGGCCGAGGCAAAGGCGGCGCTCTGGCTCTCGTCAAGACATGATCGGAAGGCGTCGAGGCTCGCCGCAAAGGACTCTACGTCCCGAGTAGACGAGTCCATGACAGCCGCCGAGGGAAGTATTTGCCTGTTGGTACTGTGGTGGTGGGTGGTGCAAAGGTGGACCAACGAGAACCAACAAGCCGATTCGGAAACGGCATCAATTCAGTTCAGCAGCTTTCGGGCCCGGGAAGGGGACAGCGCGCGCAACAACAGCATGCCACGATGCTTATCAACGGGCACCTACACGGAAGTGTCGGCGAGGCGCTGCGCAACGCTACGCAATGCAACACGCGCGAACGGGGGGGCATAGCGGGGGGTCTACCCTTCGGCAGGGAGCCGAACAGGCGGGGGGGGGATCGGGCGGACCACACGAATTGGGGCAGTGAAAAAAAATAAAGAGCCCAAGGTACCATGAAGAGGGCGGACTGCTTAACTGCCGAGGAACCCGAGGTCTCGACTTCAAGGCGGCATCCCTACGCTGCGCGGTACTGAACATTCTGCACATAGATTCTGTATCCCGGCATGGTGGCCGCCATACGTGGCTTCACTTCATTTCAACGAGTTGGGATCTAGGTGGCAAGGTCCGTCAGATTCGGGTGAATACGCGCGGGTGCGCGTTCGCGGAGAATATACGCGGAGAAAGCTAGCAGTAAGAAGAGGTGAGGTAATGTAGGAAGCTTCCGTTTCTAGGCATCTGTTTTTACGGCAGACGAGGGGGACCGGGGGGGGGCTGGCTCTGGCAAAGAAATGATGTCAACGTCAGCGCGCTCTCTGTCTCTCCGTCTCCATCTCTTTCTCTCTCTCTCCGTCTCGTGTTCTCACGCTCTTCCTTGCTATCCTTCTCTCTCTCTCCCCCAAGCCCAAGGCCAGGCAGCCAAGTAATCTGCAGTGCACAGCCCTGTACGATGGCACACGCCAGGCGCCTGTGTCAGCGGACATGGTGGGCAAGGGGGGGCTGGCACACGATGGGTGCCGAGAGATTCTTAGTAGAATAGGGCGCCGGGCCCAAGCCAGGAATATTCTTGGCGGCGGACCAGTCAGGGGTCCTTCACTGCAGTCGGCATTCTTTTTCGACCCATTGTCTCTAGGGTAGACTCGTGGAAGGGGTTAGTTGGAGGGGCTGGCGTTCTGATGAGCAACCCGAGACCGAGTCAGGGGTGGGAGGGTCGTGAGGCGGTCCAACTTGAATGCCGACCAGCCAGTCAATCGGCGCACAAACTCACGGCATTCCGTTGATAACGGGATGAGGTGAGCATTTGTCTCGTCTGCCTCGCTTTCGGATTGGATCTTCGGGCACAGCAAATGACTGCATCAGCAGACAGTAAAGCAGCTCGTACGAACGAGCACCGTTGACGAGCCGCCGTGGACACGACACAGGTAGGGCGAAGGAAGAAGCGCACCACAGTCACGCACACACAAACACACACACACACACACACGCATATAAGCACAAGCAACACTGCACAGCCGGCATTTGCAGTAGGGTCGTCAATGTCACTCCCAAATCAACTGACCACGCGCCAAAAAAAGACACAGCCGAGATAACCCACCCATTCAGGGAAGCAGAGAAGCTTATTACATTGCCTGGCGTTGCAATGTTAAAGCAGACGATGACACTTTTTTTCTTGTGGCAATGTGGCTAGGTTGCTCTGCCTGAACCTTCTCATACCAATTCCTACTCTACTTAGTCTTTGGCTTTGCGCTGCGAGCGAGGCACATGGCATCCGCGCCACCGTGTCCGCCTCAACAGGCTGTGGGCGCCAAGACGCCAGAGGCCTAAAGTTTCAAGCGGTTGGAACATGCGTCCCCCTTCTATTACTACCTACCTTTATGCCATGTCATGCCATGCCATGCTGTACCATGCCAGGTTCAAGGAGCGGCATAGCCACGCTCACCGATCCTCTTGGTAATCATGACAATCTGCTAATGTATAGCTTATAAAGCTAGAGACCGCAGTGCTTTCGGCAGCTACCTCGAAGGAGGAGAAAGAGAGAGAGGGAGAGAGTTTCATGGATCATGACGTTCCTTGCCCTGTTAGCCTTGTAGCCGTCGTACGGAAATGCGAGACTCGGGTCCTGCCGCGAAAAGTCACTATTTACGTGCCGACTTTGCACGTCTCGGTCATGACCGGTGGAGCACGAGCAACCCAAATCATGCTGAGATGAGAGCAAATAGATGAGAGCCAGAAGGTCGGCAACTGAGCTGCTCTGCTAGGGTTCGAGCAGGTGTAGTGCGGTGAGTTCCGCCGCGAGGCGCTCTGGGGTAGCTGTAGTACAGTACTGTCCAGGGGCGGGTGGCTCGGGCGTCGTTGACAGGCTTCTCCGACGCCGCGATGCTGTGAATAAGGTTTGCGTCTGGGTCCCCTTGTGATTTTCTCGAGACTCTTGGCAAGCATTGTCCTCGGCCTACTGTGGCTGGTTGGCTGGCTGGCTGGCTGGCTGTGCGCGCAAGATGGATGGATATGGATCATGGCCAGTGCAACGAACAAGCTTCGTGACATGCTGCTCATCGTGTCTCACCCTTCACTGCCGGGCGCTCGCCATATTGTTGCTGCTGCTGCTGCTACTACCCAGTCGTATGTTTGCTGGTAACCTCGGATAATGACTTCTCCTAGGTTTCTGCACACAGACCAGAGGTAACATGCCCCCGGAAGGCCCGGGGCTACGAGGCGGAGGAGCAACATGGTCGTCATGGTTGAATCCGGGAACGTCATGCGATGCTGCGTGGACTCCCTAGGGGAATGTGATTCGAAAGCAATCGCTCGCTAAAACTTAAATATGGAAGAAAAAAAAATAGTAGAGCCCCGAAAAAAAAAACATGCCGGGTGCCTCTGTGAGGTTGCGCCCGTCATGTCCGTTACACCAGGCCCTTCCCAAGGGCCGTCCATGCCGAAAGCCCATCCCATCCGTTATCCGGTCCATCCGTGTCTTCAACCACCGTGGTTGTCCAATGCCGTCGGTCGTGTCCACGCCTTACACGCCATTTTCACGCCGCATTCTAATCCCCTACACACACACACTCTCTCCCGCCGTTGTTGGTCATACTCATACACACTGGCGGTTCATGCTTCCCGAACTGCCCGCGTTCCCATCTGTAGCAACCCATCCCCTCCCCCCCCCCCCCCCCCCAAAGCTTCCGCCTGCCGGGGGTGGTGGTGGACCACTTTTCTTCGAGGGAGGGCACGGGGCCTCGCCGGCGCAGCTTCGCTCAGAAGGCCAGGAAGTGCGGGTTCTCGTAGGGCGCGCCCCTCCTCACTGCCTCGGGCCTCTGCAGCCAGAGTTTCCACTTGGACAGCCTGTCGCCCACGACGGGCGCCAGCCGCCGCGAGCCGTAGACGTAGAGGTCGACGCGCGCGACGGCACCCGACGTCTTGCGCGCCTTGGCCACCGTGTCCTGCAGCGCCTTGGCCTCGGCGACGGCCTCGAAGGCGAGGTTCTTGCGGTCGAGCAGCTTGGCGAGCGCGTTCTTCATGTGCGAGCGCAGGTAGCCAAAGGGCGTGCCGTCTGGGAAGCTGAGCAGGATGTGGTCCGGCTGCTCCGTGACGATGAAGGTCTTTTGCTGCCTTGATGACGAGGATGAGGATGACGAGGAAGACGAGCTGGGGCTGATCTGCTTCAGTTTCTTGGCGATCGTTGTGAGATCGCCCATGAGCTTGACATCAACTTTGTGGATCTTGAGGGGGAAAAGGCGCGAGTCAGTATTGCGGGCTCATTCGATATGAATCATGTTCGCTGGGAGAGGCAGAAAGAGGCTCACCATGCCGTAGCAGACCGTCTCGCACGTCTCGTCGTCGGCCGAGTCTTCGTCGTCGAGACTGACGGCTCGAGAGAGTCGCCGCAGCGAGAGACGGCTGGAGTGCGATCGACCCATGGACGACGCCGGCGACGTGGGATAGCCGCCGTGGTCGCTGCCCGGCGACAGGCCGCCGCACGTCGAGTGGCTGGAACCCGGCTTCAACGGCGTCCATTGCCTGCTGACGGGGGATGCTGGGGCGCGAGACCCCAGAGATGTGGATGTGGATGTGCTACGATATCGTCAGTTTTATTTTGTTTCACAGCCACAGAAATGACAAGTTCGTTGGACGCGAAACACCAAGACAAAACGGACCTTGTGCTGCTGTCACCGTGGCCGTGTCCTCTGCTGTAGCCATATACGTCCGTCTCGACTCGCGTGTTGGCGAGATACCACTCTGCGCTCCGGTCCTCACTGTCCTCCGAGTTGAGCAGAAATTGCAGCGACATTATGGCGGCGGATGCATCGGTCTGCGTATCGTTGCAATCTCGAGCTTCTCCTCTACAGGGCGATGTATTTTTCAAGTCTCTTTGTGCGGTGTTGCTGTTGCAGAGGTAGGAAAGCGTATGGGGTTGGTATGGTGCAAGATGCGGTCATAAGCCAACGTGGTATGGGATGGAGTTCCAGGCTGAGAAAGCTCGATGAGGTCAAGCACCAGGCACACCAAGGCGAAGGGCGGGGCGCCTCTTCTTTAGACCAACGGGGTCGCGGACTTTGGACAGACGACGAGGGCCGATGCCGAATCCGATGCGAAGGGAAAGCGAAAGAGAGAGGGCAGAGTACGAAGAGGCGTAGCGTCCGGGCTTCCGGGGCACAGCATTTCTCTCCGAGGGGAATCCTCCCCCCCTCTTCCCAGAGATGCCCAACGCGTACAGGTCAGGGGACCCAGGTAGACTCGGGGGCTTTAGGTTTTTGGTCTGTGGATTTGCATTTGGATTTTCTGTATCATTCTGAAAATCTAATCTTGTCGGGGGAACTCTATGCTCGGCAGTCGACGGGCTCCCTTCGGCACTCGCGGGCGGCACGACGCAGACAAGACACTGCACGGAAGAGCACAGCACTTCGCTTTCTCTCTGTGTGTGTGATCCTCCGTGTCCGCTGCCTCTATTTGGCCTTCTCAACCATCGTGTGTTCTGCCCTGAAGCCATCAGGGTATCTGCCACCGTCTGGCTTGTCTCTGTCCTGTCCGCGCGTGGGTAGTGGCGCAGCGAAATCTCACAACGTCATGAGTGCCCGCCTGGCCCCTTGGCAACACATGTCTCTGCCTCTGACGGCTCGTACCATCTCACGTTTACCGCAGACGGTTGACACGTTCGATTGCTTCATCTCTCTCTCTCTCTCTCTCTCTCTCTCTCTCTCTCTCTCTCTCTCTCTCTCTCTGCCGTACAGGTACGGCCCCCAGCATGGAGCGAGTAGAAGCTTCCCTCGCGCCCGTTTCACCCTGTCATGGAACATGATCGCCCTCCCTTGTACCTCTCCTTGGAAAGAACGAGTCGGATCGGCAGATTGACAGAGAGAGCGAAAGCGACACACATGCACCACAGACAGACAGTAACAGCGAGCAGATGCACAGCAAGTCCAGCCGCGCGCACGGCACGACCCGCGGCGTCGGCATCGCAATCAGAGCATAGCCCCCGACCCCATCCTGGGCGCCAACAGTCTGTACGCTCTTCCTTTGCTTTCTTACTCATTCACCACCAACTCACCTGCATCCCTTCTGGGCCCTCTTCTCCACACCTCTCTTTCTCTTCCCTGGAGATCCCTGCATGTTGAACGCCCTGTAGAGCTGTTGTAGGGGAGGGGGAGGGGGATATCCTAACGTCACGCTCAGCCACCACGTTGCGTCGTCGCCGTCACGCCCGCCCCCTTAGCCCCCCCCCTGCTTGACCCTATGGGATTCTCCATCTGGCGGGCTCACTGCTTTTCTTGTCCACCTGCCTATATCCGTTTTGCCTTTTCGCCTACGCGTTGGTGATTTGGTGGCAGAGGGGCGCCGTCGGGTCTGCCTGAAAGTAAACGGTGGGTGGTAAGCGGTCTTCGGCACCAAAAAGCTGCCACCACCAGGACTAAAAAGGGCATCAGGCAACCAGCACGCGCGCGACGTTAATCAATCAAGCTCTGGGCTGGCGTTTTGCTGTCTGGTCCCAGGGTAGGCGGCATTACCAGGGTCGCAATGGTACCTTACTCCCGAGGAGTTCGACACCCCAATACCGGGAATCCGAGAGTGACACACACGCAGAGAGAGAGAGAGAGTAAATGTCAAAGTATACAAGATCACCAGTGAATTTCCTCGGCAGTCCAGGGGGGGTGACGCGGCGCCCGGGGTCTCGAAGATGGCCGACCAGCATTGCCCATTGTTTTTGTCGGGCCCTGCGGGCGCTGCTGTACTTATTGCGCCTATAAGCCGGAAACCTAAAAAAGACATGCCCATAAGCCTAACCTCTATAGGGGCTATAGCACATGGCATGTGGCATGAAGGGGGGGGCATGGCAGCCCCCGGCTAGGGTTGGCGGGAAAGCCAGAGCTGCTGGTCGAGGCGACGTGGAGCATGGGCGACAGGGGGCAATCAAGGCATCGCACGCCTTGTCTTGCGCTGCTTTTCACTGCCGTGTGGAACTAAAAACCGAAGCTTCCGGCGGGGAACGGGGGGAGGGAAAGTTTCGCGTCACCCTCAACCCTCAACGCGCGCGCTCGCGAGACGGAGGCAGAAATGGGGGTCGTGTGAGTGGCACCCCCGGCCTACCCCTTGTGACTGTATCTGTGCCTGAGCCTGTCTCTATATGGCCTAGGAACTGTTTCTTCCATGGCACGACGCTTCAGTGTGTATCTGTCAGCGGCACCACACTGACTCGCATAGCGGGCGGCGAAATGCAGTGCCGAGACAGAAGGGGAAACTGGAAGGGAGTGGCGCGCCAGGGTGCCAAACGAAAGTGTCTTTGACTTTGGAGCAGGGTCTCCTCTGCAGGTTTAACTTTTCTTGACGAAAAGCTTCCGCAACATGAAGCAGTAGGCAGAAACTCGCCGACGGGCTAAGAGAGCAAGGAGATGCAGGGAGACGGAGGACATGTGGCCTCACAGGTTGAGGTCGATCGAAGGTCCAAGACGGGAGAACGAGAGAGAGGGATGGGCAGGGAGATGACGGCCCTGGCCTTGATCTCGTCGCCGATGTTGGTGCGC
Organism: Verticillium nonalfalfae; assembly: GCF_003724135.2. NCBI lineage: Eukaryota > Fungi > Ascomycota > Sordariomycetes > Glomerellales > Plectosphaerellaceae > Verticillium > Verticillium nonalfalfae. Next base: position 34,345 of record NW_021167239.1, on the reverse strand, counting down.
CGCTGGACCACCCGATGCGGCCTCCCGCCCGCTGTCACTCCTCATGCGGGTGCCTGCGTCTTGACCAACGGCAACGTCCCCGGCCGCCGTTGGCCGAGACTGGTCACTCGGCGCCACGCCGTCCTTCGACCGGCCGATAGCGCTCGGTTGCATGGCGGCCTTTGAGGGTGGCGACACGAAGCGATTGCAGGGCTCTCACTAATCGGTATGGTAGTGATTGTATGGTTTCGGTCGAGACAGTCCAGGGAAGATCACATGCAATTAAAAACAGAGATGATGTTGATATGGCCGACATTCACCAGCAGCTGTCTTAGATTGCAGCCTCTCTGCCCCTGGCTCGTAACGACTCGCAGGCGGTTGCTTCACGCAGTTTGCTTGACGCATGCTGCAAGCCGCCTTTTCGGTCTGGCCAAGCAGTACCGTGGTGATCGTAGTGGACTTTTGGCCGCAAGGATGAAGTGAGCGCCCGTTTGGCTGCGGTCAATATATCAGCATCTCGGGGGCGAAGACACTGCTCGTCTGTCCGCCGGCTATTCTTATTGCCTGTCTCTAAGGCAAACAACGCGCTTGTACATGCGCCGACGTGAAGACCAGCGTCGAGTATAAAACAGGGCTCGCTCTCACTCTCACCGTGATGGTGTATGACCATGCACTCGACGCTCATATCGAGTACGCTGTCTGTACCACAACACACAGAGACCAGATGACGACCCCTGAAGAACCGCACACGCGACAGTACAGTCATATCAACGGTACTGTCGCCGACCTTCACGACCGTCTTGTTGTATCTGAGCTCTGCAAAGGTTGGCCAGTCTATCGCGATGCTTCGGAATGGATGAACTTTCGATCTCTCTTTGCAGATGATGCCACCGTCTGGACAAGTGAGTCTCCGTCAGTTGTGAAGCATCGATTCATTCTATTAGTTACTGAATCTTTCAATCTTTGTTGAGCTGAGAAAGCAGTGAAGCAACTGGTTCTAATGAGTGTTTCCCAATAGCATGGTCTGGCCCTCAGAAGATCGACGACTTTATATCCATCTCGAAAGCCGGCAAGGCTGCCGGTGCCTTCATCCAGCACCGCGAGTGTGGCACCCTTGTCGAGCTCAACCGCGAAGCAGGCCGCGCCCTGGGCAAGATGAAGGCGACCATCACTCAGCGCTTCACCTCTGTGGACGGGGGACATGCGTTTGATGTCGACTGCGATTGTCGCTTCTTATTCTTCTGCGAGGCACAACCCGTCATTGATATCAGCCAGTCCCATAGAAAAGCTGACGCACCAAACCGCAAGGTGGTTGAGGGTGGGATGAAGTCCAGCACAGGCGAAATACCTTCCGACGAGCAACAGTCTGATGGTGCTGAGGCTACCATGAGCTCAGAAACTATGGAACGTCGAAGCGCTGTCGATCAGGAACCAAATGCCACAGGTGCCACAAACGGCAACGTTCAGCACCAGCACCAGCACCAGGCCCAGATGGCTTGGAAAGTCCGCTTCGTCAAGCTTGTGTACGAGAAGGATCGCGTGGTGCCCGTCGACGGCCGCTCGGCCCCCACGTTCCCGGACGAAATTCTCGCAAAATACCCCGAGGGCTACCGCTACCTGGGGGCGGCGCAGGCGTCTCTAGGCTACGAGGTTGACACAAAGCTCGCCACTGTGAAGGATCAAGATACGTGGGGGCGGATGTACCGCTGCATGGAGAATTGGCTGGCGGGCGCGAAGGACCCAGGACTATTTTGGGAATAGACATGCGTTTTCTCTGTCTCAGTCAGTAGAGCATCAGAACCCAGCACGAGAGCTTGGAGGCGGGCAGTGTTTGCTAGAAGAAGAAGAAGAATAAAATAGATTAAGCCATGTGCCACGCTACGGGGCACCAGCTCGAGAATAGAAAGAAGTTCACGCCAAATGAAGCGAAACCATGGCAAACGCTATGCTCCAGATCCAAGCTCTAGATAATGACAAGCCGGCAGCCGCAGACACACCCACGACGCCCGGCCCGGTCACGGACGTCGCGTCCTCCGTCGGCGTAGTGTCAGGCGCAGCCACAGCTTGTGACGGCTGAGCTGGCTTTCCTCCCAGCGCGGCCCCTGTCGCCGGCGCCTCGCACAAGCCGACAATGGCGTGAATGTCCTGGACCCTGCGGACAGCCATCTGGCGCTTGCCGCAGTTTCGGTACTGCGCCATGTAGACGACGTCGGACTCGAGGTCAAAGACGGCGTAGGCGGAGCGCAGGAACGTGTCGCCGAGCAGGGCGAAGTCGTCGTCGGGCACGAAGCCCAGGACGCAGCGGGGCGGGTCGGCGCGCGTGCGGCGCACCATCTCGGCGTAGGGCACACGGATGGTGAGGCTGCTGCCGAAGGAGAAGTCAAGGGTGCCGGGGGCGTCGGCCATGCTGCAGTCGACCTCGTAGAAGCTGTGACTGGCCTCGGGGTCATCAGACGAGTTGGAAGGCGGGGCGCCAAAGTCGGCGGCGACGGCGTCGGCGAGGGCGCGTGGCAGAAGGGTCATGGTGGCGCCGCTGTCAAGGAAGACGGGGAGGCCGGCGGCAGCAACGTAGGGAGCGCGGGTGACGCCGCTCGGGGGCGTCAGGGCGAGGGACCTGAGGTTGACCCAGAAGCGGGCGACCCTGTCGGGGGCCTGCTCGGCGGGGATCACGGGCAGCGCCGCGAGGTGACCTGAGTACTTTGCCGTGTCGATGCCGCCAAGGACAAGGAGGCCCTGCTGTTCGGTCTTGGAGCCTAGGGCGAGTGAGTAGGCCTTTGTGCGAATGGCACCCTGAGCGACAAGCTCATCCATCATGTTCGGGTAGGTGACTGTGTAGTTTTGGCCGTGACCGAGGCCTAGAATGCCGGCGAACTGATCTGTCGTAGCCGTAGCCATGCCAAAACGTACGTGAGAGAGCACTGGTGATCCGGCAAAAGAGACGTCATCACGAACGTAGCTGATGTTGGCCGTGCCGATGCCATAGCGAAGGGAGGCCGTTGAGGAAAGGAGGGATGATGACGATGAGCGGCCTGGATCATAGACGCCCACGGCTTGGCAAAAGCGCTCGTCCGCAGGACGCAGCACGGTGCAGTCAGGGTTGACCCAGAGCTCGAACGAGCCCGTGTCAAGTTGCGCGTAGACCGGTTGAGGTGGTGTGCCAATGTTGACTGTCCGAGTGTCAGTGAAATACTCAAGTACAGACGAGATGAAAACTCACGCTGCGCGTAGTAGGCAACATCAGAACGGTTGGCAAGCTCGACCTCGATTTGTCGACTGAAGACGCCACGCTTCGTAGAGTGAATGATGGGAAGTGTGTAAAAGGCGCCCGTATCGTCATCGTCGTCGTCAACGGGAAGCTGTCGTCGTGAGGCATCTCCATCACGTTGATCCCCCTGACCACCGGTGACCGGCACCGGTAATGTCATCGAAAGGCCAAACGTTCCATCGTCGGCCGGTAGCTGAGGCCATGCAAGCGCAAAGACAGCGAGGCATAGAAACAGAAGGAATGACAGGGCCATCGCCAGCGACGGTGAGCAACGAAGGTCGATGCTCACGACTGTGGCGACAGCATGGATTTGACCGGCTGGCGCACGCAGACAAGTCGACTGTCGTAGCGTAAATGACAGAAGGATCAAGGGCTAAAGGATTGCGAGCCCAAGTCGGAAAAATAAAACCAGAACCAAAGGAGAGACAGCGAAGGAGAGGCACGATTGATCAAGAGTCAGCCATCCAGATGGCGACGATGAAGCAATCGCAACCCGGCTTGAGGGCTGGCAGCTCACGGGGAACAGACGGGTAGTAGTATCGTCTCGTGTTGGCTCCTGTCTGTTCTCTGGCCAATCCTTCCCCTCAACACATCAAACACAAGACAGAACCCTATTCTTGGCATTTGGTGTCGCATTCGGTGCTAAAAGAGCATGTGGGCATGATTCAGCACGGCTGGGCATGGGGAAACTTGGGATGGGAACGCGAGTAGCCGGTCGCAAGAGATCAGGAACGAGAGAAGGAGACTTTACCGCCCCTCTTGGGACAATGCCCAAAGTTCTTCTAAGCTCCTGGTATAACCCATATGGCTGTCGAGTAACGGGATGGCACGCGACACCTTGCTGTCAGTCCTTTGTTGTCAGTGGCCCTTTCGGCTCCTTGGCCCCCAATGCGAAACCTCGGATGCCATCTGGAAACACGGATTGTTGTAGATCAGACAGGGCACAGACGGGGGCCCCTGGCTGCTGACCGAAGCGATATGCTGTAGACACTTTCCGGTGAGTCGGTGGGCATCGGTCAGCGAAGAGTATCCACACGAAGGCAGCAGAAATCCCAAGCATATAAATTATTGAAACCCCATGCGTCTGGATCATGCAAAAACACCGTTCATGGCCTTTGCGTGATCGTACACCAGCGTCTTTGCCTCCTCATCATCCAAGAAGATGGTGAATCCGTCGTCGTGGTTACGTCCCGACGAGTATCCAGAGAAGCCGAACTGCCAGAACATGTCCGATATCTTCTCCTCAATCGAGATGGCCTGCCACCCACCCAACACCTCGATCCGTCCCTTGTCAGCCGTCTTTCCAAGCTGTTCCTGACGCGCCTTGTCCGTCATCCAGCCATATTCCTCGTGCACCACCGGCTTGCCCGCTGTACGGCCCGCCTCGGCGTGGTCTCGGATCCACTGGTTTGTCCATTCGACCGTCTTGCTCCACCAGTCGGGGTACGAGTGGAAGACGCCAAAGTCAATGTTCCGCAGTTTGAGTTCGCCATCAAAGTCGTTGCCGTCGCCACCGTTGTAGAAGTGATCGTCCGACTGGCGATTGAAAGCTCCCTCACCACCTGTGGCCACAAGGTGGTTTGCGTCAACGCTCTTGACGTGCGTCGAGATCTCGTCTACCCACTCGAGCAGGAGTTCCGGCGTGCAGTCGCCGCTCGAAGGCAGGTTCCTCGTACCATCGGCCGCACAGCGCAACTCGTTGGCGACCTCCCACGCGAAAATGGCTGGTGAGTCGGCGTACCGGCCGACAACCTCAGAGAGATATTTCTTGTACGCCGCCTTGATGGTCGGCTGACGGTAGAACTGTGTGCGGCGTTGCATGTCAGTCACGTCACGGTCACCAGATACCGGCCCTACTGCTCGCCAAACTTACATCGTCGTGGTACCGGAAACCGAGGTTCGTTGTGTACACGTCCATGCCGCCGTAATCGGCCCAGTTGTTCGTCAGCGTCACGATGAGCTTGATGCCCGTCTTTTCCGCTGCCGCGACCACCTTGTCCAGCGGCGCCAGGTTCACCTCGACCGCTCCACCAGGCGACCACGTCTGGAACACCGTTGCCGGGTCCTGCTGACCGTAGCGTGGAAGGCCGTTCGGGTCATACGTCGAGTTGGCCTCGTTGAAGCCCCACGTCCGGAAGACAGTGAGTCCAGCGTCGAGGGCGGCCTTCATGCCGAGCTCAATGTCCGCTTGTGTCTGAAACCATGTCAGTCAGTCGCCGATCACCATTGCCCAGACCAAATGGACAAATGACAGGTCACGTACGTTGCTAAAAGGCCAGTAGTAGGCGTTGCTGCCGGCGAAGATGAAGTCCTTGCCGTCGACCGCGAAGTGCTGCCCGTTTACCGAGACAAACTGCGCCGCGGCCTCACGGCCAGCGAGGGCCATGCCCAGCGAGAGAAGTGTTGAGATGCGTTGATGCATGGTTGACGATGATCATCGGCGTATCGGTGGATAGCTAGAGCTGACTGGGGAGAAGACGAGACGCTGCAAAGATGACAGCCTGTCGCAAGGTATTTAATGCTTTCTGGCATTTGTCGATCGTCTCGTTCAAAGAACTACCAAGGCCTTGCCGCCCGAGGCATTGGAACCCGTCATCTCCCCCATGATGCGCTCTTCACCTCGACTGACCCCTTGCCGGATCTGCCACTACGAGATTGTCCTTCGGCGATCGACAGGCCGTTGTGCCGGGAGTGCCCCGGCTACGGGGCCACCTAGCTGGATTCGACAGCGGCTCGCCCGCATCCGCTATGCCGGACGTCATGAGAATGGCGGACCCGCCGACGATCTCCCCCATTGAATCTGATGCCCCGAGGTTGATCTTCCCTTCAATGCGGAGGGCATGAGCACATGAGCACTAGGTGCTTGGCTTCTGGCGTGCTTGGAGGCAGGACGCCTTCCGCGTGCCCGGCAACGCCAATAGAACAGAAGAACAGTAGAATAGAAAACAAGAAAGCCCAGTTCCTTGCGCGAGATTAGTGTCGACGTTTGAGATGAATGGTGGAATCCGCATTTCATCTGGATGAAGCGCCGGCGATGGAGTCTTCCCCACACAACAGCATCTAGCTCGGCGGGCCATCCCGGCAATCGACGGCACTTGGACTGGGGATGCTCGTCCCCTTCTCCATGGTCGGTTTCTGCCAGATTGGCGGGGTTGCTGGTTTGATGAGGTTGTGAGTTTGGGTATGAAGGAATCGGTGGAGCTCATCGGCTCTGATCAACACCATGTCCGCCTCTGGAAATGGATGCCGAGGCCAATCGAAGTTGCTGGGTAGAGCATTCTTTCTGTCAGAGTTTCTGGCCTTGACATCCACCAAGCGTCTGTAGGAGTCGAGGAGCTGTATGCAAAAATAGGTCGTCTACGGTGCCTAAATTCACAAGAGATTGAGGTAAATATTCCGGCGGCTACGAAGCAACAATCATTTTTGTGCAAGTCGAGATCAATTTACATCAAACCAACTCCTTCAACACATCACGCAGTTCTCTTCCAGCCCAGAAGTACTCCAACCACTGCACGATGTAGCCACTTGTCTCCCAATTTGCTTTGTTTTTGACGTCTCATAATACCCGCCTTCAGCTCCATAACGCCATTCCTTCCCGCCTTCTCGTCGCCAATTCCTTTCTCGTGCTCCGCTCAAGCGTAAGCCAGGTCTCTCACGAGCTGGGACAAATCATCGGCTCGCCAAGCAAACCAGTCATTCCAGCAAGCTTGATCCCAACATCGACTCGTGCCGAGCTGGTGTGTCACTCTAACCCGTCCCGGACTCTCGACTGGCGACAGCGCAGACGCCTCTCTACGTGGACTGATCAGCGCGTGCCTCTCTCGCAGTCAAGCATCTCTTTGCTCACCTACGGATCTTCCAGTACTCCGCCCCAGGCGCCGGCACAAACAAGATGACGCATAGGACGAAGACAACAGCCCACGTCCGCCGCCACCACGGCCTCGCAGGCCTCCTTGGCGATCTAGCTACGTCTTGCTCAAAATCGTCGTCTGAAGAGCGCAAACGTGGACACCCGCAATCACAGCCGGCGAGGTAAGTAGAGCAAGGACACGAGCCGTACACCGAGTCGCCAGGATCACTGTGCTCGCTACTCGAACCGATGACCGTCGGAGGAGAAGCGGTGCTGGGTTTCGGCGGTGTAAAGCTAGAGGCTCGCGGCACGCGGCTCATGCCGTCTTCCCGGGTCGTTACGTCGTCGTCGGAGGTCGTCACGTCGTTGCCGGGGTCCATGAAGTCAGAGGCGTACGTCGAGTAGATACCACGAGCTGCTATTCTTCGCAAGATGGGGCTATAGTCAAAGTCCTCGCTGTCGGTCTCGTCGCTGTCGGTCTCGTCGCTGTCTGTCACGATGAACGACGACAGAGACCCGCGGGAGGGACTTTGTTGGTCCGCCAAGGGCTCGCTTGTATCTGCATTTCAAAACGTCAGTCGCACGATTCTGAAGCACCCGGGAAGAAGGAGGAGGTCATACCGAAGAGCGGCTCGTTGGTCACAGTCCACTTGTTGTGAAAATCGTAGCTGCCCTCTAGGAGTGCAGCTTTACCCGAGAAAGATGCTTCGGAGCCTTGTGTATGCACAGAAGAACCAGCGACTGAGCCATTTCGGCTGTCGTCGCTTTGGCTGACGAAGTCATCATAGTCTTCGGATTGTAGTGCTTGCGATTGGGGTGGTGCTCCCAGCGAAGCGCGAGTGCGTTCCGTCATCGTCCAAGCTGGGTTCATCGTTCGGTGGTGTGTATCGATTGTGCGTACCTCAGGAGATTTTGAATCTTTAGAGATTTCATTTGATTTCATTCGAAAGGTCTTGAGACCGGCCAGACATGAGTATTAGAGTAAAAGTCGCCTCGGAGAACCCCGAGTCCGCTATTCTCAATGGATGCGCCGTATGCCTCCTTACCTCGGGTACGCGTCAAAGAAACAAAGGTGCTTTATTGATGCAATCCATGATAACACGAGTCTCTAGCCATGGCATTTGTGCTCTTTGTTCCTCGTGTCCGAGCCCCCACGAATCCCATTCTGTAACTGCCTACTCAAAACTAGCGATCAAGTCAAGATTCCTCTACCTATGACGACGTTACTTCACCAGATCAAGACGGGATCAGAAATGCAACAAACGATCTTTATTACCATTGTCCCGAAATAAAAAAAGACTAAGCATAACCTGCCCCGAAACGCATTCTGCCTGCCATTCTGTTCTTCCTCCTCTCCAGATAGGCAGCACGGCTCTGCGCAAGCGTGTGACCCAGATAGCGAACCCCTTTTCTGACTTGTATTCCTGTGTTGGCCTGTGCGCTTTGAGTTGCAGCCATCACTACCGCCGTCCACCCAGCACGCCCAGCACTGCCTCGCCGTGCCGCCGAAATGTCACCCACAAAGGTAGAAACGCTGCCGAGCTGCGGCTCAAACAGAGGACCACCGATGGCGACACGCTGGGCCGTCGTGCGGAAGCTGCCATCGTCCAGCCACGTGCCGCGGCCCACCCAGTTCATCTCATCAACCGCGCGAAGCCGCGACTTCCTCAATGGCAACGGCGAACCGTCGCGCGTAGTGTTTGTTACTTGCGAATCTGAGAGTCCCTGCGGAGGAGGAGCCGCCCGTGGCTCGTAATTTGCGCCGAGGAGCGGATCCCATACGCCCCAATCCTGCGGGTGCCGTGGAACCGCAGCCAGTGAGGCCCAGTTCAGTCGAGGCTCTCCGGAACCCAGCGTGTTGGCGGGGTCAAAATAGTCTGCGTCTACGATTGGGACAGTCGGTTCTAGTTGCTTGAGGGGCAACTCCTCGTCACATGCGTGGCATTGCACCTTGGGCTGGCCATTAGCCGTCTGTGACTTCCAGAAACCCAACCAACACTTGATGCAAAAAACATGCCGACCCTGACATTTGACGCGAATAGCAATGCTATCTTCCCTGTAGTTTTCTGAGTGTTCGGCGGCTTTCTGGTCGAGATATGTCCGGTCGAGGGCAACAAGCTTGTCTTTGCAAAGCAGGCATACAATGCTGTTGTCGGCATCGAGCTCTTGCTTGGAAACAGCTTCGGCTATCGTTCCTTGGATTGCCTCGTCAAACATAAGCTCATCCGTGAATCGAATACTCCGCTTCTGTTTCAGGGCGAGGACGAGATTTCGAAAGCGGTCAGGGTCGAGCAGAGCATTTCCGCCACGCTGGTGGCCATCGAAGAATGTTCCTAGTTGAAGCAGAGCCAGCATGGCGGGCCCGTAGCTCTCGATGACGGAAGGTCCGGTGAAAAAGACATCCATAGGCCGCAAGAGGTTCATTAAGTTCAGAAAGATCTTTTGGACCTGTCGCCTAGGCAGCCCGTTGTCTTCGGATAGTAGAACGGCCACGGTCGAGAGAATCTCGATACGCTGTGCAAGGCCACATGTACTCGAGCCTCCTTCGCCATTGTGAATAATGTCCCAGTTGTCCTCGCTCTCAAAACTCTGAACAGCATCGCCGATGCGTGCAAAAAGCTCTTCTGGCGTGCATATGTGCTCGTCACAGATCCAGTCTGCAATCGGCAAGACGGGGACCCCGTTGAATGGGTAGGCTGCTTGGATAGGAGGGTGTTTGTCTAGATAGTCGCGCTTGAGCGCTCTGCGTGTCGAGGCAGCTGTTGGTAGTGGTGCCACCTGTGCATACGTCTCCAAGACGACCTCGTCATCAGCTATGGCGCGACGAGCGGAGCGGCAGCGGATGGCGTGGCTCATATTCCTCAGCTCGGGCGCTGTGTTGGACTCTTGACAGTCACAAACTCGAGCCGTGTCAAAATGTTGCGGATCAAAAATGCAGGCCGATTCGACGTTGCAGACTTTCCAACGTTCGACGAGATCAGCAAAATTGTACGTCACGTTACCCTTGGAGAACATGGCAAGCAGGTATTCGCATAGTTTGGTCGTGTAGGCATCAGCAGCGGCATCCAGCCAGCGCGTAACGGCATTGCCTCTGGTATTGTCCCCGCCTTTGTCTTCGTTCGGGTAGAAGCACTCAACCTCCGCTGGACGTCCCGCAGGCTCGATATACGTGCACGAACAATCCGGGCATGGGCACTCGAAATGCTGGTCGACTTCGAACAGGGCCGGGCTGACGAGGCAGGTCCGGGGGAATGGATTGGCGCAACGGACGACATGGCGAGACCGGTGGCCGGCTTTCGGGTGTTGACCCCGTCTCTTCGGCGCAGGTTCTCCATCGGTGCGGCCCTTTTCTTTCGGATCTTCTTCTCGTTCTGGTGCTTGCCAGCACCGAAAATAGCGGGTCAGCAGGATACACATGGCGGCAGTGCTGAGTGCGTGGCAGGTCGGACTGGGGATGATGGAGCTTGCAACAGGCTTCCAGGTGAGAAGCCAAAGACAGACTTGTGGTCGAGACGTGCCACCGAAGGATTATACATGGTTGGGGCATCGAGCCAGATCCGTCGGAGATGCGTCGCCCTGCGGAAGAGGGGTGCACCAGGAATGCAGGCCTCAAAGGCTGGAGCGTGATTCTTTGTTTTATTTAGGCGTTGAGGCCGAAGTTGTCGTTGGACCAAAGGCGTTCTTTTGTATGGCCTAGAGGCTTCGAGGGGAATGATGTCGACAAAGAGGGTCGAGCTACGCCCTCGAGCCTTTATCATCCATTGTCGATTGTCATGAGGGGTCAACGCTGAGGTGATCATATTGCCGCTCGGTGAGAAGTGTCATGTCTTGGGGCAGCACGTTTGGGCGATTTCCCCTGAGGCTGGGCATGAGAGAACCAACAGCGGTTCCGAGGGGAGCAAGATGGTCGACGCGCGGGGAGACGTTTCCACGTTGACGAAGGGAAAGTGTTACAGCGGGTGTACCTTCTCCCAACGACCCCGACGAAAAGAAGCTGGTAGGTGCGTTCGGTAGGTACCTACCCTACCTTACCTTAGGTACCTACCTAGGTACCTACCTAGCAGGAGGTAAGGTAGGTAGTGAAAGGAGAGGCAGGACGTAGTGGGGCCCAGCACCCATGAGCCCGGCCTGGTGCTTCCTCATGCTGCTGCCTCGAATCTTCACAACTCCATCCATTAGCCTAACCGACGATCATGTGATACCTCATTGATGAGACGCGCTGCAAAACCAGACGATCGAGGCCACGACGAAAAAAAAGATATGTTGAGCCGACGCATCCGGCATGACTTGCTATCAAATGCGTGGGCAAGCCGAATGACAATTACTCGCTACGCTCTGCCAACTCATAGGATCACCCACCACCCCGATCACCATGCCTCGCAGACTCCTGGTTGTGGTCCAATCCTTCACTTAGTCCATCATTGATACGAAGCCAGAATGCTTGGAAAGCCTCGTCGTCACCTGTCAGAAACTTGACAAGGAGATCAATGGCAGAACATCCGACCGGAGACGCGCATCGATTGGCAGCATGGGCAGTGCGACCTATCCCAACCCAGGGAAACCCCTCTTGCCTCTACCAGGGACGCATCGCCAGCCTCATCCCGACGATTGGAGCCCGAAGGTAGCACACCAGCCAACGACCACCCACCCAGTCGGCATCCCGTTGCTGTCTCCTCGATGCAGCATTACAGCCGGATGAACCCCAACACCTCCCTCAGCCGGTGCGATGCTGCCGCGCCGACTACTCATCAACCCTTAAGGACAGGACCCTTAGGAAGCCACCGAAACCATCTGCGGGCGGCCTACTACCATTGGCATCGATCCTGCAGCGGCCCAACCACCCAGCGTCGTCGCTGCCCTCACCTCGCCCTCACCTCGCATCGGCTCGAACGCTCCGCATTGTCAGCGAACGACGTGGTGCAGCCGCTCCTGCAGACTTCATGTGCGTCTGGCCAGTCAACTGTCGAGAGTGTCGTGATAGGAAGCACAGCTTTCCGCTTCCCCGGAGGCGCATGCTCGATGCTCGATGCTCGGTGCCCCAAGCGGAAAGTCGAGCTGTGTCGTGATGCCGTCCCGTCGTGCGAGCGAGACGGACGATGCAGTGAAGCCCACGCTCGCTCATCACGTATATATCGCGCAATTTCGTGCTGGCAGTACACCGTGTGGCACTCTATTCATTTCTCCTTCTTGTATTGATACTGTTCCTGAAGCTGGTCTTTTTCGAGTCACTCTGCTGTTTTTTCCATGCTGATACCCCATAACTGCCCTCCCCACTCGCTGCGTCTCGTATTGATGCCCAACCCCCGACGCAGCTACATCGCATGTATATCCCACTTCATGCCCGCCGCGTGCCAGATCTCCTGGCCCGTGATGCGGGGTCATGGGCTTTGCCAGGCCCGGGCCCGTGGGCAGCACAGATGCAGCATCTCGCAACTGTTCCGGACGCTCTCAAGCGCAGACAGGTCTCCATATCGGCGAACAACGACAACACGAACAGGACAGTGGGCATTGTGCTAGGCGTCCTCCTCGGAGTTTTCGTCATCGGCGTCTGCGTCTTCCTCTACGTCTATCGAGACGCCCTGCGGAAAGCTCGCCATCGCCGCCGCCGTCGCCGCCGTCACCATCGGCGACCTGGCTCCAAAAGCTCCAAGTCATCATCCGAAGGGGCGCCGCCGCCGCCGCCTCCTGCACCTCCTGCCGATGCTGCTCCTGCTCCTGCTGCCGCTTGATGCAGGATAAAGCTTGCAAAATGAGGTCAGTTTCATGGCATCAACACACTTTAGCCATTTGCTGACATGCCCAGAGCAAAGTGTTTTACTGTACGTCTAGTGTTGTGAAATTTGGGTTGTCCTAGCGATCAATGTTGCCATACCGTGCCAGTCTCTTCTGCTTTTCGTTTGCCAGTCATGTTTTCTTCTGAGGGAAGGGCTTACACGAGCGAGTCATCGCCGCAAGGATACTTGGCCAGTCTCAGCTATTGTATTATTTCCTCCAAAATTGACACCAGTTTGTCATTTTCCCTGGCTCAAGACTGCGGTAGTTGTCATATTCAGCATGGTGTGTGTCATCTATGGTTTGCTGGACAGGCAAACAAGTAGCGCCAGATCTTCCCGTGCCACGACCTAGATCCAACCCGTTGGTCCAGGGTCTCACCAGGTGGCTACACATTCGAACATCTGAGGCACGCCTGACACCAGCGGCGCCTGCTGTGAAAACAATGCTCGCGATTCTGACCGTTTGCCCAGGGCAACATTGGACTGACTGGTGCTTCAATGTTCGTCCGCACTATCTGTCAAGCACTTGTCTCCAGTATTGTCCTGCTTGTCAATCTAGCCTGCTTCCCTTGCACCTAGGTCGAAAGAAAGATAGAAAGAATCACCATAAAGTCCATGCTGCTGGAGATGCAGATTTCAAAACATGTCCCAAGCAGAGGCGCGCACTCGAACTAACAGACGACACGCCATGCACGTCCCAGCATCATCATCACAGCCCAGACTGCAATGGCGCCCCTCCCACCACCATCTTCCCACCCTCTCCACCGCCGCAGCGCCGACGGAGGCCGCATCGCCGGCCTCTTCATCGGCACCCTCGTCGGGGCCGTCGTCACGCTGGCCCTCCTGTACGCCTGCTTCAACTGCGTCTTCTCGCCCAAGACGCCCACCAGGGCCAAGGCAGGAAAAGGCCACCGACGTGCTCGGAAAGGTCACCACCACCACCGCCACCACCATCACCACCACAAACATCATCCTCGGGGCCACAAGCACCACGGCGCCAAGCACGCTTCTTGTTCCCGCCCGACGCCTGCGCTCTCGCCCGCGCCGTGCCGCCGGCCGGGGAACATGCCTAGGGCGCGCGCAAAGAGGCATGGCCATCAGCATGCGCGGCGCGGGCGAGGGCAAAGGCAGAGGGCGGTGTTTGTGCCGATTGTGTCTGTGCCGGTGGGCGAGGAGGTTCTGGTACCGCCCGAGGTGGCGATGGAGCCTGGCTTGGAGGGGTGCTTTGATCCGGCGGGATGTTATGATCCGGATATGATGGGCGGCGTGCTTGAGGAGCCGGAGATGATGTCGTGGTCGGGGGAATCCGTTGGAAGCGAGTGCGAGGTTGATGATGAGGAAGAGGTGGATGGGAGTTGCTGTCTACAATTCTGTGACTTCCTTTGTGGTGTTAGCAAGGCTGAGCAGAAGAAGGTGGAACGGCAAAGTGATGAGCGAGAAGATGAGGATATAATAGGGGGTGTCTGACATGTGGAACATCCTCTTCCCTTCCGGGGACGAATCGTTCAAAGATGTCCTCTGATAAACTGTCATAGTCGTAGCGCTGTTCCTGGACCCAAGCTCCGGGGATGGAGATTGCAGGGGTTTCGATCGCTGCCCAAAAGTCGCCTGCGAATTCCTCCGTGCCCCAGTCCCAGGTGAAGCTCCAGTCACTGGGGCTCGGCCCGTATGTGAACGTTTCAAGCCTTGGGAAACGGCAATACTCTGTGGCGTCCGTTGCTTCTGGGACTCTAGGCATGCAGTCGTCGTGGTCCAAGTATCGAAGACGAAGTGGACCATATTGGTATTCTCGATCGCTGGTAGTGGATTTGATGATTTCCAGCTCCTCGCGGCCGTAGGACGTCAAATTGATGCCGCTTTCGTCAAGATCTTCCAGCCAAGACCGAAGCGTGAGAGTCATCAACCTCGCCTTTGGTACCGACGCCCAACGGTGGTACTTCCCGTCTCTAAACTTGTAGAGCGTCCGAAACGAACAATAAGTGATAAGTTGCCTGCATCCGTCTAAAATTGTCAAGAGCAAGGACCTGAACGAATTCTGGGCCAAGGTGCTGCCTTCGTGGATCGATAGCATAGAGCCACCATACCGCAGGTGCCAGTCCGCGGTCAGTTTGATGATCTCGCTCCTCCGCCTTTTCCATGCACTCTTGGCGGAGGCTCTCGATTTTGATTTGGTCCATGTTCGCCACGATCTCATGTTCGTCGCTGCGTTGGGACTTTGTCCCCATCTGTATCCTTCGAAAAGATAATTCCTTGCTTCCACCAAGTCTTTTTCAAATTCTTCCATAAGTGAGATGCGGGAAGCGAGGTGTACGAAGGAGCAGCCCTGAGATCGAATTTCGTCAATGTCCGCGGGACACAACACACCATCGTGCCAGAGAAGGAATGCAAAGGTTTCCTCTTTCATGTTGAACCTGATATGTCTCAAGGACCGCAAGCGATACCTGAAGGGCTTGTTGTAGTGATTGGCCGAGACCTTCGGTAACAAAATCTTTAAAAAGGCTTTGCCATGATTCATGGCTTTGAATAATGCTCTCACACGAGACCGACTGGTGAGGTGAAGCTCCCAGTAACCCTGCGCAGTGATGAAATCGACAAATTCTTTGAATGACTCCGCATGCTGCGCCTTCCTTACGGCGCTGAGAGAACTAGAGTGGATTCCTATGTTGCCCAGGCCGTATGTTGCGTTCAGGAGGTCTTGGTGGCTAATGTAGACTCCGAGTTGAACCAGGATTCGAATGATTCTATGTTGTCCCATTTGTAAAGCCTCCTGGTAGTTATTCCTTTAGTTCTTCAGGCTATCTCATGTCGCATACAGAAGCTTACACGCATGAGCGAGCCACTTTCGGATACATCGAATGGGGACGCTTTCCCTTCCTCGAAGAGTCGAAGCAGAGTGTCCGTGTCACCATTCAGGACAGATAAAAATGCAGGCGAGTCATCCGGAACAAAATTGTAAGCTCTGAAATGCAGCTGCCATCCGGAGAGCACTCGCAGCTCCCAAGCTTGCTGCGTTAACCACCAAGGGGGCTGTAAGCGGAACCCGCGTTCTGTTCCATGTGAGCCTACGTTGAACAGACAAGGGAAAGGGTCAAGTGGGCTCATCAAGTTGTATACCTGTGATGTTGTACTCAGAAGATCCATGCACAATTTGAGAAGTGCGGGTTGCGCTTGCAAAGCTCCCGAAGAAAGACTGCCTTTCCCTCGGCAGCTCGAGCGTTGAAATTGGAGAGGACATGCCTCGATAGGTGCTCAGGCCGGTCTGTTTCCTCGATGGATCAAGTCTCACACTCTTCTCTTCAACTTCGTTCATGTCTCCGGGCCTTTTTTTTGCTACATATCCTGAAGCTGACAGGTGCTGGACAATGACCGTCGGAATAGCCTTGGTGCAGGCCCTGAACGACCATCAGCAACTTGCACCCAACGGCGCAGGTCGGGACAGCCAACGAACCTGGAATACTCGGAATGTGCGAGCATTAAGATCTGAATCATACCCTCGAGTTTCTTCTCATGTCGTTCCAATACATCCCGCTTCAGAGCCACGCGAACCATGTCCCTCACTCGTTTCACCCGTTTCGTCGCATCAATTTGTACAATGAGATCGTTCATCATGGTCGCCTCGTCCGAAATAACCTGCTGGCAAGACAGGATGCACGACTCGACAGCTTCCATGTCGTCGAACACAGTTGCACCCGTCTCGATATCTCGAGCGATACGCGCGACCATGGGCAGAATAAGATCGAGGCGCTTGAACAGATCCTGGATCGACTCAGGCACATCCTTGACCTCGTCCCACATGCGCTTCAGCTTGAGCACGCCGCCTCCAATCTTGCCGACGACTTCGGCAAGGGCGAAGCTGCTGGCGACGAGGCCAACGATCTCGGCCATGTTGGCGTTGCTGCCGTTGCGTTGGCCGTAGGTGGTCGTTGTTCGTCGCACGATAGCCTTGGGGGCGTCAGAAAGGAGTGCTGGGCGTAGAAATCTTAGAATAAGTCTGCCGGGACAGGAAAACGCTCGTCAAAATGAGGGGTTGCCATCTCAGGCCACCCACAGGACCCGGCCAACGAGACTGCCTGGGGAACGACCAAGCGACAGGTCCACGCCTGCATGATAGGTTACATGTAACACACTCTCGCCACGCCTTGAGAACCAACGGGCACACCCGCGGACACAGCCCTGCTCCGTATGCGGCCTGGGCGAAGCAGCACCAGTCGTTGGTGCAGGCAAAGTAGAAAAATGCACATGTATTCAGACGCACGCTAATGCTCAGTTGGACTCTCGAATGCCACCCCTCTCCTCTCTCTGCCCGACGGAAAGGGGGCGGGAAAATCAGCTGCTCGGCCTCCTCAGCCCCAAAATGTCCAAAAACGGACCGTCGTGGCACGCGACGAGGTACGCCCTTTCGTCCCGCGACTCGTTGACGTGCCTCACCGATGACCACGCCGGGACGGCAAACGTGTCGCGCGCCGTCCACCGGAACACGCTCTTCTCGCCCGCCGGCGTCTCGACCTCCGTGCGCCCCGTGCCCTCGTAGCAGTGGTAGATGTACGAGCAGCTGTCGCGGGACTCGACCTCCGCACCGGGCGCCAGGCGCTCGGCCTGCACGCCGAGGGTCGTGGACAGGGGCCTGCCGTCGGCGTTGCGGTAGTGGTGCACGGCGTGGGGGCCGGCGGCGGCGTTGAGGGCCTCTTCCACGGGCGCCCAGGGGTGGCGCCATTCGCAGGGGTCGCAGGGTCTGGCCCGTCAGCATTCGTTCATGCCGTCCCATGTAGACCCTTCTCTTCGCTTCTTGAATGACGCCTCAGGAAATGAATTCGCAAAAAGGAACACTCACGTGCTGGGGTACCGCGGGTCGGCGTAGCCCTCGGCAAAGTGAACCGGCGCGAAGCGAAACAGCGGCAGGTTCAGCATGTCGAGCCAGATCACAGGCTCCCTGCTCTCGTTGCCGTGGTCGTGCCAGTGCCAGATGGGCGTCGTGACCACGTCGCCGCGGACGAGGGGCATCTTCTTGCCCTCGACAGCCGTGAAGCCCTCGCCGTCAATGATGAAGCGGCACGCGAACGCGAGGTGGCGGTGCGCCGGCGCCGTCTCGCCCGGGTTGACGAGCTGCAGGCCGCCGTAGATGGTGTCTGTCGTGTAGGGGGATTCTGCGCCCTCGTCAGTACGGTTTCCTTTTCTTCCCGATGGGCTTTTTCTGCTTGACGCACGCATGCTCGGGTTGACCAGCATCAGCACCCTCCTCTCGGCCTTCTCCTCCGGCACGAGCGCGCCGGCTTTTTGCAGCTGCGGCAGCGCCTCGGCGTACTTCCACATGTGCGCTTTGGCCGTGGGGTTCGGGCTCGGCGGCACCATGACGTTCATCTGCGACCACAGCGGCTCGAGATGCTGCGACGGCAGGACGCTGAGGAATTCCTGCATCTCCTTCGTCTCGCCATCGCCGGCCGCCTGCGCGGGCGCCTCTGCGCTGATGTAGGATCCCATGGCGATGATACTACTGCTGCTGCTTGGGGTGTGAAGGGCCTTTGGCAACGGAAATGCAAGATGCAAAAGGATGAAGTGAGGCTATATGAAGACAAAAGCGAGCCATACGCCCATCTCAACTGCCGGAGCGAGTCAATGCCCTCGTGACATCCGGGACGCTCGATTCAGGAGTTCCCCCTGAAGGAGTGTAACGGCTCTCGGCGGAGTCAGCTCGGGGGGGGCGGTTTTCGGTACTCTCGGCCTGCCATTCGTTCCGAGTCCGGTGTCTCCGTGCTTCCGAACGGAACAGCCTATGATTGGCTCACGATAGCGACACATGGAAAACACCACCACCTTTACTTCAACTACGTTCACCTCGTCGTGCATGAAAGTTCATGGTAATCACTCTTGTATTGATCTAAGAGGTGACATAGTGACGCATGAACCCCGATCAAGTCATTCTCAGCCCATTCTCACATCATGTCTGACGCGCCTTGGTCCCGTCTCATCCGTTTCGTCGACGACAACGGCACCGAGACGTTTGGGGAACCCCAAGTCACTGACGAGAAGGACTTTGCTGCCCGCGCCGCCTCCAATGACCTCTGGGCGGTAGAGTACAAGGGCAGAAGTCCGGTTTCTGGCCTCACGAGGGGCGACAAGGTGCACGTCAAGGAAGTCCGCGACATTCTGCGCCCCTCAGACGTGCCCATCATCCGCTGCATCGGCCTCAACTACATCAAGCACAGTAAGACTTGCATCATAACTCAACCGAACATCATCTCACATGCATTTAGTCCAGGAGGGCGGCCGCACACCACCCCCCTTTCCCTCTCTCTTCATCAAACCCGCAACGTGCGTGGCAGGGCACAACGAGGACGTGCCCATTCCCAAGGTCGCTCAGGATGGCACCGTCGACTACGAGGGCGAGCTTGTAAGTCGATAACCCACTGACACCATTCCTTTTTTTCCTTCGTCAAAAAGTCTGACCCCAAAAGGCCTTCGTCATCGGCAAGTCAGGCAAGAACATCGCCAAGAAGGACGCCCTCTCACACATTGCTGGCTACCTTGCCTGCAACGACGTGTCGGCGCGCGCCTGGCAGCGCGACCCCAAAAAGGCCGGCGGCGTTCCGCAGTGGTGCTTCAGCAAGGGCTTTGACAAATTTGCGCCGCTGAGCCCCATGCTCGTGTCGCCGTCCGTCGTCGGCGACGCCTCGTCCCTGCGCCTGCGCACGCTCGTCAACGGCGAGGAGCGCCAGAACGAGGGCACCGACGACCTGCTGTTCGGCGTCGAGGCCATTGTCGAGTTTCTCAGCCAGGGCACGACGCTCGAGGCCGGCACCGTTGTGCTGACGGGCACGCCATCGGGCGTGGCCATGGGCATGAAGGAGCCCAAGTACCTGAATGACGGCGACGTCGTCGAGGTGACCATTAGCGGCCTCGGCAGCGTCAAGAATAAGATGGTATTTGAGTAAAATGCATTCATGAAACGTTCATTGATTTTTCCTTTGCCTTTGTTCCCTTGGATCACTCGTTGAGAAACTCCCATGTGGCGTGCATGTCGTTGAGCCATGAAAGATCATTCACGTCGAAATTGAACTCGGTAAGATCGAGCTCGCCGAGATCTGCTAGCGGCGGTGCGAACTCATCGACCAGTTGCTGCTGAATGTGGGGGATGGGCTGGGTAGAAGCGTCGAAATCGGGATGCACGCCCGTCTCGCCTTCCGCCAGACTCCGCCCCCGGCTGCCCAGGCCCGAGTTTGCAGCACCCGGCGCTGCCTCGAGCATTTTGGAGGACAGAATGTGTAGAGCAGCAACACATCTTCGCGCCGACTGACCGAAACGCTCGTGCGACTTGAGCACCGCCATGGCCTGACTCCAGGAGCGCCCGATTTCGACGGCAGGGAAGATCTCAGGTCGCAGCTTGGCGGCAATCAGCACCGTCGCAGCTGAGTACACGTAGTAGACCCGGTACCACCAGGCGGGCAGCAGGCCGATGGTGTTGTCCGAGGTCTGATGCTCCAGCAGCACGGCAATCATGTTCTGGGCAGTCGACACGCAAAAGAGAGCGCCTTGTTCGACGACGCGTGCTTGCAGGCTATCGGTGAGGCCGAATGTGATGGCGGGCGTCGGCGGGGCGAGACAGAAGCGTGACAAGACGGGTCGAAGGAGGAGGATTCGAGCATGCAAGAAGCTGGAGATTGTCAGAACATTCTGTCAAGTCATTCTGTCAAGTCATTCTGTCAAGTCAAAGCAGGTGCAAGTGCAGGTGCAGGTGCAGGTGCAGACATACCGCATGCGCAGAATGACAGTTTGCCGCCGCGAGACCTCGTCGGCCGTGTGCTCCAGCGAAGTCCATCTCAGGTGCACTGGCAGACGCTGCTCCCACTTGCTCAGTGACCTGTCCAGCCGAACGACCCTGTCGAAGTCGTCGTCGTCACCATCGGAGCTCCCAGAGTCTGAGCCCTGGGACTCTTTGCTTTTGGAGCATCCGACAGTCCCTCCGTAGAAGGCAATGATGGTCCGATGAATAATCTCGTAGAGCTGGACCGACTTCACGAAGAAGGCGGCATGTACTGCCCCACCACTCAAAGCAGCCTCTGTTCCATTGGCAGACGATGCAGAGGACATGGGCAGAGGCACAGTTGTGGCTAGATGACCAGAGATCATGGCAGGCCGGCCGTGGGTCACAGAGACCATGCTTTCGAGATGTCAGTAACAGGGAGCGGGAGAAGGCCCAAAATACAGTAACTTACCGGTCCATCAGCACACAGCCATACCAAATGCGCCGCAGGAGCTCTCGCTCCGCCAGCTCCGTCCGATCGCCAGACGTCTCGGGCAGATGCAGGCCGAGACCCTGTGCCGTCCGGATGGCCGATCCGACGACCATCCAGGTCTGGTGCGGGTGATCAGTGCTCTGCAGGTACTGGCTCGTGAGGAGTAAACACTGGACAAGGTCGATGGACCCCGCATCCCAGGGGTTCATCGGCAGGAGGGCCTGGGCTCGCTGGAAGTAGACGGAGCTCTGCTCTTCCCTCTGTTCCGGCGTCGAGGCCTCGAGGAGCTGTGTGGAGAGGGCAAAGATGACGTTGAGCGAGGCCATGAATATGCGCTCATCGGCGTCAATGGCGCCACCGGCAAAGATGGCATTGTACGTCTGGTTCCAGCGCTGTCTGTTGAGGAACGGGTAGAGGGGGTCGACGTAGAACCAGTAGAGATCCATGAGGTGGTCGGCCTGCCGGCGAGGCGGCAACACATAGGACACGTCCGAGGCGGGGTGTTCGGCCGAGTGGGTCGACATGATGGAGAGGGACGAGCGAGACGGCGCGGCTTGACGAGAGGGCCCGCCGTTGGCCTTGCCCAGGCGGGCGTCGATCGCCCTTTTGATCTGCGCGGTGAAGGAGCCGGCGCTACTGCTGCCGAAGAACTCGCGGGTGCTGGTGCCCTCGTCAACGACGGCCGTCATCGAGTCAATGACAGAGGGGCTAGTGGTGATGGCGGCGGGGCCGGGACGCGGACGGGGTCTAGCCTCCCTGGGGTCCGCTCCGGCTCGACTCCCGGGGGTGGTCGATCCTGTCGGCGAGTGGGTGTCCTGCGAGGGTGGCTTCATCGGGGGTGGTGCCCTGGGCGTTAACAACGGTTGGATGGGGGGGAGGTAAAGTGTCCCCGAGGCCCTGCCATTCGGGGCTCTGGCTGGACGGTGCGGACCGCTGGACGGCGGCTGCAGGAGGTGACTGTCGCGTCTGGGGGTACCCTTTTTCGGGTCCGCCTCAGAGTTCGCATCGTTGCTGTATCGGCAGTTGTCACGAAGGCTGAGCTTCCTGGAGCAATAGCCGCAAGCTACCAACAGTCACAGTCAGTCAGTCATGCTTCTGCTCGATGAAAAGAAGGTGTACCCGGTGTAGGTGCCTCGTGATGAGATAAAGAGTATCAAGACCACTCACAGGGCCGCACGCCATCACACTTGACTTTCTTGGCACGACAGGTCTCGCAGGCCACGTCAATCTTCAGGCGTTTGGGTCGAGATTCGCGCCTAGGGGAGACGGGGCCCACCTTCCGAGGAGGGTCCATCGCGTGTAGACCGGGGTCTTACTCTCGGGGGTAGGGATTGGGCTCCGCAGTGAAGAGAGAGGGGATTCCCTTTTGCAGATCTCGGAGGTTCGAACGATGAGTGTGTGGGAAGCGTATCATGGTGGTCCGAAGAGGGGATCAAGATGGGTCGTGTTGAGGAGATGAAGTGCCTGTGTTGCCTGTGTTCCGAGGCTTCGGGACATGACTATGAACCCTCCGAACCAATCAGGACAGCCAGCTGTCGGATGCTCCTGCCTTATGCGTTTGGAGTCTTGCTTAGTCATTCTCCGGCCCGTGCAACTTCCCATTCAATCCATGCACTTCCCACTTTGGCATCTCACTTTGGCATCTCGCTCGGCTAGGGAATCCCGTGTCCCATCCATTCAAGAAAAGCCCAATATGGCAGCCATTCATGATGGTCGATTTCGACGATGCTTTTGCTGTGGTTCCTCGTCGCCAAGTCTTTGCACTTCAGTTTTCTCCATCGGGTCGGCCAGCTGCTGCTCGCCTTTTACCCGTCAACAAGCAGCGATGTTAGCAAAGAGGTGTGCCTTTCGCCGACTCGGCGGTTTTCCGAGTGGAAAGCCAGGTCTGATAAAGAATCGTCTTCGAGTCGGCTCTTGTGGTTTCATGTAGATCATTTACATTGACGGCTGCTTCTCCGGTTGTGATCTGGACACTCGATGTCAAGAGCCGGGCCGTATTTGACATGACCTCCTCGGAGGAGTAGAGACGGCTTGCTATATTTTTTTGCGCATCCGGTGCCCTCTCTACAGCTCGCAAAAACAGGAGATTGACTCTCCCATGCTCAGTTGTCACTCACTGGGTGGTGCCGCAGAGGCAAACCCGCGTATAGTGCTAGCATGATAGTGTTGTATGAAGAGTCTCAATGGCTTGCCAAAAAGCCAGGCGAACTGTGAGTGCGCTGCAGCGATCAAGGGCTTTAAATAGTAAGAAGTAACTCAAATCCAACGCCAAGCCGACTTTTCGGAAGAAGAAGCATATGACCTTGGGAACAAACCTCCTAGCTAGGCTTTGTAGGCACCAGTTCCCCTTCTTATTCTCGGGGACTAGACCTTTCCCTCATTCGACCTTTTGAACCACAGAATCGTATAGTCAGTAGATTACTAGATACGAGGTCACCGAGCTCTCCCAGCTTATCGCCCATGCTCCTGTCTCCTCCTCGTCCGCCCCCGACTGACCTCAGGCTCCGGCACCTCCTTCTTCCGCCTCTCCTTGTGCTCGCCGCCGTGCCTCCGCCGGCCGCGGCCCTTCCTCCCCTCGACCTCCCTCATCTGCCCCAGAACACCCCCAATAGCATCCTGCAGCGGCGTCGACGCCGCGACGAAGAGGTCGTAGTACGCGCACTCCTCATGCCCCGGCCGCCCAGCAGGCCTCTCATTCATCCCGATGAGCGCCTCCGACATGTCCTCCAGCCTGACGCGGAGCTCCTCCATCTCAAGCGCCGGCCCGCGCCGCCTCTGCCGTCGATGCGCGTCGCCCTCGTGCTGCCCCCGCCGATGCCTCTCGTGCTTGCCACCGTCGTCGTCTCGGCCCCGGTGTCCGCCGTACTGCCGTCGGTGACGAGACCGCGACTCGGACGACGCATCCCGGTGCCGTCGCTGCCCCGTGTCGTGTCTGTGCTTGTCGTGTCTGTGCTTGTCGTTCCCGTTCATGCCGTTCCTATGCTTGTCGTTCCCGTCCTTGTGGTTCCTTTCCTTGCCGTTCCCGTCCCTGTCGTTCCCATCATCGCGATGTCTACGCCGCACCCCCCCTCCCGCCGTCCGCCCCTCGTCCTTCGCGCCCATGATCTTGGCCAGGACGACCCGCCCCAGCCGTTCGAGCGCGTCGCCGTCAACAGCCGGCTGGCCCTCCTCGCGCCTCTTGGTCCCGTGCTCCGACGCCAGGTACCGCTTGGCCGCGTACTCCATGCCCTTGTGCGCGAGCAGGAAGAGGAGGACCTCGAGCTCGCCGTTGTGCTGCCGCTGCTGCTGCTGCTGCTGCTGCTTGTCACCGTGAGACTTGTCGCGGGACGGACGCCGCTCGGGCGTCTTGGTCGACTTTGGGCGGCTGCGGGCTATCGTCTTGAGCAGTGGGAGGATCGTGTCCATGTCTTGGTCGTGCGCGCCGATGGAGCTTTTCTTCGATACCGGCGGTCCAGGGTGGTGTTTCTTCTTTGTCAGGTGCGTTGGTGCGAGGGGCGCATTTCGGCGACGAGCTGAAATAGAAATAAGAATTAAAAAATCTGGCGACGTCTTAGGATAGGTAGAGAAGGAAGGAACGGTTGTTGCCAGCTTGTTGAACGCGGTCGTGCGTTGCTGTTATTCACAGACGGGTGTTCACTGCAATCGCCCATGGGCGAGACACTCAACATGTGCCAGGGGTCAGGTGATGGTCACGCATGCGCCGGAGGAGGACTCCAGACCGGCCAGAGTGACTCGGGCGCCCAAATGCTCATGTTGGCTCGTGGCCTGCTATCTAACAATATGTTGCCGCGTGCCGCGGGCCCTCCCAAAGTACCGTAACGCCTCTCTTGATGCTGTACATGCCGTGCGCGTTGGCCCTATGATCTCTAGGGCATGCTTTTCTTCCCTGGACCAAAATTAATAAAAAAAAATGCAACAGACCTCGCACCGAGGTTTGGAAACCGAACCGTCATCTGCTCGTGAGTGTGATTAATGCGACGTGACTTCGTAGTCGAGGAGGGCCTTGATGTCCTCGATCCGCTGGTGCTTCTTCTCTTCGTCGCTCATCATGCCGAGAGACGTTGCCCTGGTGAGGTGGTCAGCTACAATCAACGCAAGCAAAAAGGCGGACGACGTACAAAAACTTCTTCCGCTCCTGCACCTTGAGCATCCTCTCCTCCACACTTTGCTCGACAATAAAGCGATACACCTTGACTTCGTCCTCTTGACCCATGCGATGCACGCGGTCAATGGCCTGCGCCTCAATGGCAAAACTCCACCACGGATCCATCATGTACACGCGCTTGGCGGTCGTCAGGTTGAGCCCGACACCGCCAGCGCGAAGACTCAGAAGCAAAATGGTAAACTGGTTGGCTTCCTGAAATTCGTTCAACACGGCCGCGCGGGCCTTTTGCGCCATGGTGCCGTCGAGCCGCAGGAATTTGATGTTCGACTTGGCCAGCGCCGGCTCGATCAGAGTCAGAAACGAAGTGAACTGGCTGAACACGACCGATTTCATGCGGGGATGCTCGCGCCTCAGTTCACGGAGGGCGCTGATCAACGCGACCACCTTGGCGGACGAGCTGTTCTTGCCCACGCGCTGCAGGCTGATCCGGGGCTTCTGGAACATGTCGAGGTCGCTGTCGTCACGCACCACTTCGAAGAGGTCGCGGTAGTTGATCTCGGCTCGGCAATTCGGGCACGTCGGGACCTTGTGGCGGTCTGTCTGATGCTTCATATAGTCCAACAGACACTTCTTGCAGGCCGAGTGCCAACAGCCCCCGGTCACCGTCTGCTCAATCATGGGCTCCTCCGAACAGATCGGGCACTCGCTCGCTTCTTCATCGCGAATCTGGCCGAGGACGTGTGCACCGAAGGCATTGGGATTCGTCTCCGTTTCTGACGTGTCGGCAGAGAAGTGCTCGATGAGGACATTGAGATCCATGTCATCAGCAAGGCCCGCCGCCAGATCCGCCGCCGCGCCAGCCTCTTCCTCGTCGGCAACGACATCCTTGTTGCGGACAAGAATCGGGTGGCAGCAGCTCTGCCGCAGCCGCAGGATCTGGGCAAAGATGCTGGTGAACGACTTCATGACGGTGCCTGCCTCCATGTTCTTTGAAAAGGCCTGCTTGGCGCGCAGGAAAATGTAGTCGTAAATGCCGCGCTCCGCCTCGCCGAGCTTGACACCGACGATTTCGACCTTCTTCGGCGGTAGGGGCACAAGCCTGACATGGTTAGCAAAGTCGGCCGAGTTTGGTCATTTGAGCACGTACGGATCGCCGTTGGGCGTCTTCATGTCCTTTGTCCGTCGCAACACCAGTGGCTCTAAAACAGTCTGAACAACGTCGAGCGCCCGCATGAAGTTCTTCGACTCGAAGGGCACCGTGATAAAGGTGCGCCAGAAGGAGAAGTTGTTCCATGGCTCCACGCGTAGGAAACGCACGAGACTGAACAGGTCCTCCAGCCTGTTGACGATGGGCGTGCCGGTCAACACCCATCGATGCTCGGCCGCAATTTCATAGCAGGCCTTGGCCGTCTTGGACTGGCGGTTCTTGATGTTGTGGCCCTCATCCAGAATCACGCGGAAGAAGTTGAGAGAGAAAATGCCATTGTGATACGCCCTGTCGCCTTTCTTGTTCGCAAGCTGGGTGAACTCTGACAAGATGACACCGTAGCTGGTGATGACGACATCGGGCGCTGAGGCAGCGCTGGCTTCGCAACACAGAGCCTGCAGGTTGCTGTTTGCCTTGTCGGCCCCGTAGTACATGAGAGTCTTCAGAGATCCCTCCTTGGACGCCTTCTCGGCCTCGCTCTGCCACTGTGCCAGCAGCGACATGGGAGCCACGACCAGCGTAGTGCACGGAGCCTGCAGCACGTTGTTTGCGCTCGACGTCAGACGCGGCAGATCAATCATCGACTCGAGGTTCGTCTTCGGAGCCTTGGCCTTGAGAGAAACCTCGGAGCGGTGCGTATGGACCAACGACAGCATCTGGATCGTCTTGCCGAGACCCATCTCATCGGCGAGGATGCCACCCAGGCAATGCTGCTCCTGTGTGGGAAAGTCAAGCGAAAGGTCGCCCGAGTAAGGGTTGACGTAAAAGTTGGGCTGTCCCTCGACCTGGGGCAGATCCTTGTCGTCAAAGTCTTTGGTTGGCCACGCATATTCTTCCCACAGAGGGTGCATGCTTGGCTCGCGGTTGCTCTTGAGGTCCTTTTCCTTGGATATCATCCAGTGCAGCGCCTGTTTCTGGTACGGGCGAAGGCTCATGGCAAACGTGTCCGCAGGCTCCGCTTCTGGTGTGTTGAAATCAAAGGATTGGGCCTTCTTGTACAGGGTGTCGAGCTGGTCCTGCTCAAGCTCTTCGCCCTCCTCTTCGTCGGACTGTGGCGACGAGCCCTGGTCCTTTGCGGTTGCCGCAGCCGTGGCCTTTGCCGTCTCCTTCTCTTTCTTTTCCTCCATTTCCGCAGCCTGCAATAGTTCCTGTCGTTTCTGCTTCGAAGATGCGGCATTGGACTGTATAGGATCGAGGTTCACCTCTTGAAAGAGGCGCACCAAGGCAACTTGGCGCATGCGAAGGTCTTTTTCCTCCATCGACTCCCCCTGGTCGAAGAAGGCCGTCGACCTGTTGTTGTCCTCTAGTTGAAAGGCCCTGCTGTGGAAGGCAGTGGCGAGAAGCGAGCACCGCAGCTGGATGAAGATGGTATCGTTGGTCCGCAGCGTGTCCGGGGCGTAGACGACGGTGCCCTCAAACTTGCACGCGCGCTGGTCGATCAGGGTGGACACCCAGCTTGCCGTGTCCTTGACGAGCCTTCCAATCTCGGTGCCGCTGCTCGTGGTGAACCGCACAATGGTGTCATCTCGCTTGGCGACGGCCGCGGCGCTGAGCTTGTGCACGGTGGCGGCCCCTTTGGCGGAGCGAGGGGCTTTCGGCAGCTGCATCTTCTTCCGCTCAATCTTGACCACGTCGCCGTGCTTCAGCAGGTTAGTACCGCTCCTCGTGGCCCAACCCTCGACGCCGAAGGCGCCCACATAGCGTGATTCGGGCATGGAGCGGCGGGTGACGGGCCTTGGCGAGTCTTTGGGCGTTGGCTCGGGCGTTGACGACATGTCGGCGGGTGGTGGTCGAACAAAGGCGTTGATGGAGGGGTTCTTCTTCTTGAAATCCTTCCAGGTGCCGTCGAAGTACATGTTGACGGCTCTTTCGAGGTTATCGCCGCAGTTCTCACGAATGATGCTCATCGTCTCCTTCGCCACCTTGGCGCCGACGAAGCTCTCGAACATGTCCTGGTCGAAAGAGACGGCAGGCTCCTCCCGATTGGACTCGAGAGGGGCAGACCGATTTGATGCATCTTGGATGGACTGCTCCACGAGGGGCCCACGAGCGGGTATCGGCGAGGAAGGGAATGCCGGAGCCTCTTCGCTCTTGATCTGCGATGACCCAGCGTTGGGCGGGCTCTGAAAGAATCGAGTCTTCTGATGGGTGGGAGGCGTGGGCAGCACCGGGCTCGAGAGGTGACTGCCTGTATCGTCTTCGGGATCCGCAAAGAAGCGCCGCCGCTTCGTTGGGGGCTCGTGATCCATGCTGCGCTGGATGTCGGGTGTGGTCAGCTGGGGCACGCAAGTTCGTGGGGGGGGAATGGGAGACGCGAATGACCCCAAAGCGCGACTGATGATCGCGTCGGGTGAGCACGTGACGGTGCTCCTGGACCAAATTCCACTTTAGCTCTCTCTCGCTCTCTGCTGGCATTTTGCAGTGCAGTTCCCGCCTGTAGCAGCTCGACAATGGTCAGCATCATGATCATTAGGTAAGCAGCGTCCCTGCGACGTCATTCCCGATTTTTCGAGTCGAGACGCGGCTGCCCCAGGGTCTAACTCTTTCGTCTACTCCTCGAGCGATGGATCACGCAACGAGACCCGTCTCCTGATGAATCGCCCACAACTTCTCAGCCATGGCCTGAGGAGGCTCCGGCCTGTTCAGGTTCGATCAGGGACCCGCGGCATCGTCACAGCCGCCGACGTCGACAAGGCACGAAAGTACTGCCAGCGGCAGCTCCAGTAGGATGACAGGTCTGCCTCGCCTATACTTCATCCAAGGCTGACGAACACGCTCTCAGACACAGCGATTATGACGCCCACCTGATACAACGAACCCTCCCGGCGCACGTCCGCGATGCGTACCTCGCTCTTCGCACCTTGAACCTCGAGCTCGTCCGGCTGCCCGAGGTGGTCACCAACCCGACCATCGGCGCCATGCGCATGCAGTTCTGGCGCGAGTCCATCGATAAGACCTTTGCCGGCAACCCACCGGCCGAGCCGACATGCGTGCTCCTCCACGAAGCCATCACATCGCTGCAGTCCCGCAGCAGCGGCGGCGGCAGCGCCCGCGCGGCGGCGACGCAGACGAAGTTCTGGATCCAGCGCGTCATCCGCACGCGCGAGCGGCACATGGACAACCGACCCTTTGCGACGCTCGCAAGCCTCGAAGAGTACGCCGAGAAGACGTACGCGACGCTCATGTACGCGACGCTCGCGGCGCTGCCGGTGCAGTCGGTGCACGCCGCCCCCCTCGCGAGCCACATTGGCAAGGCGGCCGGCATCGTGGCCGTGCTGCGCGGCGTGCCGGTGCTCGCGGCGCCGCAGCCGGCCGTGGCCGCACCCGACGGCAGCGCGGCGCAGGTCGGGCGCGGGCGCGACCCCGTGCTGCTGCTGCCGCTGGACGTGCTCGCCGAGGCCGGCGTGCGCGAGGAGGACGTGTTCCGGCGGGGGCCCGAGGCGGCGGGGTTCCAGGACGCCGTCTTCGCCGTGGCGACGCGGGCCAACGACCACCTCATCACGGCGCGGGAGATGCTCAAGAACCTCCGGCTCGGCAAGGAGGCCGGGCACGCGTTCGAGCACGAGGGCGAGGAGGGACACGTCTACGCGGCCGGCGAGAGCGACGCCGTGCGCGACATTCGGCAGAGCTTCAGCGTGCTCATGGAGGCCGTCCCGCCGCAGGCGTACCTGACGAACCTGGAGAAGGCGAACTTCAACCCGTTTGCCGTGCGCGCGAGCTGGAAGCTGCCGTGGAGCATCTGGCGGGCGGGGATGAAGCAGCAGATTTAGGGAGGATCAGCCGATGAGCAGCCGAGGAGGCATCGAGGCGCGAGACGAGGGACACGTGACTGATGACCAGCGGCGTAGCAGGCGATGCGAATAGTAGCGTCACGAACGCAGCACGCAGCACGCAGCACGCAGCAGGCGATGCAGAGAGGAGCATCACGGGCGTCAGCATCACTGCACTGCTTGGCCTATGGCGCGGAGATGTCCATGTTGGTCGGGGTACCGGCAGGGGAAGTCGACGTTGGCAGGCGAAAATGCTGGCATCGGCAGAATGCAGCACCTGCGTGTACATGGATGTAAAACTAGCACACAGCCGCAATGAGGCCGAACCATGTAATTCTACGACAATCACGCTGATCGTGATTCAGTTGGTGATGCTGCTGTTCGAAGCTCTCCCAAAAAAGGCCAGGGGTCTCGTGCACTGTGCCGTTGTCCGTCCAGAATCGTCATCGCACCGTGGCCCCACCCGAAACGCCGAGTCTACCAAAATTTAGGCGTCGCCGCTGGAACCTCACCCCTGGATCCTCGACCATCACCAAGCATCAATGTCGCCGCCACCATGCTCTACGAACTCATAGGAATTGTACGTGCGCTTCTGGACCGTCATTGGCATACAGCGAGGCATCGAAAAAACTAACCGTCGCCAGGTCCGGCCCGGCCATCTCGCCGAAGTCAAAGAGTACGCCCCTGATCCCATGACGCGATGACCCGACGCAGTTCCTCCCATTGCCCTCGAGCTGCTGCTGCTGCTGCTGCTGCTGCTGCTGCCTCCTTTCACATGCCATCAGAAGAACGTACAGCGAGGAGCAGGCGTGCAGCAGGAGCAGGTGTACCATCAGAGCAGGCGTGCCATCAGAGCAGGCGTGCCATCAGAGCAGGCGTGCCATCAGAGCAGACGTACCATCAGAGCAGACATGCTAACAAGCGCCAGGATCGCCCTGACAGCCGGCCAGACGATCCTCCGCAGCGGCGGCGTCGTCCGCGGCCTCGCCAACTGGGGCGTCTTCGCGCTGCCGCGGCCCATCACGCGCGCCCAGATGAAGCACAAGGAGGGCCACTACTTTGTCATGCGCTACGACGCCTCGGCCCGCGCCCACCAGACCATGCGCTCGACCATCAGCCTCGACCCGCGCGTCATCCGCAGCGCCCACGTCAAGGTCGGCGACGGCAAGCTCAGCAGCATGGCCCGGTTTGGCGCCATCAAGTGGGACGTCCGCGACGAGTAGGGGGAGGCGGCGGGAGGCAGAAGCGGCATGAGGCGGGCGAGGAAACGGGGCACTCGACACGATAGGGAGGCGACGCAATCACCCAGTCCCGAGATCAACATACCCAGGATGAGGAGGGCTGTAGGATACGAGGCCACCCTGGCCGGCAGGTGTACAACAGAGGGACACATTCATGAGCCGATTTTGCAGTGCGTCCCGCGCTTTGATCGTGTGTGTCTTGCTATGTACTGATGCTCTGTGTGCTCTCTGCCTGTGCTGAAGACGTTCGCCGGAGCGGGCCCTGGAAACGCTGCATACTACATGCTCCGCCGGTCATCATCTTCAACGCATCCCTTCATCGTGAACAGCCCCGACGGCGTTACGCCTCACCGTTCCTCCTCGCTTCTAGTTGTCCTCCGCCGCTCGCCAGCTGGCGTACGTGCGCGGCCACTGGCAGACATGCATACCGAATTCTCGACCGGCCTGCGCGACCCACCCTACGCATCCGTGTCCATCGTCTCCGGCTTGATTCCCTTCTCTTCGCGGCACCACGCGACAAACTCGTCAAGGACGCTCGGCCACGCGCCGTCCTCGCTCCAGAAGGACAGCGTCTCGTCCTCCAGGGACTTGTAGGCAAACTCGAGCGTCATGTTCCACATGTCCTTGTTGACGGAGCGCGTCCACTTGGCGGCGAGGAACGAGTTCCACAGCTCGAGCCAGTTGTGGTTCTGTGATGCCCACTGCCAGCCCGGCGGCGCAAAGAGCGTCTCCCAGTAGATCTGGGCGTACTCGAGGCTGATGGCTTTTTGGTCCTGTTCCTTGGCGGCGATGAACGTGTGGCGGTAGACCTTCTTGAAGAGGGCCTGGTCTGTGGACAGCTTCTTGACGAGCGACTTGATGTGCTTGGCATGGTCCTTGTTCGTCGCTTGCACTCTGGGATGGACTGTCAGCGGACAACGATCGATCGGCGACTGGCTGAGGCTCCGCCTTACCCCGTGGATTTCCAGCCGTCGACAAAGCCTTTACGCGTTATCTCGCCCACCGCCGGGGCCTGGACAATCTCCATGACGACGAGCAGCTCGGCATTCTCAGGGTTGACGCCCAGCGTCTCGGTGAGGTAGCTCGTCGTCGAGTCGATGCCCATGTGATCCTTGTTGTCGGACGACCCTAAGGCGCAGCAGTTAGTGGCTGCTCTTGCTCAGACGCGCATCATGGCCGCCGTACCTCGCAGCGAGTCGAAAAGCTTGTTTAGGTCGCCTTCGAGGGGTGAGGGCGTCCCCGCGCCACTGCCTCCATTGCTTCCACCAAAGAATCTGAGAGACGGGTCAGTCCATGGCCCGATGAAGCAATTCCGCAGGACGCCATTCGAGCACTCGCGCGTGTGGCGCCGGCCAGGCTGGGCGGTCTTCCATCCAGTGAGGGGCGGGAAAAGGAGAAGGAGGGGAGGGGAGGGGGGGCCAAGGGTAGTACACAGATCGGATCTTGTCCTTGTCCTTAGTCCCGTCGCCAGGTTGCTGTTTCACGTCTGTCTTCTTTTTTGAGGACCACAGACTCAAGCCCCTAGAGGGCAGAGCAGTCTTCATGCCCTTCCAGCCCATCCTCCTTGCTGGCACGGGTGCACGAGCGACGATGGCGATCAAATCCGGGACATGGAGAGTCCTCTGCGTGGCAAGCAGAAGGGCAAGCAGAAGGGCAGCAGCAGCAGAGGTGGGAAGAATCAAGAGGAGATGGTGGGGTGTCGATGAGCAGCAGCGGGACAAGCGGACAATGGACAAGCGGATAG
The DNA here is from genome assembly GCF_003724135.2 of Verticillium nonalfalfae. Classification (NCBI taxonomy): domain Eukaryota; kingdom Fungi; phylum Ascomycota; class Sordariomycetes; order Glomerellales; family Plectosphaerellaceae; genus Verticillium; species Verticillium nonalfalfae. Next base: position 1,179 of record NW_021167239.1, on the reverse strand, counting down.
CGGCAGGACGAGAACACGATGCAACGGCCAAGGTCGACGGTGTGGGCACAGGTCGGGAGACGATCCGGGGGGGGGGGGGGGGGCCAAAGTAGAGAGGGTGTGATGGTCAGGCTGAATGGGGTAGGTTTGGGGTAGTGGTGGCATCTCCTATTGGAGAGACGGCCGGCACTTGCGAGGGCCGATCGACGTCCTTTGTAGGCGGTCTTGGTCTTGCGGTTGGCCCTGGGGGTACTACTGCGGCCCTGGGGGTACTGCGGTCCTGGGAGCTCCTGCGGCCTGGGGGTATTCTTGGGGGCGGTCCTGGGGAGGGGTCCCTGGAGGCGGCCCCGAGGCGGTGCGTCGGATGAATGCCCCCCAGGTTCGGCGGCATCAGGTGGCAGGGCAAACGGTTTGTTTCAGAGCGAGGACTCGACATCGGCGGCGGTTCGGCCTTTCTCTGCTGCGCTGACGACGGAGATGCCCAAGGAGGAGGGCGACCCGAGAGTTGCAGTCGACAGATTGAGCGGGCGACTCCACAAAGCGCGCCGGGAGGTCATATACGCTGCAGCAAATTGTCCGAGAAGGGCCGGCGCACCCTGGAGGCCGGTCGGGGGGGCAGAAGCGAGGAGCTCGAGGCTGGGGGCGCTGTGCCGAAAGCGAAATGCAGAGGCCAGATGCCGAGCCGGGTTTGGATGGCATTCCCAATGGATCGCATTGGATCGCACTGGGTCGCATTGGGTCGCACATTGGACCGGAAGAAAGGAAAAGGGCGGATATGTGGAGAGGGAGAAAAGAAGCAGATAGAGAGAGAGAAGAAGAAGCAAGGAGAGGGGACTGTTGCTCGCCCGAAAGGACCCGGAGCCAAGGGCGAAAGAAGCCGACGGAAGGAACCGATCGATAGAGGGGCCGACAGAAAGATAAAGGCCAACTTACGCATCTATGGCATCGTTCATCTTGTAGTTTGCATTCTTGAGGTACTGCAGGCCATCACGGTTAGCCACCTGAACAGAACCATGCGATGCAGCACAGCGTTTCCCCCCAGCGCCACAATGAGGCCTCTGCCGCCTGATGCCCCGAGGCAAGACGCACAAAAGAACAAGGACGCCGTGGGCAAGAGACATGCATCGCATCGAAGTTGCGGCCAGAAAGAGAGAGAGAGAGAGAGAGAGAGAGAGAGAGAGAGAGAGAGAGAGAGAGAGA